>NC_054827.1:116061771-116366336 GCF_018345385.1 Vulpes lagopus
GATTAGTATCTCTGCTGTTAATTCTGTTGCTTTGTGTTTTCTCTGATGACTCAAAACCTGAGAAAATTCTCATTCCTCCACATGTCTGATACATCCCTCCTTCATACTCTTTGTTTTGAAAGATAAAGTGACATATAAGTGAGAAAGTGCCGGATGGAGCTGGGAAATATGACGAGCTGGTTTTCTTAGCCATATCGTGGGGCCTCTGCTGGCAGGTTTTCCTGTGGAGCTATGAACATTCTTAGAATATTCTCAGAAATTTCTTTGAGCAGCTAAATTCCATAAAACATCTGAAAGTTAATCATCAGACATGCTCACCCACTAATGATGAAAGATTCATTCACCAAATATTTATTAATAACTTACTATGCTATGCAAGGCCTGGGCTTCTCATGGATCCGGGAGGGTGGTGGGTGATTCTGACGTGGACTCTACACTCTGGGATTTCACTGCAGGGATGGAAGCTGTGTGCCAGGGACCCTCTCTTTGGCCACTAGGCCCACCCTCCGCTCTGCTCCACCATCTTCAAGCCCTGGGAGGCTGACCCCTAGGGGTTACGTCCATTTGCTCCAGAGCCATCTGTGAGCTTGTTGGCTTTAGCCAGTGGGAGGCACTGGCAGGATACTGACAGGTGTAAGGGAGAGGCCAGAGTGTTTATTCCTGCAACTTCCTCCTTGCCAGGCCATCCCCTGGCAGTGTCTGTGCTCCTCTTCCCAAGGCCATAGGTCCTGTCCAGTGATCCTCTCCTGATTCCAGTAATAACTTGTCCACTTGCCCTTCAGGGAGTCATGGCTTCCAGCAACTGTAGCCTGGGGTGGGGATATCTTCAGCATCCTTGCTAGTTTCCCTAAATCCTGCCCAGATCTTTTGTTTTTTTAATATTTTATTTATTTATTTATTTATTTATTTATTTATTTATTTATGAGAGACACACAGAGAGAGGCAGAGACACAGGCAGAGGGAGAAGCAGGCTCCCTGCAGGGAGCCCAATACAGGATTCAAATCCAAGACCCTGGGATCATGCCCTGAGCTGAAGGCAGATGCTCAGCCACTGAGCCACCCAGGTGCCCCAATCCTTCCCACATTTTTGTGGATAATCTCTTTGATTAAAGTCTCTTCCAGTGACTAGCTTTTGAGCATGCCTGACTGGCAAGGCATGTATTTAAATAATTATCAATGGAAGAAGAAAATAAGTGGCTACAGAGAGCCCATAGGGCTGATAGAGGGCAGCAGTAGAAATATTCTTTCCACTTGGGCACCAGAGATGACTTGGTGGAGGAGGTGGCGTTCCAGCCGGATGCTGAGGGTGGAACCCCGGGGGCACCAGGGCAGCAGCAACAGCCCGAGGACAGGACCAGAGGTGAAGAGAAGCTGGTGCCGGGTAGTGGTTCTCCAGTGTGCTCCCCAGATGAGCAGCAGCTGCAGCTGCAGCAGCACCTGGACAAAATGCAAAATCTGCAGCCCAAGTCCAGACCTACAAGAATCAAAGACCGGGGACAGAGCCCAGAAATGTGTGTTCGAACTAATCTTCTAGGAGGTTCTGGTGCAGAGTCAGGCTTGAGAGTCACTGGGATAGGGACTGTGGCCAGCAACTGGAGGGAGATGGGGACAGCAGTGGGAGGACAGGGAGCCCGGGAGCTCAGTTGGTGCAGCATCTGCCTCAGCTCGGGTCATGATCCTGGGGTTCCAAGATCGAGGCCCGTGTCAGGCTCCCTGCTCAGTGGGGAGCCTGCTTCTCCCTACCCCCATGCTTGTGCTCTCTCTCTTTTTCAAATAAATAAATAAATCTTTTTCTAAAAAGCAGAAAGGCCGGCGGCCCCAGGGTGTGCATGGCTCTAAATCATTGGTAGAGTTTAGATTGTTAGATTGCAGGCAATGAGTGCTGTGAGTGTGTGTCTGTGTGTGCGGCATACATATAACTCTTGTGAGGGTGCATCTTCCTATTTAGCATCATCCTGGCCTCTACCCACTAGATGCCAGTAGATCCCTCAGTGGTCCAGGCAAAGATGTCTCCGGGCACTGTCAAATGTTTCCTGAGGAGCAAAACCGTCTTAATGTGGCCGTAATATCAGATTATCAAGGCCATAATATCAGGTGGATGCAGCCACTGGCAGGAGCAGAAGGCCTGCCAAGGGTGCAGGTGAGTGAGGGGACGGCAGACTGAGGATCTTATCGAAAATTGCTCATTAGAAATTAAATATTGATCTGTTTGTGCAAACTGCTTTCAGGAATTATTCCTGTGGTAGGTTTGTTCTGGTGACACTGTTCCTGAGGACGGCTGTTTCCGGAGCTCTAGAAGCACAGTGTGAACCAGTCAGGGGCAGGCCTGGCTGGGGGGGAATGTGAGGCCTGAAAACAGGCTCCGCCCTCTGCCTAGTTTCTCGCCCCAACCCCATCTACTTTCAACCACCTCCTCCACACCTTGGCGGTGTCACCCCAACACCATCCACTCTACCTCAGAAGGTGATCATGACAGCAACATGCCCCTCGGGGGATGAGCTCCCCACTCCCACCCCCCAGCCAGGTCACATCCTCTGGGTGGTCAGAGCCTCAGGTCTGTAGCCTATTCCCGGCACTGCCAGCCCCAGGCCGGACCTGGGGAGAGAGGCGAACCCATACATAGTTCAGTGTTGGAGACTCTTCAACTGGACCCTGCACCAGAATCTCCTAGGACTTAAAACGCAGAGTGGCCCGAGTCCCAGGGCTCCTGACTCGGGCGGGGAGTCTGGGGGGGCGTTGGGGGGTGGGCTGGGGTGGGGGGTTACATTCCAACCAGTCCCCAGGGAGAGGAAACAGCCACGCGTTGTGCCAAGCGAGGTGGACTATCTGGCCTCAGAGGCCCCATCCAGCTGTGGCCTGGGGGTGCCGCAGGGTCCCCGCGAGCTGATGGATGGGTGCAAGCACCTGCCCGCCAGGCCAGCCCGGGAGGGCCCTGGCCACGTGCTCTGAGCTGGACGCTCCTTGGTTTCTCACCGGGTGGCCCCAGGTCCGGGCAGGGGCAGCTCAGGGTCAGGCCCCCCTGGGGTGACCAACGGGCTGAGGGCTGAGGGGTCTCCCAGGACAGGGTCCCCGGGAAAAGCCAGGGGCAGACCTGCCCACCTGCCGCTGCCATGGGGCGGGGCTCCCGGGTGCCCCGCCCCACTAGTGGGCGTGCCTTCGCACAGCCCCACCCCGCCCTACCCATCCAATCAAAGCTCTCTGGGTGGGGCCGGAAGAGGCGGGTGCAGCGACAAACCAGCCAATGGGAAGCCAACAGGTGGGGTCGCTCGTTCAAGCTCCACCAATCAGCGATGGCAGGCCTGGCCCGGCCTTGCGTGGCGGAGAAGCTGGGCATCCTCTGTCGCACCTGGACGTGGTTGCGGGTCGCAGTGATGAGGAGCTGGCCTCTGGGGTCAGAGAGGTCAGCGTCTGGATCCCGACGCGGCCGCTTGCGGGCTGGCTGGGCTGGGGGCACGTGCCCTCCCTGGGCCCCACGCGCCTCATCTGCAAAAGGGGGATCCCACCCCCGGGGCGCGGCTTCGGGGAGCGCCGGGTCAGGTGGGTCCGTGGAGCGGTTAGCGCGGGCCCACTATGATTACTGCCGTCGCTATTGTTCCCGCCCCCACGCACACCGAGGTTAGCCCACCTGTGTAGACACCAGGCCGTGTCCCCCTTAGACTCCTCGGTTGGAACCGAGTTCCCGGTGGGACGGCCCGAGGCGGTGCCTTTGGGAGCACTTGGGGCCACCAGGGAGGAGCCCCCAGGAATGGGGTTAGAGACCCCAGGGAGCCCACGGGGGAGGGTCCCCATGCGGGGACACAGCCTGGAGACCAAGAAGTGGGCCTCACTAGACGGCTGGGTGCTGGACCTCCTGCCCCGAGGTCACTCCCAGAACCCCGAGGGGCGCCTGTTACCGCACCGCCCGGTCAGTGCATTAACAGAACCCTGAGGCCACCACTCCCAGGGTCACTCCTGAAAGATGGTGGCCCCAGGCACTTCGATGGGAGTGCCCTCCAGGAGCTCACACGAGGAGGTCACTGGGCCATGGCGGTCACCGGGATGTGGTGGTCACTAGGATGGGGTGGTCACCAGGACCTGGTGGTCACTGGGACATGGTGGTCACCGGGGCCTGGCAGTCACTGGGATGGGATGGTCACCGGGACCTGGCGGTCACTGGGATGGGGTGGTCACTGGGACATGGTGGTCACCGGAATGGGGAGGTCACCGGGACGTGGCGTCATTAGGATGGAGTGGTTATTGGGACCTGGTGGTCACTGGGGTGGTCACTAGGATGGGGTGGTCACCGAGACCTGGTGGTGACTGGGGTGATCACTGAGCTGGGGTGGTCACCGGGACCTGGTGGTCACTGGGACAGGGTGGTCACCAGGATGTGGTGGTTACCAGGACCTGGTGGTCACTGGGTTGGGGCGGTCACCAGGACCTGGCAGTCAATGGGATGGGGTGGTCACCAAGACCTGGTGGTCACTGGAGTGATCACTGGGCTGGGGTGGTCACCGGGACCTGGTGGTCACTGGGACAGGGCGGTCACCAGGATGTGGTGATTACCAGGACCTGGTGGTCACTGGGTTGGGGCGGTCACCAGGACCTGGCAGTCAATGGGATGGGGTGGTCACCAGGACCTGGTGGTCACTGGAGTGATCCCTGGGCTGGGGTGGTCACTGGGACCTGGTGGTCACTGGGACAGGGTGGTCACCAGGACCTGGTGGTTACCAGGACCTGGTGGTCACTGGGTTGGGGTGGTCACCAGGACCTTGTGGTCACTAGGTTGGGGTGGTCACCAGGACCTGGCAATCACTGGAACAGGGTGGTTACCAGGACCTGGTATAGTAGACTCCCTGGAGGTGGCTTGTGGTGAGGGTCTTGCACAAGAAACAAGGATATTAGGGGGCAGGAATCAAGATTCGAAATCTCTGTCCAGACCTTTCCTGGGGCCCTTGGCAAATGGTGAGAGGAGCACTGAGCAGCCCCCGGCACCCTGCCCCATGAGCTCTGCTCTTCCCAGCGCTGCCACCCCAGGTTCCTCTGGATGACCCCTGTCTGGTCCTCTGTCCCTGAATCCAGCTCTGCTTCCCCTCTTTCAAGCGTCCTCTTCCTCTGTAGACAGATTGTCCTTCCTGCATCATTTCAAGTGATGCATTTCTCCTCCAGATCTGATGGTGTTCTGTTGGGAGAGGTGCTCAGGAATCCCAGGAGAACAGAGTGGGGTTGGTCGGGCAGAGGGAGCAGGAGGGGCATCAGGGCCGGGGCGGGGCTTGTGTGGTTAGGATGTGGGAGGGGAGATGTCACAGCCACATATGGTAATATTTTTTTCTTTTTATACTTTCTGATAAACTGGGCGTGTGTGTGTGTGTGTGTGTGTGTGTGTGTGTGTGTTTTAATGATTTGCCATTGTTGAGATAGGACAAAAGTCAAATGAACCCTGCTGGCACGTGTTGGTGGTATTGAGAGGCAAGCCAACCATAACAAGAGAGGATCCCTCATTCCCTCTTCCTGAATTTCTTCTCCTTGGCCCTTCACCTCATGTGCCGTCCCTACTCCATTCTCCTATCTATACGTCCTGAAACTGGGCAGGCTGGGAGAAGGGCTTGTGTGTTCTGTGAGTGTTGTCAGGCGGCGAGGAGGACGCCAGTTGTCCCCCCACAAGGGACAGGAAATACCACAGAGTCATGTCCCTTGTGGGCAGTTGGGGTAACTCTGCGGCTGAGCAAGGAGAGCCACGCTCGGGGCCAGACTGAGGGAAACAGACGCAGCCGAGTGTTTCCCCAGCAGAAATGCCATTTGTGGGAAGGAAGCATCCTTTCAGGCCATGCTTGTCCATGCCGAGGCTTCTGGAAAATTCTTGAGACAGGACATTAGTGATGCCCTAAAAGTCTAAGGATTGAAGCTTGATTCCACTTCTGTTGCAGCCAGTAGTGGATGAGCTCTTTATTGACCTCACAGCCCCCAGCGGCCCCCAGAGGACATAAAGGATGAAAGCAGCAAGCTGCGGAGGAATGGGAGAGCACCCATGGGGACGAGCTGCAATTTCCGTTTGTTGTTGAGTAGACCAGGATGGTGACTGACCTCAGGTCCTTCCTCCCATAACAGACCTTTGTGAGAAAGAACACCAAAGTGGGAGGAGGTGCATTTTGAGGGGGACTTTGCTGCCAACACCCCTGCACAGTGGGCAGAGGAGAAAGTGGGGCCGCTGGCTCCTGAGGGCTCATCGGAGGAGCATCAGGGGCTGCCGGACCCAGGCCAGCCATGCTCTGGCCACGAGGCTTTTCTCTTGACTCTTGAGCGTGTCTGTGACTAGGAGAGATCTCAGCTATTTCCTCTTTTTTACGTCAAAAATAAAGGACTGTGGCGAGGTAATTAGAAACTTTGAGTTTTTTTCCTCTACTGGACCACAGGACCAGATTGCTCCCATTCTTAGCGTAGGCCGCTCCTGGGCCGTCTCCCAAGCCCTGCAATGTTGCATATTTGTCTTGGTGATGGCACCATTTGTGGTGGAGAATGTGCAGTTGTCCATTGTTTTGGTCTCACATTGTTTTCTTTAGATTTCCATTGTGAGGTTGGAAAGAATTCGGCCCTTCTCCCAATATCTGCGTAGTTGGGGTCGGACGAATAATTAGCTTGTAGAGCTGAGTAAGAAGCCTGGCGTTCAGGGGGTGCCCACAAGTTGGAGTTTCTACGGGCACTTAGCAGGAGTGGGAGGGTGGACACCTGGGAAGCAGGTCAGGTGATGAGAGGTAGAGGGTCGGATGCCCTTCCCAAGACTCTGGTGCTCGCCTCTTGTGTCATGCTTTCGTTCCTGTAGGTGTGCACGCAGCTCAAGAGGGTAAGCTCTCAGGGATCAGCGATGATGCCAAATCCCATAGGATAGGATTACACGATGTTCGAGTGGGAAATGGCCCTCTGAATGCAAGTTGTCCTCCAAACTATCATTTCAAAGAGGAGGAAAGAGAATTCCTGGGGTGCCCATCTTGCTTGGCACCATACTAGCAGGTAACGATCAGAACCTCAGCTGGCACTAGGCTGCTGCCTGGGCTGTGTCCACAGCATCTGCCTTGTCCATGAGAGTGTGGGCAGGAGACAGGGAGGCAGGAGCCACAGAAGCAGCTTGCACTGGTTGTGCACCTGTACCCTGTGCCCTGTACCTGTACCAGGAGCCAGGCTCAGTGTTTTCCAAGTTCATCATTCACTCAGTGGCTCACGAGGACTTACTGACTTAGGTTAAAACTCCAAGTCATTGGCCTACAGGGACCATAGAAAACTGAAACTGATAGACACAGCCGCTCATCCCAATTTGGACCTGGAAGAGTTAGAGGCAGAGCAGCAATTTGGGGCTGGCACCCAGAGGCACCCTCACCACAGCCAGTTATCAGATGCCGAACAAGTCTCTGTGCTGACCCACCATCGAGCTTCTCTGAAAGCCCTGCTCCACATCCCAGGAGCAGCTCACTGTCCTCTTATACCATCCTGGATGGTCAGAGCCTTGGATGCGGTCCCCAGGAGCCTGCATTACAGCAATGAAATGGCCACAGAGCCCAACATTGTCTGAACGCCAGGGAACAGGCACTTCACACGCTATCTCATACAATCTTCACCAAAGCCCTACTATTATCTCCTCGTTTACAGATGAGAGAATGAAGAACCCACCCAAAGTCACCCAGTCGAGACAACACTCCACACTAGGTCAGCCTGACCCTGAGCTGATGATCTTAACCACTGACTATAAAGTCTTCCAGGCTCTGCTTTTGAACCAGAAGATGTAGCACCACACATTAATCACACATTAATCAGCAGAGCATTACTTATGACTACATTGACAAATGTGTAAAAAAAAATTACAAATACAAATTTACTCTATTTACAAATAGAGTAATGGAAATGCTGTTTGGAAGTTTAGAAAAACACACACTAAGGGAAAAAGAAAGGAGGAACTCAAAACCAAACTTACAAATCGTTCATACAATAGTAACAATGAGAACTATATATTATAACAAAAGATGAAAACTCAGCAGAAAAACTAGCAAAGGGTGTGATTAGGAAGCCGAAGAAAAGAAATTGCATAAATGGCCCAAAATAAATGGAAAAAAAGTTCACATTTTCTAAGTAAAGAAACAGAAACTGGAGCAAGAAAGGATTTTGGAAACTGACAAAACCCAATGTTGGGCATAATCTAGGGAGGCGGATGGTGAGGAGGACACTTTGCTGTGCTGTGATGGATACCATGAATGCTTTTGAGGACAAGGCCCTTTTAATGGCCTTTTTAGCCTTAAAAATATCTATAACCCTTAACTGTTAATTCTAGTCCTAGGGATGTACCCTTAGGAAATAATCTTTGATGTATATCAAGAATTATTAAAATGATCACCATATTGCTAATGTTAGCAAAAATTTGGCAAAATGTTGAAATTGGCAAAAAATGGGAATTTAATAAGTAAATATGATGTGCATATCATGTAAAACTATGTATCTATTACAGTAGTGCCATGTAAGTATGTTTAAAACATACCAAACATTTATAGCTGGTTGTTTAGTGAAAAAGTTATTTGTAAAATGGCATATCCAGTGTAATACCAGTTTTCCTAAAGAACGTCTGACCTCCACCAGGTGATAAATGTCAGTTAACATCATTGAGAGTGGGATAAGCCCGTTTCCTGTGCATTTCCCAGGATGGACTGGGAACACACATCCTTTCTGGGGTATCTATACCCTAAGATGCGTCACCTGAACCACGAGGAAATGTCACATAACTGCCCACTGTGGGGCAGCTGATAGAATGACAGGCCTGTGTTCTTCAAAATCCTGAGACCACTGACCTGGCCGCTGAGTCAGGAAAACAAGTTGCTGTGAAAAAGAGTATTAGGACAATTGGCATCGTCTGAATATGGACTGTGGGCTAGATATTAACAGATATTGATACTGGTATTGGTATCAGTACTGTGGTTATGTAGGGATCTACCTTTCTTTTGGGAAACAGACGTGGAAACATTCAGGGGTAAGGGAGCCTCCAGCTTAGTCACATTTGATTTTAGCCAAAAGGCCGAGAAGCGATTCCAGCTCAATCTCAAATGGTTCAGAAAATAAATGTCTATAATATAGGAGTTTATTGTTAAAATCATTATTTAAACATTCACACCACATTTGATACATTTAACACTATAATAGTCATCCTGCCCATACACCTGTGCCCGTATACATGGAGACAGAAGAGGGAGAGTGAACCCCAGTGAGGGCGTGTGGGAGCTTCTCACACTGTTGCAGCAACTTTTCTGCAAGTTCGAATGACATCAGGATTACAAGTTACAAGAAGTACATTAGAAACTTGAATGTTATTCCCCAAAACATCAATAATACTTTGGTGGTGGGATCATGCTTGATTTTTATTTCCATCTTTCTGCAGACAAGTGTTTTCTAAAATTGTCCAAAGTAAACATCTCTAACCCCTTAACTGGTTCATCAAACACCCAAACTCAGTGGGGTCCTGGAAACTGCCTTAGAAATACAAAATCCCACCTGCAGCGTGCCTTCCTGTCCGGTCCTTGCTGTCATCTCAGGAAGATCTAAAAACTTCCCAGTCACCTATAAATGTTAAAAAGAAAAATGCCTGGCCCAGGTTAAAATGTCTGTCACACTCTCTGCCTCCCAGAGCCCAACCTCTTTCCCTAACACTGGCCTGGCCTTGGCCTGAAGGAGGTGGGGACAGGAGGGGGCATGTCTGCACCTCCCCCCACCCTGGCCCCCCACCCCGGTCACCCTCCACATCTGGTCTCCAGGGTCAGTCAGGACAGGGCAGAGGGCGGGAGGAAGGGGCGGCATGCTCAGCCCTGTTGGCTGGGACCCCTCCAGGAGCTGATGCTCCAGGGCTGCTCCTCCCCAGGGTCCCCACGTGAGCTTTTTAGGTGGCCTTGAAGGGGGCTTCCCCCTGCCTCTCTGTGGCTGCTATCCACGCCTTGCCCCACTCTGGGCCCCTCACCCAGCAGGCACTTCATCCCAGTGCCTACCAGGAGTCCCACAGAGTCAAAATGTCCAAAGCTGACTCTGCCTTCCCCTCCTCCCAGCGCCTCCCCAAACTGGGTCCACTTCTAGCCTTTCCCGCCTCGGTTCCTGGCATCACCTTCCACCCAAGACATTCCTCCCACACCCCCACTCACCTGTTCTATATGCTCACCAAGTCTAGTCTGTTCTGAACATTTCCCCAAACCAGTTTGTCTTCCACCTGATTTTTGGATTAAGCTTCCATCGCATGCAGTTAGCCCTAGTGTCCACAGCATGCTGCGATCTCCAACCTCCAGCTCTGTAGATGGGCCTTCCTCTCTTCTGGTATGGCTTTCCCCATCCCCTGGCCCTCTTTCTGTGGCCTGGATGATTCTTCCAAAGCTTCTGGTCCTGTGCACGCATGTCTTGGATGGAGGAGATCGTCAGTGGCAGGGGCTATACAGATGGGGCTCTGAGCCTGTGGGAAGTCCTAAATGAAGGGGGAACCCGCCCCTGCCCCACCCCAATTAGGAAGGAAGGAATTTAAGAAGGAAGCCTTTTAGAATGTGTATGCGGACTGGCTGCCCAGAGATCAAGCACCAGGGGTCATCAGGGCTGCTCTGGGTAAGCTCCCACTGTCTCCAAAGCCTTGTCCATATTTGCCCAGGCTCTTCTGTCCCTCATCCCAGAGACAGTCCCATCAGACAGGATTTTGAAGATGAAATGGAGATGCTTTTGGTCAGCAGAAGTAGATCAAGTTTTGTGGGGCCTGAAGCTCTGACTTGAGGGGATCCATTTTGAGGAAACAAACCCACATTTGCACATTGGACAGTGCAGAGCCAGGAAGCTCAGGCAACTAAGCTTGCAGGGAAATGGGCTCTTTGGGTCCGAGGCTGAAGCTGAGGACAGTGACAGCCGAGTGACAGGTCCCCCGTTGCGGGCCTGAGTCTGAGTTCATCTTGGGCTACAACGGCACTGGGACTATGGACCCTGGAGTCAGGCAGGCTTGGGGGCCACTCTGGGCTTCATGTGTGACCAGTTGTGCTGCCTCTGGAAGGGCATTTCAACTCTGAATCCCATGTCCCTCTTCTGAAATAAAGTGAGGTCAGTATCCTAAAAGGCTCCCTGTTTTCCCTTCCAGAAAAGCAGCCTTAGCACAGAATTCAAATGACTCTAGCCCTTTCTGTGCCAGCGAGGACAAAACTGAGTGCTTGCAGTGATGGTAAAAAAAAAAAAAAAAAATCTGTAACTTGACTCTCCACTTCATAAAGCATCACTAAGCTCCCCTCCCTGCCCCACGTGGTAAATGAGCACTTCATCATGGGCTGGAAAATTCTTTGCTTGTCTCAAGAGAGTTCTGTGGTGACTGCACCAGCACCTGCTGCCAGGGCCAGGGCTTATGAGGGTTGCAGGACTCTGCAGTGCTCCTGGAACCAGGGGTCCCAGCCAGACAGGGATCCTAACTCGTTCTTTTGCATGTGGACAATCCATTTCCCGGGGCCACCTCTTAAGGAGACTGTCTTCTCCCCGTTGTGCATTCTTGGCTCCGTGGTCAAGTACTAGTTGACCAGATGGACGAGTTTCTTTCTGGCCTCTCTGCCCTGTTTCAGCCATGTAAGTGTCTGCTTTGGTTCCAGTACCATACTCTTTCGATGACTATAGCTTTGAAATATATTTGAGATCAGCAAGTGTGAGGTGAGGCTTCTCCAGCTTTGTTCTTTCCCAAGATGCTTTGGCTATTTCAGATTTTTCGTGGTTGCATAGGAGTTTTAGGATTCTTTGTTCCATTTGTGTAATAAATGCCATTGGAATTTTGATAAAAATAGTGTTGAATTTATAGATGGATTTGGGTAGTACAGATATTTTAACAATATTAAGTCTTCCAGTCCATGTACTGGGTATCTTTCTATTTATTTGTGTCTTCTTCACAGTCTTTCATCAGTGTCTTACAGACCTCAGTGTAGAGATCTTGCACTTCTTGGTTAAATTTATTCCTAAGTATTTAATTGCTTGTGATGCTACTATAAGTGGAATTGTTCTCTTTATTTCTTTTTCAGGTAGTTCATTGTTAGTACAGAAACACAACTGATTCTTGTGTGTTGATTTTGTGTCCTGAAACTTTACTGAATTTATTAGTTCTAACAGTTATTTGGTGGAATCTTTAGTATTTTCTTCATGTAAGATCATGTCATAAGGAAACAATTTTCCTTCTGCCTTTCTGACTTAGCTGCCCTTTGTTTCTCTTTCTTGCTTATGTTGCTCTGGTTGGGACTTCTAGTCCTGTGTTGAATAAGAGTGGTAAGAGTGGATACACTTGTCCTGTCCCTGGTTTTAGTGGGAGAGCTTTCACCCGTCACCACTGATCATGATGCTAGCTGCAGCTTGCCGTAGATGGCCTTTAATATGTTGGGGTGAGTTCCTCCTCTGCCAACTTTGTTGAGAGTTTTTATCATGAAAGGATGTTGAATTTTGTCAAATGCTACTTCTGCTTCTATTGAGGTGATCATATGATTTTTATCTCTTATTCTATTAATGTGTCCTATACCACTCACAAAAGTTAACTTGAAATGGATTAAGGGATTAAATGTAAGACATGTCGAGTGCCTGGGTGGCTCAGTCGGTTGAGTGTCTGACTCTTGATTTCAGTTCAGGTCATGATCTCAGGGTCATGGGATCAAGTCCTGTGTTGGGCTCTACGCCAGGGAGTAAGCTTAAGATTCTCTCTCTCCCTCTGCCCCTCCCCCTGCTTGCAGGTGTGCACTGTCTCTCAAATATGTAAATCTTTATAAAATAAATAAATAAATAAATAAATAAATAAATAAATAAATAAATAAAAAGTGTGAAAGTATAAAAGTCCTCGAAGAAAACATAGGAAAAGAGCTCTTTCACCAGATTGGTTTGGAAAATACACAAAAAGGATAAAAAATAAAAGCAAAAAAAAAAAAAAAGTAAGTGGAACTAAACTAAAAAGTATCTACACAGCAAAGGAAAAAACCAAACAAAAAGGCATCCCACGAAATGGGAGACACTGTGCCAAAACTTTGTCTCTGATAAGAAGTTAATTTCCAACATATATGAGGAAATCCTACAACTCCACAGCAAAAAAAAAAAAAAATTAAAATCTGATTAAAAAATGGGCAAAAGATCTGAATAGACATTTTCCCAAAGAAGACATGCAAATGATCAATAAGTACCCAAAAAGTTTCTCGACAGCACTAATCAGAGAAATGCAAATCAAAACCACAATGAGCTATCACCTTGCACCGGTTAGGACTGCGAGAATCAAAACAAGAGACAGCAAGTGCTGTCGAGGATGCGGAGAAAGGGGAACCCTCTTACACTGTCAATGGGACTGCCAGCTGGTGCAGCCACTCTGGAAAACAGTGTGGACCGGTCAGTGCCAGGCCAGGGGCAGAAGGTGGCAGCAGCAAATCAGGCGATGGCGGTCAGTAGGGTACATGCTTCCGGTAAAGATGAGCAAGTTCTGGGGATCTAATGTGCAGCATGGGGCCTGGAGTTAACAGTACCGTATTGTGTGCCTGAAAGTTGCTAAGACAGTAGATTTTAAATGTTTTCGCCACCGTAACAAGATAGTAATCGTGTGAGGTGAGGATGTGTTGACCAACCCTACTGCGGTAAACATTTACAACATGACTGCATATCGAATCATCCTTAAACTTATGCAGCATCGCTGGTCAATTATATCTCAGTAGAGCTGGGAAGAGACATGGGGTGAGGGCTGCGAGGAAAGAGAAAAGAGGAGTGTGAGCTGAGTTTCCTTTTCTGCCTGGATTCCTATGTGACCTTTCCAAGTCAGGTGTTATAAGCAAGATGAGTTTGACATCCTTTTGATTCCTTGTCTGTGCACTCCTTTCTTTTTGGGCCTCCTTCCCTCTGTCCCAGAGGCTTCACCTTACCCACCCCTCGCCCCCCAGGCCTCCACCCCCGCAGGGTACCACCTGGGCCTCCCCCAGCCACACAGCAGCTTGTCCCCCTCCCATCATGCCCCACACCCCCAGCCCCCAGTGCACATGATGGCAGCTGAGGGCTTGAGGGAGAGAAAGCTGATTGAACCATCGATTTCACTCTCAGGTACCTTACCCCCTGGGAAGTAGCACTCCTGAGATTCATCTTCATGGGTTCCTAGTTGTTGGGCTGTTGGACAGAATAAGGAAATGAGGTTTGAAGTTGGGCAGAGTGGACAAAGATCACTTCTGGCATCAAGGAAAGGGAGTCCAGTTCTACCCAGAGATGGATCTCTAATTTTCATGGTGTCCTTCCACCTCTCCCCTGCCACCGCCACTCAGATCTTTGTGTTCTCCAAATATTTCAGGTCTTTCGGGGACCAAACAGTGGGGGGCAGCAGGGTCTTGGTGGCGGGTGGGGAGGAGGAGGGCAGACATTGGTCACAGCGTCAGCATGTTGGTCCACAAGCTGGATGCTCCTTTGTGGGATGCTGGTCCTGAGGACTGAGGAAGGAGGGCCAGGGTGAGGATTAGGGGCCATGAAAGCCTGAAGCCAGACGGCCTACAAGGTGACCTCAGACTCTCTCTTGGCTTTGAGCCAAGGTATGAAGTGTTAAAAGTTGCTTTTAAGAAAGATGCAGTTGCCAGCAGTTGGGTCTGATGGACAGGTTTGGGGAAGGGAGGTTGTGGTTGTCCCAGGAATGCAGCTGTGGGCATTCCAGGGAAACACTGCTATTGGGGTGGGGAGGACATTAGGATACCCGCCATACAAATCATGGCCCTAAGGATTTTGATGAGGGGACTAATGCTGTCCTTGGTAGGAGACACTTAGCCATCAGCTCAAAGGACCCTACAGCAGGCCAGCTTGTGATTCACACTGCGCCATCATAGGTCTTTGTTCATACAGCCATGAATGAATGTTTCCTTAGGGGTCATTCAGAAAAGGAATTAATGTATCAAAGGATATGTGCATCCTGACTCTTGAGAAGCTCTGGCAAGCATTATGTAATGATAAATCCCATTTGGTGAGAACAGGGAGAAACAGGCCTTCTCCTGTCTCCCTGGTGGGATTGAAAGATGCCACACCTTTTCTGGAAAAGAATGTAAATGTAGCCTTATCAGTGTGCCTATCTGACGTTTCCATCTGGGGTTTGTCTTAAGGAAGTAGACAAGTGGGCAAAGCTGTTTTGATTAGACTCTGAGCAGCTCTGTCTATTCTAGTGTAAAACCTGAAAGTTGTTATTAAAGGATTGATGAAATCATTAGAGTGCCCTTAAACATTATGTTGTGCAAGTGCATTTATGGACATAGATGATCTTGATAGAGCGTATGCTACAAAAAGCTGTTTATAGAACACCACATGAGGCTCCATGGGGCTAAGATTTGTTTGCCACCTTCAGCTCTGGGCTTGCATTTACTTTCTGAGTCAAGGTCAGTAGCGGGGTCCCTCTGATCCCTGCCCTTTCTCCCCTGATGGATTGGCCTCCATGATGTGTGAATGATGGCTGGGTATCTTTCTCCTCGGCTCCCTTTGACTCCCTTTCCTTGGGTTTTTGGGGTGACTAGAGACAAGCCATTCCCAACACTAACATGGAGTCTCCACTGTTACATCCGTGTGGACATGTGGGTCCAGGGGGAGGGAGAGGCGCAAGGATTGAGGCTCAGAGCAGCGCACAGGAATGGATGTGGAGGCCTGGCCCTTTAGTGGGCACTCCCAGTGGCTTCCATGGGCCCCTCCACTTTCTTCCCTCTCGCTGGGACTGATGGACACTCAACTCCTCAGGGATGGAGAATTTCTAAGACACACAGAACTTCAAGGGGTGGCAGGGGAGGGAGACGGGTGCTCGGGGCAGAGAGCAGGATGGGGGCCGTGGGCTGTGGGCTCCACAACCTTGCATACCTCTCACCAGCTGGCCAGGCTGGGCTGTGAGAAAGCACACCTCAATTGGCCTGGATTCACTGGTCTGTGTGCGTCACGTCTTCCCCTAGTCTGCCATCCATGGCTCACGTGTGCAAACCTGAGCTCAAGAGGTAACTGAGATGAGGGTTGGGAAAACCTGAGGGAGTTTCCTTGTCTCACAGAGGTAGAATTTCCTCCCCGGATGAGAACATTAGAACTTCCCTACCGTGAGTGAAGCACACGGTAACAGACTTGATGGGAAGCTGGAATCCCTCTTGTTATAGAAAAATGTGTATTGTAAAGACAAGTGCTATAATACATTTGATTGAATTCAAATAATAGTAACCATCCGAATACCCATTACTATGTGTTGAGACACATACGTACAGTGTCATATATTATGTATCATATAGTAGGTATTAAATGCTACATATACATCTGTATTACTACACATGACATGTTACCTCTTTTTTATTATATGTTGTAGCCACAGACTAATGATTCTATTCCCAGTGTCTGAGCTTTCCTTATTGCCAACCCAAACCCAAAAGTTAAGTGGTTGCGTTTGGAGGGGGTGGTGATGGGCTCCAGAACTCTAGCCATCAATTTCCAATGATCCATTAGGGTTTTGTGTTTTCAGGATGGGAAAGGTAAGAAAGTGACCTGAACCCTGCATGTGGGAAGAGTAATGAAGAAGTCGAGTTGTTGGGGTGGCAGACACCCCCGGGGCTGGGGTTGGGGCTGGGATGGACGCTGTGCGTGCAGGTGCTAGGCAGGAACAAGGGGCTGTGAGTGGCCTCCTGAGCTCACCTTGGGCTCTGGGACAGGCTGCCAGTGCCCGCTATCAACAGCCATGTGCAGGTGCAGGGCCCCTCCTTGCTTGGGAGTTGGATCATGGGGGTACTTTTTTACAGGCTTATCCTTGTGGTGGAGGCTCTCTCTGACTATCATTGGAAAGAGCTCAGTTTCTCTGAGGGCCACATGAGATAGGCGATGACAGGATTAGGGTTCAGGAAAGATCTCAGTGGGCCTGATGTGGTCCCCCTGCTGACCACCACGTGGCCACCAGAACTGGGTCCTGGCTATGTGTCCTGTGCACGGTGAGAAGGGTTGGGGGAGAGTCCTTCCTCCTGGAGAGGAAGAAGCGCCTGAGCATCAAGTGTGACCCAGATACTGGCCCATGGGGCACAATGGAAGCGGTGAGACCACACTTGGGTTTCTGCTTGCCTCTGAGCACACCAGATGCCCCCTTTCTCAGCCCTCTGGGGTCCCTCTCCCCTCAACCTTGCCCATTTTCATTCCCCCCTCACCTGAATGGCTGGCTCTACCCAGATGACTCTGGATCCTCCTCGGTCTCCTCGTCCCACCACCAGACCCTACAAGTCCACGTTGATGCTCTAAGGCTCCTTCTTCCCAGAGCCTGGCCTGCTGGCCTGCGCTCTATGGCCAGATAAATCCTGCAGCAGAGGGGTGTCAGTGTGCAGCCCCTGCCACCTCCAGCCCTTTCTCTGTCAAGAGCCCTTCAGTGGGTCTTGACAACAGAAACCACCCCAGCCATTTTTCCACGAGAGCTTGACCTGTGCTAGTGGCCTGTGCCGAGCAGTGAGACGCGGGTGGAGGGGAGATTTTATTTTATTTATTTATTTTTAAATTTATTTACTTATTCATAAGAGACACAGACTGAGAGAGAGAGAGGCAAAGACATAGGCAGAGGGAGAAGCAGGCTCCTCTCAGGAAGCACAATGCGGGACTCGATCCCAGATCCTGGGATCATGACCTGAGCCAAAGGCAGGCACCCAACCGCTGAGCCACCCAGGCATTGAGGGGAGATTTTAAATAGAGTTGCTCTTGGCGGCCTTACCACCATGCCACTCCCCAGCTCGCCAACACACATGCTCACTCGCTCAGTTTAGCTCGGCAGTGATTTCTATTTCCAAATATCCACCAGAAACAAGACAAACAGATGTTTTCTGAGGGTGCTAATTAGTGAATGGTGTGTTCATTGTTACCCATGAGAAATGATTGTCAGCAGTGGAGCGAACGCACTCCCAGATGGAGGGAACGGCACTGCGCTGTATACTTCAGGCACATTCACTCAGGCAGGCGTGTTCTGGAAGTACCCCAGTAGGGTACCTCTATCAGGGTGTGCCGAGGGCCAGGGAGCTGCGGCCCCGCCTTGAGAGCTCTAGGTCTTCCCCAGGAAAGCCCTGGGCATCCTTGCTCGGACATGGTTGCACCCACCCCGCTGGTCCCATGGCCCGGGCCACCTTTGCAAGTTCTCCAGTGCTGAGTTAGAGTTCTGCAGCCCACATGTCAGCTGGCATCTCCTGGCTCCTGGCGTCCCCTAGGAGCTGCTGGCTCACGTCCCTATGCCACACAGACCCTCCCAGGAAGGATGCATGGAAATCTTCACTTCCCTCGAGACATCTGAGATCTCGGAGGGGAGGGGGGTTGCCTCCACAGCCCGCTTCCCACATGGACTGCATTTTTGTCTGCTGCTCCGTGCCTTGTGGGTGCTTTCTTATGTACACTTGAGTGATACACAAACACTTAGCCCTGTTCCTCTGCCAGTGAAGCAGCCTGGGATGTCCCAGGCCATCGCTTTGGCAGGGCTTCTGCAGGCGCCCTGTGGGCCAACCCGGAAGTTCCCGCCTGGGAGCCACGTGCAGACAGCGACAGCCTCACCTTTGACATTCCGGTATAAAAGTCCTTTCGGCCAGCCTCCCTTCCCCCTGTAGCCCTCGGCCTCTGGCGCTCCTGCTGCTCTCCCTCCCTGTCCTCCCCTTCCCACTCACCTCCGGCATATCTGAAGCCATAGCTGTGCTTGGCAGGACAAAGGGTCTTTACAGGACAGGGTGCCTCTTCCTTAGAAGGCTATTGTGGTTATAAATAGCAAAGCAATGGCCTTCCTTTACAGAGCGAGGGTAACCAGCCCGGAATTCCCCCGCAGCGTGTGGTGTTGATGCCGGGCGCCCGGGCAGCCTGCTCGCTGATGCTGATGGGGTTCCTCCCGACTGCCCAGGGAGGTTTGCACACCTCCCCACAAACTTGGGGGTGTGGGGTTGCCTCGATTCCCCCTCCTCGCGTGCTGACCCTGCCCTCCCTCGGGTCACCCCTGTGTGGAGGCAGGCACTAAGAATTCTTTTTTCTCCTCTTCCTTTGTTAAATTAATGGACCTGATTTTTTTTTTTAACAGAACAGTTTTATATTTGTAGAAAAACTGAGTGGATAGTATGGAGAGTTCCCCGTGTACTCTCCCATTCTCACCCCGCTAAATTTCTCCCGTTATGATCATGGTCTTACCTAACCAGTAGGGTACCTCTACCAGAATTAATGGAGTGGTATCGATACATTATTATTAACATTAGATTAACACAATTTATTCAGACTTCCTAGGTTTTTACCTAACATCCTTTTTTGGTTCCAAGATCCAACACCAGACACCATGTGACATTAGGCCTTGCACCTCGGGCTCCTCTCAGCTCTGCCAGTTTCTCAGACCTTTCTTGTCTCTGATGAGCTTGGCAGGTTTGAGGAGCTCTGGGCAAGTGTTCCTAGGAGGCCCCTCTGCTGGACTTTCTCTGATGCATTGCTCATGATTAGAGCAGAGCAATAGGTTTTTGTGAGGAAGGTCCCAGGGGTAAAGTTCCACTGTCATCAGATCATATCAACGTCCATCGCACACACTGTCAGCCTGACCTCTGGCTGTGATGCTGGCCCAGGAGAGACAGTCAGGTTACTCCTTCTTGCCCCTCTTCCCACCAGTGGTCTTTTTTTTTTTTTTAAAGATTTATTTATTTATGATAGACATAGAGAGAGAGAGAGAGAGGCAGAGACATTGGCAGAGGGAGAAGCAGGCTCCATGCACTGGGAGCCCGATGCGGGATTCGATCCCGGGTCTCCAGGATCGCGCCCTGGGCCAAAGGCAGGCGCCAAACCGCTGCGCCACCCAGGGATCCCCCCACCAGTGGTCTTTGAAGGAGGCCAGGGCACCCCCACACTTCAGAGCTGGAGGGTCAGCTCCACCTGCTTGAGGACAGATAACCCACATCAATTACCTGGAATTCTTCTGCATGGGAGCTTTGTCTCTTCTCTTCTTTACTGATTTATTCGATCATTTCTTTATGTCAGTATAGACTCATGGGTATTTATTTTATACTTGGGTGTACCGTTCAGTCCTCCTTTACTGATGTTGTCACTCAGCAGCTACAACTCGGGCATAGGGGTTCCTTTAGCTGGGCTTTTGGCCCTTCCACCTATCTGTGGGCACGCTTGGGTGGTTAGTCACCTTCATCATGGCACAAGATGTGCTCTTTCTTTTTTTTCATCCACATTCTTGACTCCTCCTGGGCCTTCTCAATTCTTTGTTTTTATGAATAAAAATGCCTCAGCTGCCCCAGGGGTCAAGTGTATCCAGCTTTTTCCCACAGGTGGCCCCTGTGATGGCACAGCCCCAAGATTGTGACACTGTGCGGCCCTGAGATGACATGGCCCCATGACTGCGTGGCTGGGCCCCTGGTCACTGCAGGTCACCACAGCACCCCCAAGTGGCCAGACCCCTGGTCACCACAGGTCACAAAGTGAAGCACACAGAGGGGTGCAGGATGAGAGCCCGAGACTTCCCCTTTGTGGTGCCCCACCTGGCACCCACCGCCGAGAGCACCCCTGGGCGGACACAGACCCCGCCCCCGTCTCTGCTCACCCTGGCCCCATCGCTAGCAGGCAGCGTCCAGCTCCCCAGGGCAGGGTTGGGGGCCTGGGAATGCACCTCTCACCTCAGAATGGGCATCATGACTGTGGCTGACTTTGCAACAACCAGCTGTGGCCCTGTAAGCAGCTCTAAGATTTTTCCCCTGTTAGAAATTGTCTGCTGTGAGCAGGGGGAGGTGTGACCAGTGTGGAGTCGATTTTACTCACCACAGGATGGCTTTTGGTGGGTTTTCAATGACATTCAACAATGAGGGAAAAAAATAACACAACCTAAACCGCTCTATTTTTATGAGAGGGTATGCATATTTATATATCAGTCTCATATTTAAATGTTCCAGTTTGGGCTATGGTTTTTTGGAAAAGTACTATTTTTTTTTCCTTTTTATAGAAACAAAGTTCACTTTGAATTGTGGCAGGTTTTGTTTTTTTTCCTTCTTTCTTTCTTCTTTTTTTTTTTTTTTTTTTAGACTAGGCTATATTTGAACTTTAGAAGCAAAAGAGTGTCTGGTCCATAGCAACCACAGGAACAAGGTTTCAAGAAATCCTATGGGACACCCCCACCCCAGACCTGGAACAGAGCAGCTGTGTGCTGTGTTGCTCACAATCGGACGTCACTGTCACTGGGGCCTGTGGTCCTGACCACGGACATGTGACTGAGGGCACAGATGAAGAAGCCAAGCTGAGTCAGAGCTTCTGCTCGCCTTAGCGCTGGCTCTGCAGAAGGCAGAGCCCCAAAACACGCCTACCCACCGCCACCCAGCCGCTCCTGCCTGCCCTGCCAGTGCCCCTGCCCGGGGCCGCCGAGTCAGTGCCAAGGGCCACCTGGAGGGGGCAGTGCAGGAAGAGGCAGAGTGGGGTCCGGGAGCATGGCCCGGCAGCGGTGGCTAAGCCCAGTGGGTGCATGGAGGAGGCTGGCTTGCTTCTGCCAGGAGTGTCATGCTGTCCCTGTGTCAGGCCCAGCAGGAGGGTGGGCTTTACATTCTCCCCTGGGCTTCAGCTGCGGGCCCGACCCTGGCTTGCCCTGAGCTTTGGACGGAGGATGAACTCAGCTTTTTAGAGGAAGAAAAACACCCCGTGGAAATCCATGGCTCCCAGACTGCCAAGCCCTCATGTCCTACTCTCAGATTAATCACAAGACTGGGCCCACTGGTCGCTTTGTTAAGTATCCCCCGTAACTGAGCAGCTCCGTGTGCTGGGCTCCATGTGAAGGATGATGTAGGTTTGCATGATCTCACCTGAGCCTCCCCATGTCCCTGTGAGAAGGTGGTATCGCTTAGCCTCACAGGTGACAAAGCAGAGGCTCAGGGAGGTTGGAGAGTGGCAGGGCTGTGATCCGAGCCTTGACCCGTCTTCATGTAACCGCTGGGCTTGCAGTCTGGTTCCCTGTCTGTCACTAATTGTCTGGGTCAGCTTGAGGGAGCCACTGTCCATCTCTGATCCTCTGATTCACTGTGGTTTTCGGGGAGTGAATCCTACCCAGCACTTACCCATCAGGGTTTTCTGAAGACATGTGTTTGCAAATGACGGGTCCCCATTGCCAAGGTGACAGAGCCTCCATAAAAAGGCCCCTCTCCCTTTGAGGATCCTCATCCTTTCTTGTGGCACTTGATGCTCTCTAGGGGAACAGTACATGTATTGTCACAGGGACAGCCTTGCTCAGTCTTCAGGCCACAGCAGAAGAGTGACACCTGCTGCATTCCCCAGCTCCCTCCATACTCCTGGACCCACGTACCCGGAGCTGATCAGAGGGAGGCCCCACGGCTAACCCACCAAACCTCCCACTCCGACAGACTCTCAGAGCAGGATGTGCAGCTGGGATGAGGTCACCCACTCCCCATCGGCTCAGTGCCCCCCCCTCCGCAGCAGTTGTGGATTTTGTCTCCAGCAGCCTGTACCTCTGCCCCTGTGTTCAGTATCCTGACAAGTCTGTGTCGCAGCCCACTGTCTGACCCTCAGGAAGGCCCGCCCCAAGCTGCCCTCCCCTGGCCACATGGATCCTTGCCCTTCCTTGCCTGCAGTCCATGGGGGCCCAGGCATCCTGCCCCTTTGAGGGCGGCCCCATCATCTCGGCCTGTTGCCCACCCCAGCCAGTCCTGCCCAGTCTCACCTGCACCTGCCCTGGACGGGCTCCCCCCCACCAGCCCCGCTCCCCACTCTGCTTGCACTGTCCCTCCATTGGAACTCAGTTTGGGCAAACCTCTTTCAGAAAAACTTCTGTGCCCATCAACCCTACTGGGAGGCAGGGAGTTGGTATGGACAGATCATGGTGCCTGGTTCGCACCCGGCAGGAGGAATGCTGAGTGAGTGACAACGGGGTTGGCACACCTGCGTTAATGTGCGACTCATCCTCAAGGTTGTTGGGCGTCTGGTTGGACCTGCTCATGCTCCTCCTGTGCCCTCAGGCCACTTCTCCATGCTCCCCAAGGCTGCGTGGGGTGCTCCACGCCCTCCCTCAGTGCCGCCCCACCCAGCACCTCCACCCGTCACTAAGCCTGCATGTTGCCCCTACGCAGAGAGAGGGCAAGTAGGGCCAGTGAACAGCAGAGGCAGGAGGTGCCAGAGTGCAGCGCTCGCCCCCACAGTTCTGGCTCGGGGAGGAGGCATAGAGCATAGTCGGGAAATCCGCATCCCTGGCCAGTGTAGAGATAGAAGAAACCTGCTTCAGATTCACCTGCTCCCCTGGGGGCAGAAAACCATCACAGTTTAGCACATTCACTTTATTTAAGAAAACATCAGTTTTGCTCGGAGTGAAATCTAAAAGTGCATCCCTCCCATGCCTGGAGTTGCAGCCACATGGTGCATGATTGGAGGGTTTCCCGCCTCTTGTGGCTGATTCGTCTCCTGATAAAGTGCCACGAGGGAAGAATCGCAGCCACGATACCCACAACCTGAATGATCCCGGGACCAGCCCGAGGGAGTAAGTCGGGGGACAGACAGGAGCACGGGCCCTCCACGTCTGCCTGCCCGGGGAACTCTGTGGCCATTTGCTATTAGCAAAAACCTCTCCCATTTCCTACCGCAGACTCATGAAGACTCTACATGCTGGCGGGAGCGCGGCCCAGGCGGATTTCATAGACAGAAATGTAATTCTCATGGAATTAAAGCAAACAAACAAACTCAGCAAAATTCTCTGCAGTCTAGAATCTTCTGGGAAAGTGTTGCCCTAAATTACGGAGTCTGTTCATCAAGATGAGAGTTTATGTCTCAAGACATAATTATTATTTTAACAATTTTGGAAGGAAAGGATTCTCCCTGAAGCCTGAGCTCCTTGAAGGTGGAGTTGTGTTTAAATCCCTGCATTGCCCGTGGTGCCCAACGGCGATGTCTTTGTCTTCCCAACACCTCTTTCTCATTTCATCCTCACCACTGGAACCTCTGTGTTGTCTGGAGCCACCATGGAAACGAAACCTTCATCTCCCATTCTTCTTGCACATTGGGATGGCCAGTGAGATATAAGCAAAATCAGGTAAAGCTGTTTCAGAGAGGTCAATTGAGATGTGAAGTGTGCCTTCTTCCCTCCATTTCCCTTTCTTCCCCTCTGCTGACTGGAATGCAGATGTGATGGTTGGAATTGGAGCAGTCATCTTGTGATCATGAGGTGACTTCGAGGCTGGAAGCCACAGGCTAAAAATGGTGAAGGTTACTAATGAAATCAAGAGCCATCTCAGTCTTTGCCTCCGTACCCCTTGGGTTTCTTGGTATGTGGAAGAAAACATCTGCCCCCCATGCTCCAGCTTGGTTCAACCAGTTTTATTTTGGGTCCCTATAACTAGTGACCAAAAGCAATGACTAATGTACCAGCAAAGAGCCTGATATAGGGTAGGTGCTTTTTTATAAGGCTCAAGACCCTGAGGGATGCAAGACTATCTGTCTTCCAGCATAACAGCCCAGATTTTGCCCTCACTCCTTGTTGACTATCTTTCCCTGTAGGAAAGGTATCTTTTCCTGTAAGGGGTCATTTTCTGTTACATATTGATACATTCCTCTATCTACTTGTAGTTTGTTACTTCTGATGTGCTGTTAGTTTAGGAGCCTCACATCTGGTCTTGTTAGAATTGCATGTTAAGTAAGAGCACACGGGCTCTGAGTGAGGTGGAGAGGCTTGCATCTGAATGTGAGTGAGTTACATGCTTCTGTGGGTAAACAGTGTTTCAGTTGGGCTGCTCAGAAGCCTTTGTACTCACTTCCACCCTTGGCCACATTTTAAACACACCAGCTTGCTGCAGAGCTAGCGCGAAAAGGGTGTAAATTATGAGAGCTACAGCTCAAGGTTCCAGGGGCTCATGCACAGGGAGGTGAGTGACATTGGTCTTAGGAGCTAAGTGTCCGGGCTGTCGTGACTGCCGGGCATGGTGTGAGAGGCTCTTCCAGACGTTCCACTGCAGGGAGGTTACTTTGCTGTCCTGGGGCTTCAGGTTCCTTATCTTTCCGCACGTCCAGGCCCTTAGCGCTCTGACATCCCGTGTTCTGTGCTCACCCAGCGTTCACTGCAGTTCCTTCTCCCAAAGAAGTGGAGCTTTGTGACCGCCCCCCACCCCCCTGGGAGGGCAGGGTGCATCCTGAGGAGGTTTTTAGACCAGCTCTGTGGGGTCAGCGTCACGGACTAACGAAGGATCTGTGAGCCTTTGAGCTCCTGTCAGCTGGGATGACTTTGGAACCAGATGGAAGTTCTGACAGGATAAGTGACTTAAATCAGCGAGAGTTTTAAGGCCTTTTCTCTGTCTGCTTTTGAAAGGTCTTGCTGAGTCAATCCTTAAACACAAATCAAATGCATAGAGGAATCTAGAAAGAGGCCATGATATGGAAAGGAGGTACTGACGCGGGAAGAACGGAGTTAAGAGTGACTGAAGTAGAGACACGAAGACTAAAATGGATATTTCCTAATTGGAGAGGCCAGTGTGTGGTCTCAAGTGCGCTTTCACTGACCTCTCTTCTGTTGCCCTGCAAGTTCCCATAGGAGAGGCCCGGGTTTGGGGTGAGGAGGACCCAGGCAGACAGCAGCCTCCCCTACACAGAGTCCCAAGCCATCGCTACAGGGGCCCATTTGTGCTTTCTTTCTTTTTTCTGGGAAGCTGGTTCTATTTATTTTTTTTAATTATTTTTTTTATTGGAGTTCAATTTTCAACATATAGCATATCATCCAGTGCTCATCCCATCAAGTGCCCCCCCAGTGCCCGTCACCCAGTCACCCCATCCCCCTGCCCACCTCCCCTTCCACCACCCCTTGTTTGTTTCCCGGAGTTAGGAGTCTCTCATGTTTTGTTACCCTCTCTGATATTTCCCACTCATTTTCTCTCCTTTCCCCTTTAATCCCTTTCACTATTTTTTATATTCCCCAAATGAATGAGACCATATAATGTTTGTCCTTCTCCGATTGACTTACTTCACTCAGCATAACTGGAACCCTCCAGTTCCATCCACCTTGGCCACAGCAACTTCTTGCAAGATACATCTATGAAGGCAAGGAAAACAAAAGCAAAAATGAATTATTGGGACTTCATCAAGATAAAAAGCTTCTGCACAGCAAAAGAGACAGTCAACAAAACTAAAAGACAACCTACAGAATGGGAGAAGATATTTGCAAATGACGTATCAGATAAAGGGCTATTATCCAAGATCTATAAAGAACTTATTAAAATCAACAGCAAAGAAACAAACAATCCAATCATGAAATGGGCAAAAGACATGAAGAGAAATCTCACAGAGGAAGACATACACATGGCCAACAAACACATGAGAAAATGCTCCGCATCACTTGCCATCAGGGAAATACAAACCAAAACCACAATGAGATACCACCTCACACCAGTGAGAATGGGGAAAATTAACAAGACGGGAAACAACAAATATTGGAGAGGATGCGGAGAAAGGGGAACCCTCTTGCACTGTTGGTGGGAATGTGAACTGGTGCAGCAGCCACTCTGGAAAACTGTGTGGAGGTTCCTCAAAGAGTTAAAACTAGAACTGCCCTATGACCCAGCAATTGCACCGTTTGTGCTTTCAGTGGGAAGCTGCAAATAAGTTGTGGGAGAAGCCTAAGTTTTTCATACGGAGTAAAGACAGGCAGTAACTGCTGCCAGGTGTGTTACGAAGTGTGTGCACTTGCTCAGAGATGTGCGATGTGTGTCCGCAGCACTGCTCCGGCACACGTGGTTGTACATTGCAGCAGTGACGCTGCTCTGCTGCTGCTGTGGGTTCATGTGCAGTGAGAGAAGGGAAGCTTCTGTCACAAGTGAGAAGCAGGGCCCCAAAAATTATCCTGGCTGGAGAAACAGAGAGGCTCCTGCTCAGTGCCTGGGGCGCATATATGTGGGTGTGCGTGTGCATGTGTGTGTGTGTGTGTGTGTGTGTGTGAACAGTCACTGGACACAGGTTGGAAAGGGTAAGGATAGGGATCGGACACAGTTCCTAAGTAGGAAAATCAGGTCCCTCAGGATGGGTGTTGGCCCCCTCCAGCTGGGGCAGCAAGACTTGTCCCCAGCCACCACTCACTGCAGGCGAGCAGCAGGGGTGCCAGGTGCCTGGCCTCACCTGTGTGGTTCCTGCCAGCACATCTGCCCCTTTGGTTGGGGGCTCTTGGAGAAGGAATGAAGCAAATATTTAATTAGATTTTACTTCATCTCATTGTAGGCCAGCATCTTCTTTTGAATTGTTTCATTCAAAAATTTTCTAAGTTAACAGAAGGTGTCACGTGTGCTATGAACCCTTTAAGCGATCCAGAAACACATGCAGTAAACAGTGAAAACCTCCCCTTCCATCCTCTTCCCTTCCTGGGTATAGAGTCAACCCTTATGTACAACCAGATCTTTCAGGTCTTTTCCTGGGCAGACACACACACGGGCACCATGACAGAATCCTGTGTGTATCCTGATCTACAAAGCATGGTCTCTCATGGTCATCTCTCCATGTAGATACATGTATGTTGAACTCATTCCT
This sequence comes from Vulpes lagopus, assembly GCF_018345385.1. NCBI lineage: Eukaryota > Metazoa > Chordata > Mammalia > Carnivora > Canidae > Vulpes > Vulpes lagopus. The sequence continues at coordinate 116,089,249 of NC_054827.1, forward strand.
TTTGTCAGCTCCATCATATTCCATCCTGTGGATCTTTGATAATTTGCCAAGTAATTCCTTATAAAAATCATTAACAAGATCTCCAGCATCCCACTATTAAAAAACAAAAATTAACAATGTGCTGGACAATGAGATGAGCAGTGAGGTGAGCGATGGGCTTCTGTAGGGTACCGTCCTCAGGGGAACTGCTGGATCACAGGGCATCACGGCTGCATCTGACCATCAGGCCCTGTTGAGATCCCTTCCCCAACAGTCTGTGTTCCTGCTCTAATAAGTGTAATGATGAACGAGCCCGAGGGCCTGAGTTGTGTGCTGAATGCCGTCACCTCCCCGTCACCTGCACTCATAGCTGACAATTTGACGTTTGCAATCAATACCCAAAGCCACCCCCGTGTGTTGACATGTCTGAGCAGTGCAGTCCCTGTGCCTGGAGCTGCCAAAGTGACTCTCCTGGGGGTGCCCTTTCCATGTTGCCTGCCCCTTGAGCTGCGGAACACCAACCTGAACATGCCCGCAGGACCCCCACAGGCCCCTGCAAGCCCCTGCAGACCCCGTGCTTCCACTGCATCGCCCGCAACACCCGAAGTTACTTGTGGGCATCTCTACCTCTTGTGCCCTGGGAGGCAGGCAGGGATGGAGCGCTAGCTGGGTTTGCGGAGAGTCCATTGTTTAACCATCAGATGGCGATTTCTGGGTATTACTTTGTTCCTGTTGGTGGTTTCCCAAACACCCCCAGCCACCCTGAGCCCAGTAAGTGTTCAGGCCATAACTAGTCAATTCATTGAGTCGTTCTCCAGAGCGTGAGGGGAAATGGGTACCACAGCTGCACACGGGGGGAGGGGTGTGGCAGGGGGCTGGGCAGGTGGGTCAGCTGGTGTTGCGGGGGTACTCCGCATGAGGGGGAGATGGACATTGAGACCATGTGGAGGTGTGGGTTCCGTGGAGGGGGCAAGAGGTCCGAGGGAGCCACCCAAGAGGAAAGGTGACACCCGGGAGAGAAGTCAGAGGTCAGGGGGCTCCTGGCACAGTCAGGTGGACTTCCCGAAGGAAGGGGCCCGGGGTATCAGGAGGGTGCAGGTGCCAGTGCTGCCACTTACAAGCTGTGTGCCCTTGAGCTTGAAATATAATCAGCAGCTTCCACCCCCAGCATGGCACTCGGGCGCTCCCCCTGCTCAGAACAAGCAACATTGTTGATCTACCCTCCGGAGGAGGGAAACCTTGAAAGGTCTGCAGAGACCCATCGGGACTCCCCATACTCTTCGGGCAGACTCAGGCCGCCCGGCACATGGCGTCCTCATCACGCTCCTCGGGGTCCCTCTCACGGTGGCACCAGGTGCTCCGGGCAGGGCCCCCGGGCATCGCTCCCACTCACCCCTTACCAGTCACGAGCATTCACAACCTTATTTTTAATATTCCAGTCGTGCCGGTTGCCTTACAGTGGGCTTGTAGCGCTCACAGACTCTTAGACACTTACTTTGACAAATAAATATTTCTGGTTCTGGATTAATTTCTTGCTGCGGGTTTCATCCTTGTTGGGTGAGACATGCCTCCTCCTCGTCTCACTTGATGGCTTATTTTGAAGCCTCAGGCTTCCACGTAGAGAAATCTCAGCTAATAGGTTTCTGCAGCCGAGACGGTGTTCCTGGCCGTCTTGGCTGGCTTCCTCAGGCCTGGGGACCCCCGGGGCCCCCGGGAACTGCGCCCCTGCCCCTGCCGTGCGCCGATCCCGGAGCGAGAGCGCAGTGAGCCGCCCTCTCCATGTGCATGTCCCTGCTGTGCGTCCCGCCTGAGACTGTGGCCGTCCTTGGCTTCCAGGGTATCTGTGTTGGGGGCAATGCCAAGATCTTTCTCCTGTGAAATCTTCCATTCATAGAAGCTGCTGCCTGGAAGACCCCGGGCCGCCTCGAGGTTTTATTAAGAATCCAGTTGTGTTCTCATTCATTTGGGGAATATAAATAATAGTGAAAGGGAATATAGGGGAAGGGAGAAGGAATGTGTGGGAAATATCAGGAAGGGAGACAGAACATAAAGACTCCTAACTGGGAAACGAACTAGGGGTGGTGGAAGGGGAGGAGGGCAGGGGGTGGGGGTGACTGGGTGACGGGCACTGAGGGGGGCACTTGACGGGATGAGCACTGGGTGTTATTCTGAATGTTGGTATATTGAACACCAATTAAAAATAAATTTATTATAAAAAAAAAAAGAATCCAGTTGTTACCCCAGGGACTTCCCTGCCCCGCACAGTAACGGTTGCTCATTGTTTCCAAGCAGGGAGTGGGGGCCTCTGGCTGCGGCTGAGCTCCGGGGGCTGGAGTCAGATGTCACCCCAAAGGGGAGGGGGCCTCCTGTGGGTGACCGATGCCCTTGCTTGAGATGGGGCCCCAGGGACAGAGGCACAGCACACTTGAAGCCGTCTGGGCAAACACGGCCCAGCAAAGACTGTTTTGGAATCGGCGGGGAAGGCGTGTGCCCCACGCGGGCTCTCCAGGCAGGCATCTGTGGTGACCGCACGCGGCTCACAGACCGTCTGCTTGGGGCCCCTTCCCAGCCCTAAATAAATAAAGATGATTTATCACGTGACACCTAGGACTTTCCCCTCACAAATCAAAAGTGCAGAGTCATGGGAATACCATGCAAGGCTGCTTGTCTGGGAAAGGCGTGAAGGGCTCTCATGTCCCGGCCATGGGCTCACCCCCTGAGGGTTTTTTTTTTTTTTAATCTCTAGGAGGGCTTGAAGTAGGAAGAGGAAGGTACTTAGGAGCAAATGCATTCCCTGTCACTTTCTCTAGAACCTTCTCTGCCCCCCTACGTACCTGGACGCCCTGCACATCTGGCAGTGACTCAGCTGAATCTGTCGGGGTGAGATGACCCTCCCTATGCCTGCACTGGAGAGTCCCTGCAATCCTTCGTGTCCGTCTGTGTGTGGGTGTGCAACAGACACAGGCGTTCAGATCAGACTGTCCAAGGCACTCTCTGTGATGATGGGAATGTTCCATCACGTGTGCCGTGCACTGGAGGCCACCAGCCATATGTGGCTATGGATCACTTGCCCTGTGGCCAGTGTGAGTTTTTGATTGCATGTCATGTTGATGAATTTTAACTGAAGTGGCCACGTGTGGCCAGCGGCAACAGCATTGGGCAGTGTGGCTGTACACCACAGAGCTGTGGTCTCATTTCATTTGCTCACCCGCTCACTCTCTCTCACTTGTGACTCAGGACAGGTTCTCCAAGCTGCCTCCCGGCCCGGTGCACAAGTGAAGGTGTGCAGCCCCAGAGGTCTCTGCCTTGGCCCCACGCTGTAGACAGTGTGTCGTCTCTCGGGGGCAAAGGATGAGTACAGAGACAGGTCTGGGGCACGTGGAAGGTGCCGTCACAGAACTGTAGGGAAGGTAGCCCTTGGGAAGGTAAGTGTGAAGTTCAGTGTCTGATGGGCGTTTGGAGAGGCTTCACGAAAGAGGTGGTATCTACCCATGTGTTCAGTGATTATTTCTGAAACCCTGGGCCCTGGTGCTCATTTTTAAAAGGAACCTGGAAGCTCGAGCTGTAGCTGAGCCTCCGTTTTACCCCCTCTGTGGCTTTTCATCAACTCCTGGAAACCATACAAAACACTTTTCTCTGTTTTGGTATCATCCACAAGCCCATTAGCCAACCAGCTAAGACTGATAGGAAGTGTGCTTTCGCCGCAGACCAGCCTCCCGCATGCCCAAGGCAGGCCTGGTGGCTTTCTGGTCAACAGGACCCTGGCACTCAGGGAGGAAAGCTGTTGAGGGGAGAAGGCAAGCAGGTGCCCTCCGGAGGGTGACAGGCTAGGGGTCCCACAGAGACAAGGGCCATCTGTCACCTGAAGACAGTCCTCTCCCTTCTCCACATGAAAATTAATCAAAAGCACACTACAGACGAAGGAACATCTCTGGCCGTCTGGATGGAAGAACACGTAGTACGAATGTGCAGCTGTAGATGGCAATGTGCTGCTGCCACCTGCCACGGCATGGAGGGCGGAGGCGCCTCCTGAACAGGAGGCCAGGCACAAAGGGTCACTGGGGTAGGACTCCACCTGTATGACGTGTTCACACCAGAGCAGACAGGTGTCGGCAGGGACAGGGGCAGAGTGAGAGCCCGCAGAGGCGGGAAGGAGGGTCCAGCAGAGCTTCTCTGCACTGATCACCCCCTTTATTCCTCTGGCCATTCTTGTCTCTGGAATAGGGATCCCGAAGGTCAAAGGGCTCCAGGGAGGAGTAACTGAGAATGTGCGGGCAAGAGTGTTTTATCTTCCTGCCCCGAGTGTGATGAGGGCTCAGTAAAAGGTGATTTTTATTATCACTCATGCAGCTGATCCAAGAAATGCAGGGGGAAGCAGTGCAGGCAGATGGTCCCACTCCTACTGAATGGACACGGGTAGCAGCAGTGACCGTCCCCGCTGCCTGAGGGAGCAGGGATGAAGCTGGCCCGCGCACAGGTTGTAAACCAGGATGGTTGTTGGGAAAGGCAGTGTGGCCGCACAGACGCATTGAAAGGCTAAATATGGTGGCAACGCCAGGACTCCTGCTCACTCGCAGGGTGCCAGTAAGAGGACGACTGGGGCCTCACCTACCATGTGCATCAGTAGGTTACGGTAATAAGTCAGGCTACAAACCAGTGGGTACCTGTCCTTCCTCGACGGGTACATGTGCACAGCACCTAGAAGGCCAGGCTCACGTGTCCGGTTCTCAGACTGCTCCGGGTCCCATGTTGGAGTGTGACAACATGGGAAGTGCCAGTCGCTGGCCCCTACACCCAATCTCTTCCCAGTTCCTGGGTCTGTTTGGCATCGGGAGGGACCTCGTGTAAATGTGTGCAGACAGCCTGGCTCACACATTCCAACTCTGTCCGCTGTACCAGTGCCCGTTGGCCACCCCTCAGGTCCACGTCTGTGCCCACTGCTGGGGAGGTTGGACCTTGGGAGGAGAGATCCAGACAGAAGATCTGGAGATGACCTTGGGGCCACTGGGGCAGGGACTGCTGGGGACCCTTCATCATATGAGGAAGGATGCAGCCAGAGGAGGATGGAGAAACACCTGTAGCCTGATTTGAGTGCAGCACAGCTTCAATCCTTTCCTTAGAATCTCTCAGAAGAAAACAAAGGGGAAGAGTTCAGCAGAATGTAAGAGCTATGGGCACTGCATTATATATGACACTGGAAAAACAAATCAACCAACCCAGCCCAATGCCTCAGAGGAGGCTGTGTTAAGACAAAGATGGCAAAGCTATTCAGAGAAAGTCTGCTGCCACCACCACTGGTAGATATGAGCACGATACGGCAACACGGGGGAATGTATGGATGTAGGACATTCGGTGAGGTCTGCAGCTGTGTAAACATCTGTATACACTGGGGAGGCCCGGGAGCCAGGCTGCAGAAATGAGAACAGCTGCCCACAGGAGGATCCCACTAAGAGATTTTCCTCCCCAAATTGTCTCCTGTGGAGAGGTGGGGACTTTGGGGCGTTGCTGGCGGGTAAGAGTAGACTCTTTGCACCAGTATTTTTGCACACTCTGCTCACGATAGCTGGGATCCATAGACAGGAACCTGCTCCCTGCCCCATGGAAGCCAAAAAGCACTGTGGACAACTGTGCCCGCCCCAGGGTGCAGATGTCCCTGAGCCCTCTGCCATTCCGTGCCTTCTCCAGATGTCAGGCCGCATCAGGAACCATGCGTGTGGCGCTTACCCTGGGCTCTCAGGGTGCTCTCCTCTGCGTTAACTGAGCATTTATCGTGTGTTGGTACCAATTTTGCCTCGTCTCCCAGAATCCTCGCAGCACTGCGAGGTGAGGGGGAGTGCGGGCTCTGCACGCCGGACGCCTAGCCGGACGCTGAGGAGCTGTCTGGCATCACACGGCTGGGAAGCAGAGAAGCGAGACCTAACCTCCAAGTTAGATTTCGGCACATTCACCAGGAAATCAAAAGGCAAATGCTCCCCATCTCTGCCGCCACCAGCTTCCCTGCATCTCCTAGGACCGGGGGCGCCCCATCACAGCCACAGCCCCATAGCCGAGAGAGGGTGACAGTGCTAATAAATGAACAATTGCATTTCTGGGCACTCAGCTGTCCCACTGTCTGTGTGGCTTTAAGACAGGTTGGTACTCAATTTCCATTCTATAATAGCGAGAAGAAATGTGATGCCGGTCCTGCATAAGGAAGAGCCAATTATAACACGTGATGAGGTGGGAGGGGGCACGAGGGGGCGAGGGCATGGGAGGGCTGTAACATGTGGTCTGAGGGCCAGGGTGGGCCCGCTGCTGGGCTTTATACGGCTCATGAGGGAAGAATGGTCCTCACACTTAAAAAAAAAAAAAAGCTGGGGGCAGATGTAAAATGACGTGAGATTCAGTCACCTTATCTTTACATCAAGTCTTCTTGGGACTACATGGTTCATATATATTTTCTGTGGCTACTCCTGCCCTCCACCAAGCAGAGCTGAGTAGTTGTAACACAGACACTGTATGACGGCGACCAAAAATACCACCCAGTCCTCTGCAGAGACACTGAGGCTAGCCCTGCACGGAGGAAGGCCACAGGACTAGTTGTCCAGGAGCAGCTAAACCAAGGGCTGCCACTTTTTGCACATCTTCTTATGCCAGCTGTTAGCTTTACGCAGATCCTACAATGTCCTGTTCTTGATTCCCTGAGCAGAGCCAGGATATTAGGTGAAGCCTGAAATTCAACTGCTTCCTTCCCCAGCCCAGCAGGAGAGCAGAGCATGGCCTCTTCAGACCCCCGAGTCCTCACCAAGGCAGGGAGAATCCGTCTAGAGGCCCTGAATGCGGGCCACCTGGGTGGCTCAGTGGTTGAAAGTCTACCTTCGGCTCAGGCCATGATCCTGGGATCCTGGGGTCCTGGGATCAAGTCCCTGCATCGGGCTGCTTCTCCCTCTGCCTCTGTCTCTGCCTCTCTCTCTGTGTCTCTCAAGAATAAATAAATAAAATCTTAAAAAAAAAAAAAAAAAGGAGGCCCTGAATGCTGAAGTCACTACAGTGTGCCCTCGCCTCCCCCTGCCCACAATGTGTAATTCAAAATACAAAACAATACCAAGCTCTAAAATTAAGTACATGCCAGTTCAACAAGGTTAATTTCCTTCATGATAATGACATATTTTTCTAAAATACCAAACTGTTGTACCAGCACCTTCTCGTGCCCCCACTTTGCTGTACCCCAAGTACACACTCGTGCTACCTGTTGGACGATGGAGCGCCGATCCTGGCTAAAGTAAGCCAGCCTTGTGAAGTCCAAGGACAGGAACAGATGACAGCGTGCAGACTGCTGGCCTGGCTGCAGCGAATGGAGCCCCTTCTTGCCCCAGAGGAGAGCTGTCCCTGGAAGGGTCCCTTTCTCATTCAAGAAAGCAGAACATTTTTCCTCAAAAAGCCATGAGAGCACCTGAGCCAAATGCCTGTCAGACCTTCCCACTTGCCTCAGATCTGTGTCTTCCCAGGACACATCATGACCAGAGATGTCCCTTCAGGCAAGAGAGGAGCATCAAGCTCCCTCAGTCTTGCTCTTATGGTTTTCAGGTGGCCTGATGTGCTGGAGAATGACCGGATTGGGGGTTTTCTCCCAATTCCACTTTTTAATAGTCATGACATTTCTGGCAGCTCACATGACTGCTCTGACTCAGTTTCCTCACCTATTAGTATAAAGCCATAACTTTGCATCACAAGTAGTTGAAAGTGATTTTAAAATAGTTTATTGTGTTCAGGAAAGGCTCTCCTCCCTAATTCCACTCCTCTCCTAAATTAATTCCAATTAGTTTCAAGTGTCTAAGTAAACCTCAGGCTTCTAATCCAGATGGGAGAGACCCACAGAGTCACCTGGGCCTGTCCCGGAAACCACATCCTTACCACAGGTCAGGAGGAAACAGTTTCCATTCTGTCTTCCTCCTCTACCCCTTGGTCTGTGAGGCTGGAGAAAGTGGACAGAGCTTCAGCCCCCTCCATCTCGAGGCTGCCAAGGCACACCTTGCACTGCTTCTCTGCGGACACCCCAGACGGATGAAGCAGTTAAATGCACAACCCACCGAGCAAACCATGGAACAAGGAGAAGGAAAAGCAAAGGCCTGTCCACCTTGGGACCCGAACTCTTCCCAGAACCCTGTCTTCCTTGCACATTCCCCTCTCGGCACCTCTGACCCCCAGGGCTCCTGGCCTTCTCCTGCCTCTGCGGTCAGCCTCCCATGCCATCGCTCCCTCTGCACCGGCCTCTGCATGCTGGAGTCCTTGGGTCCTTTTACGTCTTCTCTTTCCTACTTTCTTCCTAAGTGATCGTTGAAACTCCAGTCTTGTGTGTCATTCGTGCTGTTAGCTCCCACTGCCATGTCCATGTCGCCAGCCCAGGCCGCCAGCCTGCAGACAACCAAATGCTCCTTGTGGAGAGGGAGTGTGTGTGCATAGGTGTGTGTGAGTCCATGTGCACATGTAGCTCCTGTGTTCAAAAATAACGTCGGAGGCAAACACCACTGAGGGGAAAGTGTTTGCAGTAAATATGAAAGATGAAGAGTTGCTATCTTGTATATAAAGAGTTTGTGGAAACTAGGCAAGAAACATGAAAAGACCAGGAATTAAACAGGCAAAAAACAGGGTCAGAGAAAGTCTCCAAAGAGAAAATATGATTAGTATGCAAACACCGGAAAATGTTCAGTCTCAGGAGGGATCAAACCAGCACGAAATTGAATGAGGAGGTTTGGAGTCGGTGGTAAGATGGGTGAGGTCCCGGCGGTGGCCAGGGCGGCGGGTGGGGGCCCAAGTGCAGCGGGGGCCCCTCCCCGCCGGAGCTGAGGGCTGTCAGGACCTGGGCACTGCCGGGGGCCCAGTGACACACCTGCGACGTACAGGCCACGGAAACCATGCAGTGCACCGAAATGCAGGCTTTCCACAAATCATCTAACTAGAAGCAGGCGAGGTAATCCCTGATAAATTCCTTAGAATCGGGAGTCCCCCAGTCTCCCTGCCGATGAGGGAGATGTGCCCAAGCACTAGCCGCAGACTGCGTCCCTCCGCCTGGGAGATTCTGATTCCAAAAGGCTGGGGTGGCACCCAGGACCCCGTGTTTCAGAAAGACACTCCTGGCCATTCTCGTCCTCTGACACATTTGGAAAACATTGAAATAAAATATAAATATAACATAAAACGGAAATAAAATGAAATGTGCCATGATGTCGTTGAAGCTGATGTTTACCAAGAGAACGTAATTCTACTGAGGCGTGATGTTTTAAGCCCTGAGAATGTCAAATGGAGTAACAGGATAGGAAAACATGCGAGGTATTCGTCTATTCCACAGATATTTATTGTGCACCTACTGTGTGCCAGGAGGGGTGGAGGCATAACAAAACAAACACCATCTGTCTTCCTGGAATGTGGATTCTGGGGGGAGATGAACAGTGAAGGTTAGAGAGGGGACCCGGGGGGCGGGGTGCTTAGTCAGAGTGGCGTCTGCCTTCGGCTCAGGTCATGATCTCAGGGTCCCGGAATCGAGTCCTGTGTCGGGCTTCCTGCTCCAGGGGAAGTCTACTTCTCCCTCTCCCTCTGCCTGCTGCTCCCAGCTCACTCTCGTGTGCATTCTCTCTCTCTCTCTCTCTCTCTCTCTCTCTCTCTCTCAAATAAATAGATAAAATCTTAAAAAAAAAAAAAACCTGGAGAAATATCCCTCCCCCCTCATCGAACCGTGTGGTGCTATCTCGTTACATGCCTGTGTCCTTTGCAGGGCTGGGGGCTCCCGGGGAGCCGCTCACTCCCTTCGCTCTGTGTCTGTGTTAACCAGCCGATGCTCACTACTTACACAGTTTTGAAGGAAAGAGTGTGTCACATGGGTTTGGCAGAAGAGTAGGAACGATAGGAGCAGGAGCAGTTAATAAATGTCCAGAGTGACTGCTGAATTCTACAGAGTGGGGCAGAAAAGAGTTCCCTTCATTAAAGGGACCTCGGGCACTTGCAGACGGGGGCAGCAGAGTCCCTGGGGTCAGCAGCAGCCAGGGGCTGGACGGACCGCGGGGGCCTCCCGAAGCTGGTATCCCAGGTCAGAGGTGGAGCGTCCGCCCCACATCCAGGACAAGTACGGATCTAGATCTGGGGCAGAGGCCCAGGGGTGGGCAGGGGGGCTGGGTGATTTACCCTCCGCTCAGGAGGAGCCTCAAAGTTAGACTTGGAGTTATCTCCAAATGAGGTTACAAATACAGTCACAGAGATCCAGCAATAGGATTGGGGAAAGTACATCCAACATTTCTGTGCCAGAGGTTCATGCCTGGACTGTATTGCTTCTGATGCACTCTGATGCTTTAAAAAAAAAAAAAAGATTTTATTTAGGGGCACCTGGATGGCTCAGTGGTTGAGCATCTGCCTTTGGCTCAGGTCCTGATCCCTGGGCCCTGAGATCGAGTCCCACATCGGGCTCCCTGCGAGGAGCCTGCTTCTCCCTCTGCCTGTGTCTCTGCCTCTTTCTCTGTGTCTCTCATGAATGAATGGATAAAATCTTCAAAAAAAATTTTTTTTGTTTATTTATTAGAGAGAGAGGTAGAGGGAGAACCACGCTCCCAGCTGAACAGGGAGCCCAATGCCCGACTCGATCCCAGGACCCTGGGATTATGACCTGAGTGAAAGGCAGTCGCTTCACTGACTGAGCCCCCCAGGGGCACCAGCTCCCTTAACGTGTTTTTCATCAATCCTATCATCATTGGGAACTAGCATGATTATATAGCACCATTGTTGGTTGATGTTAACATTTAATATAGATGTTCTTCCTTGTATCAAAACATATACTGGAATTCTCAAACACTAGAAATGGTTTAAGTCTCTCTAGGCCCTGATTGATTATTCTAGGGTAAGATTGCAGCCCAGGCCCTCAGAACCCTGAGGAAGAGAGGCTGGTGCTTATTTCCTAAGGGTTATCTTTGCATTCATCTTTGCTGTTAATTTGGTTCTTTTCAACTCTCCAGATTAAGCAGGTTGCTAGGGTCCTGTTAAGAAGAGAGGTTGCTGAGCCTGAGAACCTTGGGGTCATGCCCCCAGTGTCTCCTCAGGGGGCATGCCTGCAGGGTCAGATTACAGGATGTAGCAGAGCTGGGATTTAGGAAGAGCAACAGCCCGTGAATGATCTAAGCCTTCCAACCCCTTCCTCATCCCAGCACTTCCCACTGGGGATTTTGAAAGGGAGGTTTGTTGGCATGGGGTAGGTGGCTGAGCCACTGGGACCTGCTGGTCCTGCAGGGGGGCAAACTGGCAGGATGACCTGCGCTCCTCCCCAGGGGCAACAAGGAAGATGCACTGGTCCATCCTCCGTAGGGGCTGCTGCAGCCCCGCTCCCCCGATAAGAACCCACCTGCCCAGTCCTACATAGGGCCCTCCACTTGTCACTGTATCTATACGTGCCCTTTTTGTCTGTTGAATCCCATAGGCCCTTAATATTATGTCCACTTACCTTCCAAACTCTCATTGCCACAGGTAACGTATTTATATAATCCTGAAGTCTGAGTCTTGAAAAGAGCTGCAGATGCCAGTATTCTCAGAGCAGAGCCCACACTGGAGACTTGTGTTCGAGAATGTCCGCCCTCCAGAGCGCTTTCAGAAATTAGGAAGCCACTGAGTTGCAATTCTGCAAGTGATTCAGACCTCAGGAGGGTCTTACGGGTCCACCCTCTGCCCAGCCAGGGTCATTCCTGGGAAAAGTAACTTCAGTACAACTCACATTGGCTTAAGCAAAAAAACAGGTTGTTTTGCAGGGGTGGAGGGTGGGGAGAGACATGTACGTCAGATGTGTCCAGATTGAGTTGCTCAAACCACGTTGTCCATCATTTGTTTGTTTCTTGGCTCTGCCTTTTGTCTGTGCTGGCTTCATTTTGGGGCAAACCAAGATGACCATGGGCAGCTTCAGGCCCAGCTCCTTGGCCCTGCTGCTTGGGTCACATGCTCCTCCTCTGACCTTGAAGCACAGTGACCCACTGCCCAGACAGGTGGCAGAGTGGGACGTGACAGCCTCACTTGAACCTGCACTGTGTTGGGTGAGGGGTATTTCCAGAAGGCAATCAGGGATTCTGTGGCTGGAAGAAGGAGCGATTGATGGTGCCAGAGAGGTAGAAAGAGCAGAGTGTTCCAGGAACGTTTGCCATGTGGACTGAGAAGTCAGAGGTAGAAAAATGTGTGCACGTCTATGAATGACAGAGCTGGGGTGAAGTGATGTGGGGGGGATGCATGCTGGGGGACCAGTCCCAGGACCTTGGTGGACCCTGCCCCCACTGAGCTAATGGGACTCACGCTGAACCAGATCATCCCTACGATAAACTTAGATATTGCGACTCAGAGACTCTGGAAGCTTCCGCCAGGTATTTGGCCTGAGGAGCTACAGGGACAGAAGCAGAGAGAAAGAAGCAGAAATGAGGAGAAGGTTAGGGACCCAGGAGCCCCAGAGAGACAAGAAGTGTGAGCCACCCCTCTGTCCTTGCAGCCAATGGTGTCAGCCCCTTGAGACAAGGCTGTGTTTCCTGCCCTTGGCAGGGCTTCCTGGGTCCTTCCAACACACTTCCCTGGGGTGTGGGTGTGGGCGTGGGTGTGTTTTCAAGCTGGATTGAATAGTTTGCTGTTCCACAAACCACACAGAACAAACATGATAAAAATACAAAGGCAGGGAAGGAATGATGGCTTTCCTTCTAACTCCCCTTGAGGACATAGTCAGGTGCTTCTCTCAAGAATGGGTTGATTTGTATCCCGATTTTTCACAAAGTCAGGAGAAAGGGACAGGGAGAGGTGCCTGCACACCAGCAAGGCCTGGCCGTGTTTGAGATTTGGGGCTAAAGGCTGGGGTGGGGAAACACATGGGACGGAGCCACCAGGAGGGCCCCAGGCTTGTTATTCGCACCCCTGCCCCGACCCGACCCGGGTGGGGTGTCCGGGACCTTTGGGCCACACCTGTGGCAGATGCACCTATCTCTTGCATCATCTACCTTCTTCCAAAGTTTCTCTAACACCCAGATATAAGCTGAATCACATTTCCAGCGCTTTAGGGGAAGCTACCCTCAGCTCTTAAGAACTCTTAGAAGCCCTTTGTGAAGTGAAACACAATACTTTTGCCAGCATTTGTGTAAGATAATATTTTTTAGACCAGAAGAAATATTTTTTTAAAAAAAGACAAAGTTAACAGGATGGGTAACCTGGATGAGTCAGATCTCTGCTTCGTGCTGTTTTCCCTGATGGCTGTCAGGGCCACGCTGAGGCCAGAGACAAGAGCTGCGCTTCACTCGGCAGATCTGTTCCTGGAAGAGAAGACACAAGTGTTTACTTTTGGGAGTAAACTGTGTTTTAAAAGCTCCAGGGCACTGTGCTATTTAGAGGCACAACGGGGTGAGTGGAGCTCTAATGAGGGGGCTCCAGCTTGGGGCTTTGGCATAACCAGCTCCCTCTGGGGTCCCTTCCTGCTTAGCGTGAAGCCAGTAAACAAACACCCTCTGATGGAGAGGATTGGAAGCACCGCCACCTGGGGAGCCGAAGGCCCAAACACAGGCCCAGCGCCCCCACCCCAATGCTCCAGAGGGGGATGCGAGAGGGTACGAGGTGCTCCTGGTGACACTGCTGCCAGCTTCTGCCTGAGAATCACAGCGGATGGGGTCTTATTTCCAAGCTAGGGGTTTTACATTCAGCAAAATCCATAGCTTTCAAAATGGATCACCTGTAGGAAAACCACTGGGTAGCCTGCCGCCACAGGAGGCTTTCCCCCTGGGTGAGAATGGGTGCTGGGACCTTGCAGGGCAGCTGCAGGTCATAGGAGGTGCTGACAGGTCATAGGAGGGAAGGTGGAAGGGGGAGTCCATGTGGTGTCTAGTGACTTCATACCAGCTAACCAGCCTCTGAATTATTCTGATGTGCCAGGTAACAAAGCCATTACAGGGTGAGAGTTCCCTAATTGAAAGTGCAAAAAAAGACTTAAAAAATATCTTCAAAATTATCGATGATGAGCATTAAAAAAGTACCTGGTTACTTTGAGCTAATAAAGGGAGGGCTGGGCCGGTCTGTTCTCGCTGGCTCCTCTACTAGCCTGCACCTGCTAATGCCCCAGGGGCGGAGGTGGGGCAGGTGCTGTCAGCGTGCATCAGGAAGGGTCCCTTGCAAATCGATTGTGCAGTATGTCTGTGGGGCCTTCCAGCCTCCCCTTCACTGGCCCAGCCAGTGGGCTCTAGGGCTAGCCCCACAAAGGAATCTGTCGCCTCTTGATGGCCTGTGCTTTGCAGGTGCAGTTTCCTCTGTGCAGAATATGGACTACTTCCCCTTCCCTCTTCCTCCCCCTCCTGCAGCCTCCAGAGTCCCTCCAGTCTGTTGGAAAGTCGCCTTCCCATTCTGGGGTCAAACGCCTCCTCTGAAGACACCTCTGATGGCCCCTGAGTGTTGGCCTCCCTTTCGAGACATTCTTGGGGGGATCCTTGGAGGCCCTAGCTACTGTACAGGCGTCTGGGGACTGTGTCAGAATTGTGTGCCTCCCTGCTTCTCCCCCCCATGGCATGCTGGCTGCCACTTACTGAGCACCTCCCCAGACAGACACGGTGCTGACACTGGACAGATGTGCTCGGCTTCCGCTAGCACCCCCATTGCAAAGCTCAAGACACTGAGGCTCAGAGTTCTGTAGTCTGCTCTCGTCTGATTAACCCAGGTTCCTCCTCCCTCTAAGTCTGAGATCTTTCCTGCAGAGCAATGCCAAAGTGGGGGCAGAGGTCAGCATTCCCTCTAGTACCTCCTGAGCCCAGCCCAGGGACGGCTGGAGAGCTGGCGGCTGGAGAATGAACCGGGCTTTGGCAGAGCCTGCTCTGCGTGCCTGTGCCCCTCGCTCCCTGAGCCTCCCTCCCTAGGACCTGGAACACCCGCCTACACGGTGGACACGGGGCTCGGAGGGAGTTTTCACTAAGACAGTGCAAACACAAAAGGGCCTAGAGCACCTCAAGGTGGGTGGCTTAAAGCACGGTCGTGTGTGTGCGTGTGTGTGTGCCCGTGTGCACACTCAAGAATTTACTCCAAAAGGTGAGGATTTTAAAATACATACGACTCTACTCAGTCTCTGAGATTTTCATCTTTTTGATTCTTTCATCTTTTGGGACGTAAAAGGTGCTGACCCTGACTGACAACATCGGAACAGGACAGTGGACGATGAAAGCGCTGTCAGCGTGGAACACACTAAAGTGGGTCACAGTGGTGGGGTTTGTGAGAGCAGATCCTGGGTCTGAGGACATGCGTAACAAGGCGACTAGGGGTAGAGGGCCAGGACGTGCTCACTGACTCTTGGTGGTTTCAGAAAGTAGGTGTGTGTGTGTGTGAGAGAGAGAGAGACAGAGACAGAGACACAGAGAGATACAAACGGGGCAGGCTGAGGGGGAGGCCATGATCAAACAGGATAAACGTTAACAATAGATGAATCTGGGGACGCCTGAGTGGCTCAACCCTTGAGCATCTGCCTTCGGCTCAGATCATGATCCTGAGGTCCTGGGATCGAGTCCCCACAAGGAGCCTGCTTCTCCCTCTGCCTGTGTCTCTGCCTCTTTCTGTGTGTCTCTCATGAATAAATAAATAAAATATTTTTAAAAACCCCACACAACTGATGAATCTGGGTAAAGAACACACGTGTATTCTTTCAACTATTCCTGTGTTTGCACTTTCCTAGACGTTTGAAATTGTGAAAGGTTAAAAAGAAAAAGACCGCTGACCTTGGAGCAGGTGAACACCCCAGAGAAGACGGTGTGATGCCTGTTTTTCTCTGAAACCCAGGGAGCAGGGCTGGGAAGCTGCGAGTGCCCGCTGTCTGGACAGGAGCTCCTTGGGGCTGACTTGCCGTGGCTGCTTTTCTTTCCCTAGTTATGTGTCTCGAATCTGGTTAGAGTTCAGCTGGCCCAGTTCTGTGAGAGGCGACTGGGCTCCCTTACAGATGTGACGCTGGCAGCACAGGGACGCCTGTGCCCCGAGCAGCCACCCGACACGTGCTGGGGCGGCCGGACATATGGTGTCAGGGCTCCGGCCGCAGATGCGGCCCCTGAGGAACAGTGAGGCCTGCAGTTGCACAGCCCCCCCTCTGGGTCGCTGGGCTGTGTGCACAGTAGCATCTGTGTGGCTGCGAAGTCGCCCGCCGTGAGTGGGGACAGTCACGGCTATCTGTGGCCCTCACATCTGCTGACTCCATTCACCAGGGCGACACTATGTACCTACAATCTCAGACCTTCTACCCGGGCCTGCCGCTCGGCGTGGCGGCGCATCAGCTGCCCGTACAATGCCCCACAGACACTTTCTGAGCATCTACTATGTGACACTGTGGCCTTGGCATGAGGGACCGTGCTGCATTTTTGCGTGTAGCATTTTAATTTATCTGAGAGAAAGAGAGCACAAGGGGGGGGGGGAGGGCAGAGGGAGAGGGAAGCAGGCTCCCCATGGAGCAGGGAGCCCAACATGGGGCTCGATCCCAGGACCCTGAGATCATGACCCGGGATGAAGGCAGATGCTTCACTGACAGATGCCCCCAGGCGCCCCTGCCTGCAGGGTCTCTGTAATCCCTGTGCTAACTCCATGCTGTGAAAAATGGACATCTCCCGCTTTTCCAAAGACGGACCCTGAAACACAGAGGTTAAGTCATTTCTGAGGTGACACGGGAAAGAGTGCACCTGGGATTTCCCATACAAACCCACAGCCTAGCAGGGGGTAAGAAGTCACACAGAATGTGTGGGGGACCCTCACTCCCAGCTCGAAGCCGGCTGTGGCTTCCCCGGGGGCCTGGCATCCGTGTGGGGCCAAACAGGATGAGAACAATTATGTATGGAAAATCATTTTTAAAAGAGAGCATTGGAGACCGAGTTGTGGAGGGCTACACTGGTGGAACACGAAGTAGGAGCTGAGACCGAGACGGCAGTGTTCACTGAGTCCCTTCCAGGTGCAGGGCCTGGGGCAGGGAGCATCTGCCCGTGTAAAGCTGTAGCACTGCGACGGGCACCTGGTGACAACCTCATTCCTTAAATGAGTAAATGGAGGCATCGCAGGAGATTATACACATCTAGGGTGGCAACGAAGCCTGGGAGCTCACAAAGTGCTTCATCATAATAGTGATAATGTAATAATGAGGTGGAGGTAGAGAGGAGCAGAGGTGGTGGTGGTGGTGGGTTGGACGTTAGGCCCTGGGACGCTTCAGAAGCTTCATGAGCGTTGGGTTTCTCTGCCTTCTCCTGAACTGAGCTGGTTCCCTCTGCAGCACTCACACCCCACTCGGGCTCATAGGGTAGAAGAGACCTTGGAGACAAGAGAGTCCCCCTTCCTTAGCCATGTCCTCATTCTTTTCTGAGCTCGGATTCTGGGGTTTTGGTGCTTTCCCAAATCCTGTCCACCCCCAGGCAAAAAAACAGATAAAAAACAAAACAAAACAGAAAAACCTCCACAAACCAACAGTTGCCTTGAAGTTTGTAAGTGACTTGGAGGAAACACATCCCAGCTGGAAATCCTGGGGCAGGACACGACAATCCTGGCGGGGGCTCATTCACCGGCGTCCAGGACAGTCCCTCCTGCACCCCGGGAGACCACCAGGCAGCAGAAGACACTCCAGTGAGGGGTAAGGAAGCCACCGCAAGGTGTACCAGTTCCGATGGGCGCCCACAGCCTGGCGCCCCTGCAGCAGACCTGAGAAAGGAAGGTGTGTGTGTGTGTGTGTGTGTGTGTGTGTGTGTGTGTGTGTGTGTAAAACCAGTTTTAAGAATAAGATTTTCCTCTGCAGGAGATGAAAATTTTAAAAAGCTGGAATGTTCAGTCCAGGGCGAGGGAGTGGGGGAAGACAAGCTGTTTTTGCTGCTTGGGTAATATTTGTCTAACTGACGCTTAAGTATGATAAAGATACAACGGTTCTGTTCCCAAGGTAAAGTTCGTCAGGATTTAGTTATTTGTTACTGGAAACTATGAAAACCGTGTGCAAAAAGCTGTAAGATCAACAGGCAATCCGAAATCCACAGAACCAAAGGGCACAAGTGGATCCTCCTCCTAGGAGTCTGTCCCACAACACAAAAGCTATTTAAAAATAACATGATTTTAGGTCTTCTCAGCCAAAATCCTTGTGGGTTAACTGTCGAGTGAGAGTGAGGACCCTCCTGCTCTCCACTGACGGGGCCTCTGCCTAGTTTTAAGATGACCACTGTCCATCCCCCACACCGCGAGGGGCCACTTACGAGAAATCATCTAGAGTAGGGCAGTCGGAGGAGCAGCACCGAGATACCGGGCATTAACCACCACCTCTGGCCTCTTCTGGTGTGTGGTGCATGGACATCCAGAAGGAAAATGGGTTTGTAAGAGCTCGCAGACCCTCTTCCACCCGCCCTTCTGCGTTTCCATGGGAACCTGGCACGGAGGTCCCGAGGAAGACCCCCACCTTCAATAACCGGGCAGTTGGCTGCGTAGCACTGCAGGAAGGTGTGCCTCTGAAACTCTTGGTAAAGAGTTAAGTGGTAGAGTTGACTTAATGAGCTTATAGACGTGTCGGAAGCCTACCCAGTTCTGGCTAGCTGTACGAAATGCATCCACTTCGAAGGTTTGTGCAAATATGGAAGGCCCCTGGCTTTAAGAGAAAAACAGATTTACATTCCTCCCTGTCTCAGCAGGAAACCTGAAATCAAAGACAACCAACAAATCAACACATGCTTATCTGTCAGTGCACTCGTCCCAGATTGTAATTAGACATGTATTTGTGTGGGATCGATGCTCGTCTCCTCATTACATTGTATACCGCAGAGAGCGTCTGTCCCCATCACCCTTGAATCTTCGGGTAAAGGCGGTGCCTGGCACACCACGGGGTGCCCTCGAACGTTTGTGGAGAGGAGGATGGGAAGGAGGGAAGGAAGAGAAGCAGGGGGCAGGGGGAGCAAGGAGGGAGGCCGCGAGGGAGGCTGTCACAGGTATTCTTTACAACCTCCCTGTCCTGGGGCATGCAAGTTCCTGTGTAATCGCTCCCCGTGTGCAAAATGGGGAGAATAACAGTACTTACCTCAATTGCTACCTCATAACTCATATATATATATATATATATATATATATATATATATATATGAGTTTGTAAGTGACTTACAAATACATATACATACATAAATACATATATATGTATTTAGGTCATTAAATATATTTTTATTTTATATATAAATATTTAATATTAATATTAATATTAAATATAAATATATATATTTTTAAGTCATTTTATGTGTCAGACAAGAGAGGCCCCAGCCCTGGACCCCATGCTCGAAGGTCCCACTCTTGCTGCCCTCTGGCTGTGCCTCTCCCCATAATGTGAGGTCACAATGGGACCTCTGTGCCCAGAGGCGTCTATGTGGACCTCTCCCCTGACAGTCTCTTAGGCCTTCCACTGAAAATGTGTGCACAGGCCCAAGGTGTGTCTAAGGGAGTGGCCGTTTGCAGGGGACAGGTGTGGATGGGCCTGGGGTGTCTACAACATGTGTGCCGGAGAACCCCTTGTGGTGTGGGGTGGAGCCTGACCACGGGGCAGAAGAGGGGTGGGAGATGCGGCACAGCATGGAGGCTGAGAGTTCTGGATTCTAACCTGGCCTTCCAGTTCATTATGAAATTCTATTTGTCTAGGTAGGAGGATAAAATAATATATATATATATATATATATATATATATATATATATATATATATATATATATATATATATATATATATATATATATATATATATATATATATATATATATATATATATATATATATATATATATATATATATATATATATATATATATATATATATATATATATATATATATATATATATATATATATATATATATATATATATATATATATATATATATATATATATATATATATATATATATATATATATATATATATATATATATATATATATATATATATATATATATATATATATATATATATATATATATATATATATATATATATATATATATATATATATATATATATATATATATATATATATATATATATATATATATATATATATATATATATATATATATATATATATATATATATATATATATATATATATATATATATATATATATATATATATATATATATATATATATATATATATATATATATATATATATATATATATATATATATATATATATATATATATATATATATATATATATATATATATATATATATATATATATATATATATATATATATATATATATATATATATATATATATATATATATATATATATATATATATATATATATATATATATATATATATATATATATATATATATATATATATATATATATATATATATATATATATATATATATATATATATATATATATATATATATATATATATATATATATATATATATATATATATATATATATATATATATATATATATATATATATATATATATATATATATATATATATATATATATATATATATATATATATATATATATATATATATATATATATATATATATATATATATATATATATATATATATATATATATATATATATATATATATATATATATATATATATATATATATATATATATATATATATATATATATATATATATATAAGTGTCCACAGACAGATGGGTAAAGAGAAGGTGGCATGCACATACAATAGAATACCAGGCTTACAAAAGGAAGGAAATCCTGCCATTTGTGACAGCGTGCTTGCATCTGGAGGACACCGTACTAAGTGACATAAGTCCACAGAAGAACAAAGACCACATGATTCCGCTTACAGAGATATTCCAACACGGCCGCCTGAGAAGCAGAGTGGAGTGGTGGTTACCAGGTCTGGGCGGACGAGACAATGGGGAGATGCTCAATAAATAAATAAAATCTTTTAATGGACACCGAGGCTCCTTCCACAGTTTGGCTATTGTGGCCATTGCTGATAGAAACATCGGGGTGCAGGTGTCCCGACGTTTCATTGCATCTGAATCTTTGGGGTAAAAAATTATGGCGTAAAGCTATTCAGTTATGCAAGATGAGTAAGTTCCAGGTTTCTGCCGTACTACATAGCTCCTGCATCTAGCACCACTGTATTGCATACTGAGAAACTTAAGAGGTTGGATCTTATGTCAGTGACATCTTTTTATCACACACACAAAAAAAGATAGCAGGAAATGTTTGGCTTGATTGGCAACGTCTATCACCTTGATTGTGTTGATGGGCTCACAGGTGCGTGCATATGTACAAACCCATCAAACTGTACACATTAGGGACGCCCGGGTGGCTCAGCGGTTGAGCACCTGCCTTCAGCCCAGGGCGTGATCCTGGAGTCCTGGGATTGAGTCCCGCGTCCAGCTCCCTGCATGGGGCCTGCTTCTCCCTCTGCCTGTGTCTCTGCCTCTCTCTCTTTCTCTGTGTCTCTCATGAATAAATAAATAAAATCTTTTAAAAAATTATACATGTTAAGTATGTCCAAGGTTTTGAATTTTGATTATTTTTCAATGATGGTGTCTTTTAAAAAAAAAAAGAAAAGACTGATGGACAAACTCTGGCTTGGGCAGCCTGGGTCTGCCTGCCACCTGCTAGCTCAGGCTCCATTTCCCTTGAGTGAAAATATAAATAATGATAGTACCGATTTCACTGGATTGTTGAGATTATTAATGTAGAGAACCAGCAAAATCCTAGTATATATTAAGCGCTCAAGAAATGTTACAGGCTACCAATTTCTTCTGCTTTTTTCACTTCATTCATGAATACATTTTCTTATCAATTATGTATTCTTAGGTCAGAGATGAAGTCCTCTATGTACCAAGAATTATCAGATTTCTTGTTTTACACACCTTGCACATGGTCCTGTCCTCCATGGCACTTGTGACAGTGGTGATTCTACACAAATGCCCATCAGCCCAAGTCCTGCCTTGGGTCACCACTACATTTGGATCCCCCAGCCCAGTGCCAGCAGGACAGGTGCGCCGAGTATCTGCCAGGAGGATGGGAGTCCATGCACAGCCTTATAGCGTCTTGCATCTCGGTTGCACAGAAGCCGTGCTCTTTCTGTGATCTTTCAGATGAACCTCCGAAAGATTTTGCACGCCTCCCCCCATAATAACTTGTTTTGATTGGACTGTATAAAATTCTAGTTATAAATTAATCTTTAAAGAAGCGGCCTTAATTAGAACATCTCATCCATAGTTCCCATCTCAATCATCACTCTCTGACAGAAGATCCGTATTACATATTTTACCGTATTTGAGAACCAACTGTAATGTCCTTCATCTAAGATTGTTGTTCAGATTGACTTCCTTTTTAAAAACGACATGCCACATCTGGCTTCCTCCTTGAATCCACACCAGTGAATTCCGAGTTTTGATATACTGATAGGATTTTATAATACAATTAGAATAAATATATTTTATTTACAATAACTATAGTGGGGGGCTTATCTGTGTGCCCCCCCAAGGTGAGCCCTGGTACGTCACACCTGCGGAGGCCTCCTGTATAGGATTTTCTCCTGCAGCGCAGTTTCTTTGTTTTATAAGAGCCTTTGACTAAGTGATTTCCACTGTTAGGGTGACGCTCAGAAAGCCCTTCTCCTACTTGAAATTATAGAAACAGCCACCTGTTTCCATTTGGTTCTTTTAGGATTTCAGATTTCAAGCTGAACTCCTTAATCCCCCTGGACCTCACTAGAGTCTATGCTGTGAGGCAGGGAAAGGTCCAGTTTTCATACAGTGCTTCAAACAGTCAGGCATCTCAGCTGCATCTCAGGACGATTCCTGCCCCCACTCATGTGCGTCTCTACTTTTGTCACATAGTAAGCGGTCTTCCATTCGGGTTTGCTTCTGAACGTTTGTGAGCGTTCTAAGGACCCAGCTCTCATCTGACACCAGTGTCCGCGGTTTTAATTTCCTCTGGCTGCACATCACAGCTAAACACAGCAGCCCCCTTGTCTTCTTTCCCAGAGAGTGTCTTTTCAGTTCAGCGAGCAGTGCAGGTGACTCAGTACGTGCCACCCGGCACCCTGCCATCAGCCCCGGGAGGCAGGTGTTACAGACGCGGAGGCTGAGCACGCCAGGCGAAGACACACACATGCTCAAGGTCTCACCACGAGGCAGGGCGGCAGGTCTCACCCGGCGCTGCTGAGCTACAGAGACCAAGGCGGCCCCTCCGCCCAGTGAAGTCCTACCTGAGACCCACCTCTCCTGGGGGGAGGGGGACGTGCAGCCTCCTCAGCTCTGTTCCTAACCAACCTGTTGGTATCTGTTTTCTATATGCAGTGGTTTTATATTTCCGTACACTCAGTTGTGTTTGGTCTCATGCTTTCCACTTAGGACGCTGCTTCAGATTTTCCTGCTGGAGGCCACGTCTTCTTTCTTCTCTCTGAGACGTGGAATTTACACCATGGCCTCTTTTAGTTCTCTAGTTGGGTTGACTGGTGATCATGCTTCCTCAAACGCATTCTTGCCCTTGTATTTCTTTGCTTAGTGAGTCTTCTCTATGTAGCTGCACACACATGTTACTACAGTGAAGACTCTAGAATTTTAATAAAATTGTAGATTTGTCTTATTAGCATTATGAAAATGATTCTATTATTAGCCAACACTTTAATAGCTCCGCTGACATAATCTTTATATTTTGAACTGAAATGCGCAGGGAAGAAAGGATTTTTTTATCATGAAGTGAAACGAGCTAGTACTTCACAGTTAGTCCTGACAACATTACAGCTGTATTTCACTCATTAGCATCGTGACATTTAGAGGTGCCGCTGAAAATACAAAAATTCCTTAGGTTACAAAGGTATTTCTTACTTTTTAAAAAAAGTTACAGGAAGAGAGAAAGTGTGGTCATACGAGATGTTGAAAGAGATGAGGGCTTTAAATGCTTTTTTGCTCTATTTCTATTGCTTTATAAATGCCACCAGGCACTGCTGAGCTCAGGGAGGCCGGGAACCAGGGGAGGGAGACCCCACCACCTAGATTTGGGGGGCAGTTGTCACATTCCTCTTAGATGCCGCAGCAGCCAGTCTGAGTCTAGCCCACACTGACCCATGACACACACAGTGGCTCACCTTAATTACATCTGAGACAATGAGCACCTCATGCTGGAAGTTGGGCCTCTGTGTCCCCAAAGCAGACTCCCTGTCAAGGAGTATTTGCCACTTCTCATCCCTGGCCCTGGGGGCCCTGCCAGGCGAGGGTGTGGGACCCTGCCTGCGTGGACATCCTGAGCTGGGAGCCACCTGTGGCCTCTGTCAGTTCAGAGACAGGGGCTCCACCCAAGAGTCTGGTGCAAAGTGGAGGATCGAACTGCAAAAAAAAAAAAAAAAAAAAAAAAAGAAGCCCTGATTCCACCAATCTTTTTCATGTCTGTCTGTGCAGGAAGAAGAAAGGGCATCTCCTTTCTGAAGATCAGTGAGCTTCCAGGCTCCTTGGATTCCTGTGTATCTGAGAGATTTTCAAATTACCTCCTCTTGTTCCTACTGCTTTGTGATGTTGCAGAATGGTTATTACTGATTATTAACTAAATGATGTTTAAATTTTAGAAGTCAAGCGACTTTTAAAGGCCCATTTTATAAAATTTATGGAACTTCCTCCCTCTTTACTCTCATAATTCCAAAAGCTTTAATAAATATCAATGTGTGCTAGGATTCGCTTTAGGTTTTTTTTTTCCTCCTACTTACAGCAGGATAGGTGCTTTTATTTTATTAAGCCTTTTAGCACTATTTAACTTTTAAACTAACCATGTATTACTTTTAAAGACTAATTGAATAAAGATGTGCGTTTAGAACTTGAAACATGGGGAACCATGAAAATAAAATGTGGACCACTACTTAAATAGCCAAGTATGAAAATTCTGATGTCTTGCTTTCCAGCCTATTCATTTGCTTCTGCTATGCTTCCTGAGTGTTTAGTAACACACACACACACACACACACACACACACACAGACACACACACACACACACCTCTTACTCTTTTTTTTTTTGTCCATTCAACATGGGAGGATTTCCCGTATCATTAAAATATTTTTTTAAAAGATTTTATTTATTATTTATTCGTGAGAGACAGAGAGAGAGAGAGAGAGAGAGAGACAGGCAGAGGGAGAAGCAGGCTCCCTGCAGGGAGCTCGATGTGGGACTTGATCCCAGGACTCCAGGATCACGTCCTGAGCCAAAGGCAGAGGCTCAACTGCTGAGCCACCCAGGTGTCCCTCATTGAAATATTCTTTAAAGCCTTTATTTTTATTTATTTTTTTTTTAATTTTTATTTATTTATGATAGTCACAGAGAGAGAGAGAGAGTCAGAGACACAGGCAGAGGGAGAAGCAGGCTCCATGCACCGGGAGCCTGACGTGGGATTCGATCCTGGGTCTCCAGGATCGCGCCCTGGGCCAAAGGCAGGCGCCAAACCGCTGCGCCACCCAGGGATCCCCCTCATTGAAATATTCTTAAAAACGTTTGTGTTCCATGTCACATACATGTTAACAATAGAGACAATACGACATCAAAAAACAACATGCTTTGCAGGGCCCTCCCACATGTGATCATTCCAATCCTGTGGGGGGTCCAGGGCTGGAAATGCTCCCAACTTCCAGCTGGGGAACCCATAGCCCAGAGACGGGAAGGAACCTGGGGTACTTTACGATTACAGACTAAGTCACATCAGTGTTGGGGTCCTCCTTAAGGAAAAGAATAAAAACATGACTCTTGGAAATTTTACTAAAATACGTGATCCTGTATATAAATTGCTTTGACCCTCCCCGGGGCCGTGAAAAGATCATGTGCACATAAAGGGTACAGAAACTTGGACTTCACCAGCTTCGAGGCAAATCTGCCTCCGCTTGGGCAAACGACTTAACTTCCCTTCATCCGCAAAATGGGGACAAGAGAAGAATCTACCGGAGCGGTTTAGAGGATTACACAAGATGGCACATTGTAAAGCATTTGGTAAACTGCTTGGCACACAGTGAGTGCTTGATAAATCTTGCCTGTGATTACTCAAAGTCATGTAGTTGTGGCTGGAGTCATTCGGGCTGCTTCCCAGAGACAGTTATTCACATACATACTTAAGAAAATTACACCTGGAGCCTTTTCAGCCTGGCTTACTCATTCATTTAATAAACACCGGTGGGGTTCCTACTAGATACCATGCGCCACACTAGGCTAGTCTCAATTCTCACACCTCGTTTTTCTGAAAGCACAACACAAACGTCCCCACCTCTGGGAAGCCTTCCCAGGACTCCAAGCAGACCTGCTACTCTCTGGGCACTCATCCCTGCCGTGTAACTGGCTTTGCACATGAGCAGGGCTCCAGGGGAAAGGACCCCCCTGCCATGTTCATTTCTGAACCATCAGCACTTTTTTGGGTGCCTGTAGTAAGGTATGTAGATACTCAATAATGTGAAGTGAGTTGACTGAAAGTGTGCTTGTTTTCCCATGAGGATTTTAGCTGCTTTTGCCAGCTTTTCAGTTTGCAAAAATGAGAAGGCTGTGTGCAAAATAGTTTGAGTTCTTTGGAAACCAGTACGAGATGGGACCATTGTTTATCTTGGTTGTTTTCAGTGACTTTACCTTTTCTTATTTTATAACAACTGAAATTCTCTATAATATTACCAGATCACGCTCTTCAAGCTTCTGTCTTGCTAAAAAAAATAATAATAATAATAATACAGCCACATCAGGGAAGTCCTTAGGGAATGTGTCCTGTATCAGGAAAAGCAGTTAAGCTCTGAGGTCCTAAAAGAGCCTGGGAAAGTCTAGCCAAAAACTATGGAGTTGGGTCATATTACCTATTTTAAAACAGAACTGGACTTCGCAAGTTTTATCAGGTCTTGGCTTATTAAATCCATTCACTGAGAGTTAATTTTTCCAGATTGTAACTTGTACGATGGCATTCAAGTGTCAGAAAATACCCTGACCAGTCAGTACTGAACTGGGAAGGTAAGAAGAGGCTGTAGGTAAAGCACCAATCTACCCATATGTTCGCTTAGTACTTTGTAATTTACAATGAGTTAGCTTTCACCATCATTACCCATCTGCTAAAACAACGCCCTGAGGTAGGTGGGAAGCTGGATGCTGGCCTCTCTTCGTAGGGTAGGAATGCTGAAGCAGGGCTCCACTGGGAATCAGATCTGTGAATCGTCATAGCTCCTGCTACCATGTCCATCATTTCAATTTCGTGGGTGTCTTCAGAAAACGATGCCATGTTTGCATAAGTTTTACTGAAGCATTCTGCTCTATGGAGTGTAACCCCAGGCTACAAGGAATGTCATCGGCTCCTTGGGGTTGGCAGCTTTTCATGAATCCCTACGTTCAAAGTTTCAGCTCATCCTCCATGTGCGTTAAGACGTGTGATTTCATTGGACATGTGTAAGTAGAGCCAGGTACAGTTCCTGCCTCCATGATCAGGTCGTGGAGAAAGATACCTGTCACCTATGCAAAGTGTCACAGTCACCTTCGTGGAGATGACCCAGGCACCCGGGGGATTCTGAAGCATGCAGTCTTCCCATCTGAAATCCCAGCACGGCAGGTAGCAGGAGAGGATGTGTGCAGGCCCATTCCCCAGCACAAGCAACGCTGGGGTGGAGGGCCCCCCCCTTTACCTGTGTACAGGCCTCACCAGCACTGGATGGCTGGGCAACAACTTTATTTTCACCGTGTTATTTGAAGAAAGAAACCTCAGTTGGCCCAATAGGGAGGCTGATACATTCCTAGAAGCAGAGCTGAGAGGCCAGCAACAAGCCTGTTGTGCTGGCAAGATGCGAATACCTGGGCCTCTGGAGTGCTTTTCCTGCCTGCCCTGGTGCTGTCGGGCCCTGAGTGAGGCGCCTGGACCGGCCAGGACCCTCTCCACCCTCAAGGCACTCCCTCCTCATTCACAGATTAGTGGGGCTTGAGTCCATAAACCAGGTCAAAAGACAAGATTCCTCCGCCGGAGTTCTAGGTGCTGGCTCTCTGGGAGGACTCCGCACCCTCCCCCACCCCATCCATCATTCCCTTTGAAGAAACACACAGGCACACACTCAGGCGCAGGGAAGCGGACATAAACATCCTGAGGAAACAACTACTGGAAGTGGCTTCGAAGCCTCATTTCCCCGAGGAAATAATCAGCACCTCTGCCCCAAGACAGCTCCAGGTGAGCAAGAAGGCAACACCTTCCCGTGCTCCCAGTAAGGGCAGCAGCCTCACTGCCCGACGGCCCAGCGCGGTCGCGTCGGCTGTCACAGTCAGTCCCCCGGACTCGCGAGGCGGCCACGGCAGCACGAGCCCCCCGTTACGCACCGCTCCCCCGCACGGAGCAAGCGCCGGGAGCCTCCGCCCGCGCGCCCCGAGCTCGCCCCGCGGCCCCGCCGGGCCCCCGAGTGGGCCGGTCCGCGGCGGCGGCCACATGGCCCCATTGTCCCGGGCGGGAAACCGCAGCGCCCGCCGCCCTGCGGAGCGGCCCACTCGGGGGACCGGCGGGCCGCGGGGGCGCGGAGAGCCCGGGGGCGCCGGGAACAAAGGAGAGGAGCGCGCGCGGGGCCGAGGGGCCCCGGCCCGGGTGGCGGCGCCGCGGGGCCGAGCGCGGGGGGACGGGGCGGCGGGCCCCGGCCCTCAAAGCCGCCTTTCTTCTCTCGCGCTGGAGGCGGCCCCGCAGGTCCGGGAGGGGGCGCCGCTCGCCGTCCCCGCCGGCCGGGGCGCGCCCTGCCTCCGCCGCCAGCCCCACCCCGAGAAGCGCACAAAGAGCGGCGGGGCGGCGGGCGCACACCTCCCGGCGGGGCGGGGCGGGGCCGCGGGAGGGGCCGGGGCGCGCTCCGTCCGCTCCCGCCTTAAAGGGCCCGCCCGTCCCCCGCGCGCACCGCGCATGCCCGACCGCGGGGCGGGGAGGGGGAGGGACGGGCCGGCGGCGCGCGCACGCCCTCGCTGCCCGCCGGAGCCATGGCCGGCGTCCCCGCGGTGGCGGTGGCGGCGCGGCGCTCGTGCACGTGCCAGCGCCCGCGGGGGCTCGGCCGGCGCGCGGGGCGGGTGCAGGGTCCCCGCGCCGCGCGCTCCGGGGGTGGGGGTCGGGGGTCGTGAGCCGCGGGGGGGGTGGGGTGGGGGGGCGGCTCCGCGCCGCGGCGGCTGCCTGGCTGGCCGAGTCGCAGTGTCGGGGCCGGGCGG
Organism: Vulpes lagopus; assembly: GCF_018345385.1. Taxonomy (NCBI): domain Eukaryota; kingdom Metazoa; phylum Chordata; class Mammalia; order Carnivora; family Canidae; genus Vulpes; species Vulpes lagopus. The sequence continues at coordinate 116,118,393 of NC_054827.1, forward strand.
ACCGAGTGCGGGGCGCGGGGCGCGGGGCGCGGGGCTGCGGGCGCGCGCGCCGGGAGCGATGCGGGCGGGCCTGTGCCTTTGTGTCGCCTGCGCTCCCGCGCAGGTGGGCAGCCCGCGCCAGGAGCCGCTGTGCCCGAGCGCAACGGGACCTCGAGTCCCACTCCCCGCGTCCGGCCGCTCGGACCGCCCTGCGGGGCGGGGACAGACCCTCCTCCCAGCGGCACCGAGGGCTCCCGGGGCGGTCTATTCGGAGACGCTAACGGGACTTTCTCAGGACCGTTCGCTTCGGGCCGGGCCGCCGGCCGCGGAGTGGGGCGCGTCTCCCGGTCTCAGTCAGGCGGGGGAGCAGAGCTGGGGACGCGCCGTCCTCGGCCGGTAGGTGCGCGCGGGGGTCCCGAGCCCGCCGGTCCCGCACTCGACAACAAAGAGCGGCGCTCGCGGCGGCGGGGGCGGGGCGCGGCCGGGCGGGGAGCGGGGCGGGCTGCGGCGGGCGCGGGCGCGGGCGCGGGGGCGGGGGCGGGGGGCGCTCGCTCCCGGCTCGCCCCGACCGCGGCCTCCGCCCGCCCCCGGCCCGGCGCGCGCCAATCGCCTCCCCCAGCGATAGTGTCAGTAGCATTGTAGTGTCAGCTCCCGCCGGTGACGTTGCGCCTCCCTCGTCCCCCTCCGGAGCCGTCTGGCTGCAGAGGCTCAGTCAAGAGGCGGGGAGGAGAGGAGGAAAAAGCGCTGAGTGAGGGCGGGCGGGCGGGCGGGCGGGAGGGAGGAGAGGAGCCGGGGAGGGGCTCCTTAAAGAAACGCTGCTGTCGCTCGCCTGCTCGCTCCTCGCTCGGCATTGTGGCCAGCCAGCCGGGCACTCGGGGGGCACGCGCGGCTGCCGCTCGAGCTTTGCCCCCGCCCCACCCGCCGGCAGACCTGGGGTGGGGACCCAGGCGGGGGCTCCCGCGGCCACTGCCCGGCGCGGACCGCTCCGCGCGACCCAGTCCTCCCGGCGCCGAGAAAGGAGCCACGGAGCCCGCGGCAGCCGGCCGGCCTCCCCGCCCCTGACCGCTCGCTTCCCGGCTGCCTTTGTGGCCGCAGCTTCTGGCCGCCGAGCCGAGGGCCGGCGGGGGCGCGGCGCGCACGGCCGAGCGATGCCCAGCTCCCTGTTTGCAGACCTGGAGCGCCACGGCAGCGGCGGCGGAGGGGGAGGCGGCGGCGGCGGCGGCGGCGGCGGCGGCGGCGGCGGCGGCGGCGGCGAGACCCTGGATGACCAAAGAGCCCTGCAGCTCGCGCTCGACCAGCTCTCCCTGCTGGGGCTGGACAGTGACGAGGGCGCCTCTCTGTACGACAGCGAGCCGCGCAAGAAGAGCGTGAACATGACCGAGTGCGTACCGGTGCCCAGTTCCGAGCACGTCGCCGAGATCGTGGGGCGCCAAGGTGGGTCCGGCGGGGACGGGGAGCTGGACGGGCAGAGGGTCTCGGGCCGCCGCCCCGCGGGGAGGGCGCGGGAGGGCTCGGCATCCGCGGCGCCCGCGAGCTCGAGGAGAGAGGAAGAGCCGCGCGAGGGGCCGGCGCCCCAGACAAAGAAAGTGCAGGCAGGCTGTCTCCCGGAGCCGCGCCGCCGCCTCGGCGGGATGCGCTCCATCCTGCTAAAACCACTGCCTTCTCCCCGAGCGCCCCCCACCTAGCCCACCCCGGGAAATAGAATTTAAATACAAGATGCTTGGGGGAGGGGGCCTTTGATCGGTCCTTGGGGAGGGGGAGGAGGAGGAGGGAGCATCGGATGGGAGGAGGATTCTGGATTTCTGCAGAGCGGAATGGAGCCCAGAGGAGGAACAATGGGTCCCGGGACTGCCCCCCCCCCCCCCGCTCCCATCAGTCCCCCAGCTCTGGGGCATCGCGGCTTCGGCCGTCGCCCCCGAACCCCTCCGCCGCGTCTCCAGGGCGGACGGCGCGCCCCGCTGGATCCTAGCAGCATCTCCCCAGCTGACTTTTTCTGGGATTCTCGGGTTTGCTCGGGACGACTGCAGTCACTGGGGGAGGGCCGGGCAGCCAATGGGCTGTTCCTCGAGCGCCTCGCGGGGGGAACCCGCTTCCCGGCCCGTGGCGTGGCCCGGGGTCAGGGAGGGAGCCGCCCCCTTTCCGCCCAAAGCGTGTCCTGCCGTCGCGCAGCCCTGGCCGCGGGCGGTCCCGGGTCCCCGCGGTTACCCCGGGATAATGGGCGTGTCTGTCTGTCTCTCTCTCTCTCTCTCTCTCTCTCTCCCACTCCACCCCCCTCCCACCCCCCACCCCCGCCCTGGCTCCCAGGTTGTAAAATCAAAGCGCTGCGGGCGAAGACCAATACTTACATCAAGACCCCGGTTCGCGGGGAGGAGCCTGTCTTTGTTGTGACGGGCAGGAAGGAGGATGTGGCCATGGCTCGGAGAGAGATCATCTCTGCGGCGGAGCACTTCTCCATGATCCGCGCCTCGCGGAACAAGAACACGGCGCTCAACGGCGCAGTGCCCGGGCCGCCCAACCTGCCCGGACAGACCACCATCCAGGTGCGGGTGCCCTACCGCGTGGTGGGGCTCGTGGTGGGGCCCAAGGGCGCGACGATCAAGCGCATCCAACAACAGACGCACACGTACATCGTGACGCCCAGCCGCGACAAGGAGCCGGTGTTCGAGGTGACCGGCATGCCCGAGAACGTGGACCGGGCTCGCGAGGAAATAGAGGCGCACATCGCCCTGCGCACCGGCGGCATCATTGAGCTCACAGACGAAAACGACTTTCACGCCAACGGCACGGACGTGGGCTTCGATCTGCACCACGGGTCCGGCGGGTCCGGCCCCGGCAGCCTCTGGAGCAAGCCCACCCCCAGCATCACGCCCACCCCCGGCCGCAAGCCTTTCTCCAGCTACCGCAACGACAGCTCCAGCTCGCTGGGCAGCGCCTCCACAGACTCTTACTTCGGCGGGGGGACCGGCGGCAGCGCGGCCGCCACCCCGCGCCTGGCGGACTACAGCCCCCCCAGCCCCGCGCTCAGCTTCGCGCACAACGGCAACAACAACAACAACGGCAACGGATACACGTACGCGGCGGGGGAGGCCCCCGTGCCTTCCCCCGACGGCTGCCCGGAGCTGCAGCCCACCTTCGACCCGGCTCCCGCCCCCCCGCCCGGGGCGCCCCTGCTCTGGGCGCAGTTCGAGCGCTCCCCTGGCGGCGGCCCCGCGGCGCCCGCGTCCTCGTCCTGCTCTTCGTCCGCGTCTTCGTCCGCGTCGTCCTCCTCCGTGGTCTTCCCCGGGGGCGGCGCCGGCGCGCCCTCCAATGCCAACCTGGGGCTGCTGGTGCACCGGCGGCTGCACCCGGGCGCCAGCTGCCCGCGCCTGTCCCCGCCCCTGCACATGGCCCCGGGGGCGGGCGAGCACCACCTGGCCCGCCGCGTGCGCAGCGACCCGGGCGGCGGGGGCCTGACCTACGCCGCCTATGCCAACGGGCTGGGGGCGCAGCTGCCCGGGCTGCAGCCGTCGGACACCTCGGGCTCCTCGTCGTCGTCCAGCTCCTCCTCCAGCTCCTCCTCCTCGTCGTCGGGGTTGCGGCGGAAGGGCAGCCGCGACTGCTCCGTGTGCTTCGAGAGCGAGGTGATCGCCGCGCTGGTGCCCTGCGGCCACAACCTCTTCTGCATGGAGTGCGCCAACCGCATCTGCGAGAAGAGCGAGCCCGAGTGCCCCGTCTGCCACACCGCGGTCACTCAGGCCATCCGCATCTTTTCCTGAAGGCAGCGCGCGTGCGCGCACCCGGCGGGGGCAGGGGGCCCCTCCCCTGCGGCCTCGGCATCCTCCCCCAGCCCCCCAGCCCCCCAGCCCCCCAGCCCCCCTGCCCCCCTGCCCCCCTGCCCGCCGCCTCGGTGCCCCACTTTCTCCTCCCCGCCCCCACCCCCACCCCCACCCCCACCCCGCCCTCCACCCCACCCCTCCCCTGCTCACACTCTGAGATCCGAGAGGAGCTTGGAAAGCTGTAGTATCCGCTCGTTTTTTGTTTTGTTTTGTTTTTTTTTTAAGTAATTTTTAAACAAAGGAACTTGCCAGGATATCTGCATCCAGAGTCCTATAGCCTGGGAAACCCCCGAACCACCTGAAATGCATGCTCTATAAATAATAGGAACGGCGACATTCTAGTAATGATAGTTTTTACACTGTACTTCATAGGAGGCTTCCAAAAGAAGAAAAACCCCACAAAGTTTTCCATTTTGTTTAAGTAGGAAAAAAAAATGAACAATAATGATTATGATGAAGATGATAATAATAGTGCTTATGGGATGTGTGGACTGTTTTAGTGTGTTCCCCTCTGTGGCTGGGTTCCTACGATGCTTATTATAGAACACGGTGGATCCTTTCTGAATGTTTGGAAGGGCCAGGAGTACCTGTGAAACCAGGATACTGCAGCTTTATAAAAGTTAAACAAACTGTAACATATCTCTTATATATTAAAAAACGTTTAAAAGTTTTAAAAGAGAAATTGCATTAATACAGATTGAAGTATTTTATTCTTTTTTGACTTGAAAAATTATATTTCATATTGCAAAGATGTTTACAAGTATTTTAATTTAAGTTCAGTGAACTTTTTTGTAGCTGGGTTAAATCTTTTTATTTTAGTATGGCCTTATGGCAAAGAACACTGTATTATTTTAATAACCACACAATCGTGATGGAATTACAAAACCATAAAATGTGTAATGTTTTGAACAGTATTCTGTTGGGATGGAGATTTTATAGGTTCAGACAAATCTTCTAGAAATGCTTCACCCAGCATATTTTCTATTCAGTGATATAAAGCATATTTTATTCTATATTATTACAAAAAAAAACGGAAATGTATAAACATGTCAAAAGGAACTGTTGATGCTTTCTAACATTTGTATAAATAGAATTCAGTGCAAGCTACAAAAATTCTGTTGGGCCACTATAGTTTTAGTATTTCTATTTTAATACATTTGTTTACCACTTGTTTATGTATATGTAGGTGACGTTACTTGAGCTTAAATGTACTTTACTGAGCAAAGTTTAAAAAACAAAGTATATTTTATTTTATGATAAAGGGCCTTTAACCTCATGGTCAAATACTAATATTATATTTGCTGAGACAAGATTTGAAATTGTATCAAGAGTTTTATTTTTCTGACATTTAAAGTTCTACATAATAAAGGTAAAAACTTAAGTAATGGTGCTACTTCATTTTTTAAGTATTTCTATATAAATAAAATATTGAAGAAAATCTATCTTGTCTGGTGAGTTGGTTTTTTGTTTTGTTTTGTTTTGTTTTAAGCGCCTTGGAGTACACCTGTGTAAATCACTCTTAAGTGACAAGTGAAAATGTGTACATTCCAGGCATGTTATGTCAGTATTTTATCAATAGAATGGACTTTCGGAATAAGCCAGAGCTGTGCTGAGCTGGATGTACAGACCACGGGTAACAGTATTTTGTAAGAATTGCAAGTTCCTTCTAATCAGGGCTTGCTTTTCCCTGAGACGTGGTGGGCATGGAGCCTAGGGCCCCTGACACCTTCAGGGGGCCCCAGGAAAACGTTTAATTTCTTTTCAAATTAGAAGAAAGAAACCCCCAAGGGAAATGAAATTATTCAAAGGGAATGTTTTAATTTTCAGGTCCACAAGATCCTATTAATTAAAATTTGCCTGAAATGCTAAGAAAATAAAATATGAACGTATTTAAAGTTCTATCAAAAGTAAATTTTAATGTTGGTATTATTATGCAGGAAGAAGCCTGCCAAAGCAAAAGTGCCAGGAATCCAGCAAAGTTAGAATCCCACCCAGCGGGGCCCCTGGGGGCTGGGGGGGGGGTAGAGGGGGCCTAAGGGCTGTGCCTGCTGGTGTAGGTTTCCGCTGAGGGTCACTTCCCTGGGAGAAGCCACCCAGTGACAGTTTCTGCTCGCAGAGGACCTAGCTGGATTTCAGGACCCGTCTGTCTTAAGAGGCTTCTGCTGGGAAGGCAGGCTAATTGGTGTTGACAGGCTGAGGGTGTTAACTATTTGTTGTTGTTTGAGAGAAGTTTTTGTTTGCTTTTGGCAGGCTACACCTGCTCCCTGGCTGTGGGGTTTTGTCAAGCGATGGAGCCCTGTGCTTTCACTTGACCTGAACTCTTGTCTTCTAGAGAGTATTTAGAAATTGATCAGACCATGCCACTGAATTTCCAGCAAACTTTCCAGCTGAGCTGCCCCTGGGGAATGGTGTCTGCCCAGATTGTGGCAGGCTTCTGTTTTAATCTGTGCTGATGGGTAACATTTAGCAGGTGAGTCCAAACAGTGGGCTACGGTATATATTGGTGGTGGTTCCTCTTTTCCCTTTGTATTAATGTTTATTTGTCCAGAAATTGAGTCACATCATAGCTCCTGATTGGTTTGGTTTAAATGCTGCCGTGTGAAGGCAAGAGGCTGGAATCTGGAGTGGGAAGGGAAAAAGGAGTGGCCCGGCTTGGGAAATTTCTGGCATCGTCTCCAACTCTGGAACGTTCCCAGTCAGCGTTTACCTCCTCTCTTCTCCCTCAAGGACTGGAGGTTGGCCGAGGCCTGGCAAACAGCAATATTCTAGTCCAATTCCACCTTTCCTGCTAGCTGTTCGGAAATGCCTAGAACAGAACCAAGATTCTTTTTACACTTACTTCTTTACCAGTGTAACTTTGCTTTTCTGCTTTGGCAGAATGATTACACAGAAGGCAAACAAAACCCAAAAGCCTTGCCTGAGCTTCTTATGGGCTCTTACATGTAGAGGTATCTTGTAGTCCATATACTGCTTTGGAAAAAAAGATCTTGAGGCTGCTAACATCCCCTTGGATGGCCTATATTTCTTTGCGGTGAGAAGCTCCCTTTGTTGACATGAAGTTTGGGGATGTATTATTAATAAATGTTGGTTTTTTAAGAGAAAGAGCTTTCTCTCTTTTAGACCATTGGTTTCCCCTGCAGGGCAGGCCCTTGTCACCAGCACAGGTTGTGGAAAATGCTCATGGTATCAGATGGCGTTAGCTTTTGATCCAAGGCAAGCCCTCTCTCCAATTCCCCAGATACCCTGAATGACAACCCCACGTGGAGGTGGTCACTGGGTGTGGAGGTGACAGTCCTCCTGCCGGAGAGGTGAGAGATGCCCCGTTCATGCCCTGAGACTGGCAGCGCCTTCCCTTTCTGCTTTTATACCCCTCTGAAATCTTTCAGCAACAAAAGGCCAGCAAACAGACATCTCTCCCTGCTCCCATTTGTGTACACTAATCGTACGAAATCACGGGGGTGATTTTGCACTCTCCCCAAATTTAGGCAGTCTCTGGGGACATTTTTGGGTATGACACCTGGGGTTACTCCTCTTGGCATCTAGGGAGTAGTGTCCAGGGATGCTGTTAGATGTCTTACAAGGCACAGGATGGAATTAATGTGGCCCAGGGTGTGAGAAAACCCTGATGTAGACAAAGCAAATGTATCTTCCCTGCTGTTTATTCACTGCCTTGAAATTGGTGATATTCTATGCTGAGTGAAGTAAGTCAGTCAGAGAAGGACAAATTATATGGTCTCACTCATACGGGGAATATAAGAAATAGTGAAAGGGATTATAGAGGAAAGGAGGGAAAATGAGTGGGAAAAATGAGAGAGGGTGACAAACCATGAGAGACTCCTAGCTCTGGGAACCGAACAAGGGGTGGTGGAAGGGGAGGTGGCCGGGTGGGGGGGGATGGGGAGACTGGGTGATGGGCACTGAGGGGGGCACTTGACGGGATGAGCACTGGGTGATATGCTATATGTTGGCAAATCGAACTCCAATAAAAAAAATATACAAACCCTCCCCCCCCCAAAAAAAAAACAAAACAAAAAGAAATTGGTGATATTCTTCTGATGTTTAAATGCATAAAGATTGACCCTCAGCCGTCTTCTGGTGGGATTATCTACTAGCCAGGGTAGCTCCAGTGATATCAGGAATATGGGGAAGGGGGCGGCGGGGGGAGCACAGCTGACGCCTGAGCTCTGGGGAGCAGAATTCAAGAACTCCTTTATGCACCAAACAGGGCTAGTTTGCACTCGATCGATGAGCAATACCGCTTGCATGGAATGTTCACAGCACTTTCTGTCCCGTTCTCTGCCGTGATCCTTCCCACGGCCGTGCAGGAGGCACCACTGACAGCTTACTGTGCCTATTTGTGGGAAACTGCAAATACTTGCAATGCGGTCCGAATGAATGCAAACCTGGCTTTTCTCAGGCTTGTGCTCCTTCTGCTTCGTCAGGGCGAAACCAGGTTCTGGAGAATTCTGGGAATGGATTCGGTGCCAGCAGCCTTTCCCTTTTCCCTGTTTCCTGCGTCTGCCTTATCCTACCACAATTGGCTCTTGAGAAAAGCCTCGTTATCTTCAGTGGCCTTCAGATATGAGGCAGGCCAGTGCTTTTATCTCTTAAGCCTTATCTTTCCAAGAAGTGTGGACAAATTTGCCCCCTCTCACGGGGGGTCTTGAGCCTGCAGGCCAGTGTGGTGCTGGTAGTAGCCGCCCTTAAAGCTCAATGGAGAACAAGGTAACTTGGGAAGAGGTGGAATTTGTATCAGTGTCGATGACTCTGACCTTGAGAAGGTCATTCCCGAGTAGCTAGGGAACACGGGCCCTTCTAATGCGGAGTACTGCCCACCATTTGCCTTCCTCCCTCCCCTGATCCAATGGAAACCTGACTGTGCCCCCACTGATGATGCTTCAAGTGGTAAAGGTTATCCTCCCCCCCCCCCATATGGCTCCGGCTCCCCCTACTTTCCAGGAAAAGGAAAGTGGGGAGGAGGAGTTAAGCATCCCTTATGTGCTGGTGACAGTTTATTGGGCCGTCGCTGTGCCCACCCAACCCAACAGGGTGACTATGAGTAAACCCATTTCAAAGATAAAAAGACTGAGTTGTTGAGAAGTTAAATGACCTACCTAAGACCACATAGTCGTAAGCACTGGACTAGGATTCCATGTGAATCCAAAGCTCCTATCTTTACCGCTTCAGAAAAAATGGCTTTTATAGGAGGTATTTTCAGAAAGAGTGAGCACTCATTCATCACACAATGGTCAAGCAAGGGGATGATGGTTCTTTCGTATTGATAAGTGTAGTTGATTTGGAAAGTGGAGCAAGGGCCTCACAGCTCTCAGGACTCCTGGCCATGTGCCCGTGCTGCTGATGGGAAGTGAGAACACGAATAGTGCCGTAGAAGCACATGGACCTTTCTGTGCCAAAGCCTTGTGATCTCTTGGCTGTTTTGTGACCAGCTGAACAGTGAACATTAAGCTCATTCTATAACATATTCTTCCCAGGTGCACACACACATGCACACACACACACACACACAAAATTTGATGAGGATAAAATGAGTACAGAATACTTAAAAAAAAAAAAAACTCCTTAAAAATGTCAACTGAACTAACTTAGTGACAAAAAAGATGCCAAACCCCTGACTGAAAAGTAAAATGTAATCAATCCATTGTTTAGTCTCTAGGATGCGAAGCTCTTTTTTTGTTTTCTCCCATGAGCTTCATTACCTTGGGCATTCATCTGGAGCACATGTCTTCATGGGAGGTGTGGGTGGAAGACATGATGGGTCTGTGACTCAGTTTCCTCATCTGAGGGGAAGAGTGATAGCTCACATCATTCTGGAAGTGTCAGTCATGCTGAGCCCCTCTTTTGGGCTTAAGGACACCTTGTGCCTCCTTCTATGGCAGCACCGGCTGGTGTTTCTCACAGTTGTTGTTGTTGTTGTTGTTGTTTTTCACAGTTGTTTGTTTATTGGTCTTTCTGTTCCACTAGGCTGAGTATGCCTCAAGGGCAGGGGTTTCATCCTTCCATCTATGAGCCCCCAATACCTGACACAGAGCCCACAAGGGTACTCAGTAAGTATCTGGAAAATTAGTGAGAAAAGGCTATTTTACTTGAAATAACCTACATGCCCATTACTAGGAGATTTGTTTATTAAGCTCTATAACCTACACAGAGTGGAATTCTAGATATTATAATAAACAGAATTATCACCTTGATGTCTGTAGAGGAGAAACCCAAAAGACAGGCTTTTTGTGAAAGCAAAGTTTTGCGTGCATAGAAAAGTTTCTGAGGCTATCGTGATAGGCACCCTTCAAGCTAGCCCTCTGATCCCCACCTCCCGATAATCACCCCCTGGGTAATCCCTCTCCTCGAGTGAGGGTTGGACTTTGTGACTTGCTTCTTCTTCTTTTTAAAAAAGATTTTAATTTATTTATTCATGAAAGACACAGAGAGAGGCAGAGACACAGGCAGAGGGAGAAGCAGGCTCCATGCAGCGAGCCCAATGTGGGACTCCATCGCAGGACCCCAGGATCACACTCTGAGCCAACAGCAGATGCTCAACCACTGAGCTACCCAGGTGTTCCTGTGACTTGCTTTTAATGAACAGAATGTGGCACATAACCCGTAAAGTTAGGTTATAAAGAAAACTGTGGCTTCTGTGCTGGCTCCAGCCTCTCAAACTGTTCACTCCGGATGAAGCCATGTCCCGAGGCAGCCCTGCAAGGGGTCTATGGGGTGAGAAATTGGGGTAAGGGGGAGTCTCTGGCCATGAGGAACTGAGATTCTCAGCCCAGGAGTCTGTCAGGAATTGGCATCAGCCGACAACCATGAGACTTAGCTTGGAAGCAGAGACTCCCTAGGTTGAATCTTGAGATGAGACCACAGCCCTGGCCAACATGTCAACCACAACCTTGCGGAGACCTTGTCAGAGATTCCTAGCTAAGCCAAACCCTGATTCGTGGACCACAGAAACTGTGAGACAATAAATGCATTTCGTGTCAAGCGTCCAAGTTTCAGTGTAATTTGTTATGCAGAAATAGAAGACTATACAGATATGCAATTAATTGTTGAACAGTGGTCATTTTTGGGGAGTAAGATGGATATTTGGGGGTGATGACAGGACACTGGCTCTGCCACTCTGTATAATTTGGGAAAATTACTAAACTTCTCTGCACCTCGGGTTTATCATCTATGCAATAGGGATGATAATAGTAACATTACTATTGTTATTACTATTAACAAAGTGTTGCACTGAGGAGCATTTAGGATAATGTGTGGCCTATGGAAAGGCTATCTATCTATCACTATCTATTAATCCATACGTCTGATATATGGACTTTTTTTCATTTTATATCCTCATGACCCTTAGGGTTTTTTCTACCATGTCATTGCATTATTTTCGTAGGTCAAAAATAATTTGAAAAATTCAAAGTAGGAGGCATGAGTGGTGTTGGTCAATTTTACCTGAGTCGAATCTTCTACATCAGAACATTTTGATGGACAATGTACCTTGAAAACTGATGCAATGCCATTATTTTATTTTGCACAGGAGACATTACACTTTTCAAAATGTTTTTATTTAACTGACCTCATGACGATCCCCTGAGGAGGTGGATAATGTAGATATCATTATTGTCCTCATTTTACAGCCCAAGAAACAGAGCTTACCTTGCCCAACAGGGAATCACTGGTGAAGTGGAGACTAGGGATTTCTGGAAACTGAGATCTTTCTAACCACGCCCTGCACAGATATCTGGAGAGCTTTTGCTTTCACAGAATTTCCAGAAGTGACTCCAATGTTTTAGGAGTACATTTAATATATTGTTAACTGAAAATATCTCACCCCACCACCATGAATTTAGAGTCCATAAAACCCATTTCTCATTAAAACCACGATAGTATTGCCTTACCATTCCTTCCAGAGTCTGGGAAGCACCTCAACAGTAGTGTATGACCCTATAAGAAAATGAGCTCTGAGAAGCTCTCTACAAGCAGGACTCTGATATTTGGGGTTACTTATCACCGCCACACCTATAGCGGGGGCCTCCAGGGTGGGTTAGTTGGTCCGCACTCCTTGCTTTGTAAACTGCTTTTTCCCTTGAGATGCCTATGTGAGGGAAACCCAGAAAAGTCCTATAAAAAAAAAATTCCTGGATCCACCCGTTAGAAAATCAATACCTTTGGGAGGAGCCTGGGAATCTGCAGTTTAACCAAGTCCCTACAACCATCAGTAAGGGTGGTTAGTTAAAGATGTAAATATATACCTTAGACAACACTTTGCAAGGTGCTGTGGAAGAGAAGGAAACCTTTTAATTTGTACTTATATTAGGTAATTTCCAATATGCATTATTAGAGAAAAAGTTGGGACGCCTGGGTGGCTCAATGATTGAGCGTCTGCTTTCAGCTCAGGTCGTGATCCCCAGGTCCTGGGATCGAGTTCCATATTGGGATCCCTGCATGGAGCCTGCTTCTCCCTCTGCCTATGTCTCTGTCCCTCTCTGTGTGTCTCTCATGAATAAATAAACAGAATCTTTAAAAAGAAAAAGTTAAGGTGCATTATTACATAGACGGGATGCTACATTGGTATTAAAATTGTATATGGAGACATACATGCAGGTGTGATTGTGGATATATAGAATATGCCTCTGGGGAGTAAGATTGGGGGTCAGGGGCTGGGGAGAGGCTTGCTTTTGTTGCATATCCTTTTGTAGTGTTCACATCTTTTTAAATAATAAATATTACCCATTCAAAAGCATTTTTTTTCAGCTGATAATGGGTCAGAGTTGGTTCATTGACAGTAAGAAATGCACCCCACTGATGTGGGATAACGGTGGTCGGTTGGGAGGCTGTGTGTGTGTGTGTGTGTGAGGGAGGGAGGGAGGGGGTATAGGAGAACTCTCTGGACTTTTTATTCCTTAAAGACTTTACATTTTAAGTCATCCCCACATCCAGTACGGGGCTCGAACTCACAACCCCGGGATCAAGAACTGTGTGCTCTACTGACTGAGCTAGCCAGGCATCCCTAACTCATAACTTTCTTGCTAAACTTGGGTGTAAACCTAAGTAAAACTGCTCAAAGGGATAGTCTATGAATTTAAAAAATGTTTGAAGTACAAGAACATCGTAAGCCCGTATGTGAATGACCATGAAGCTGGATTGATCAACTGACAGATTGATGATGTAACAGCTCCCGGGACTCTGATGCGAAGCCAGGTTTGGGAAACACTGGCCTGGGCAAGCTCCAGGCACAGGCTCCTTCCAGGGAGGGCTCCAGCTGAACGAAACAGTACAAAGGATTGCAAAAGCAGGTCAGATGGAGACTATAGAAGGCCCAGAAGGCCTGGCTGAGGGTTTCGGCGTGCGTCTCTCAGGCCTTCAGGGGCTACGCTTTTCATATCACTCTCTCGTAACCGTGAGCCGGATGAACTGGGCCAGAGCCAGGATAGGCTGGGGATGCTGGTGAGGAGCCCTGGCCCTGATCCTGGAAGCAGATGGCTCAGTGTGAGAGCGGCGAAGAGCATCTGGGATAACCCGAGGAGAGGAGAGAGTGCAAAGGGCCTTGCAAAAATCTTCGACTGAGTCATATGAAATCACTGGTGTTGGACCTTTCGGAGCCCCAAATGATGGCAATTCTGTAGGCTTCCACCTCATAGAATTGACAGTATGGTGGCAAAGGGGGCCCCTGGAGAGTGCAGAGGGACAGGGTGAGGTGGGGACTTGAAGTCTTAGTGGCTATGTCCCTGCTATTAAAGATAAAGGAATGGAGATGTTTCAGGGATGACTGAATGGAGCCATAGAATTTTAGAGGAAACACGTTTGCTTACTGTTTCCTGAATACATCTCCTGTCTTCACATACTTGTGCCTTTGCCTGGACCATTCTCTATCCCTAGGAGATGCGTTATTTTAAAAAATAAAAATAAAAATTAGAGATCCAAGTGGCAGTCTGGTGAGACAGAGAAAGAAAGGTCTACTGGAACAGGGGTTTACGCACTCACAGCGGTGGGGAGAGGTCCCTGGGATTTGAAAGGTAAGAGAAGCATTTACATTTGGTGTGGTTGGGCATGGGCCTGTGGACACAGTGGCTCCCTAAGGAACATGCTTGTTTAGGAAGAAGAAAGCCTGGTTGTAGTCAGGACTGAGAAGAGCGATCAGTGGCCCAAGATGGAGGTGGTGAGGGTCCTAGGTCAGGAAGGCCACTGCTGGTTTGGGAAAGAGGGGAATGAGCTGAGGACCTTCAGGGCCTGGCAGGGTCTTGGTGCAAGAAGGCAGCTTCAATGTAGTCTTGCTGAAACAGAACCTTCCTCGGTGCTGGAGTTGCCTCTTCCACCCTGTTTCCTGGGAGAGTTTTGGGGCCATGGAGGTCATCCGTCTTGTGCCTCTGAGCTGGTCCACCTGTGAGAAAGCTGGTCTTTGCCTGGAGCCAAAAGCCAAAGCTCCACTCAGCAGCTTTCACTTTGTGGATCAAGTCAGATTTCTCTTTTGCCCAACAACCAGCCCATCAGAGATTTGAAGATCCTCACCAGGACACCCCGAATCTTCTGACTTCCACGCTACCCCACTCGAGGACTTTGGCTTTCCAGGAAATATTGTGCTTTGGGCTGGCTCACCATCAGCTCCAGGGACCCAGAGCAGGGGCACGTCCTTGGCACTCATTTGCTTTCTTGACTACCTGGTCACGCTGCCAGCCCATTCTCGAGTCAGAGCTCACACAGACCATCCAAACTCCATCACACCTGCTGCTGGCATGTGTCCATGTATGGTGAGGACTGGACATACTCCCCCGGTCATGGGCTCTGGCCACTGGCTGGCGGGAGTTGTTGTTTCACCAAACACCTTAGGCCTAGCAAGGCCTGTGTGTGTGTGGGGGGGGTGGGGGAGTAGGGCAGGGATTGGAAACCATAACTAGATAAGTACAGGAAAGGCTATTAAATAGTTTTTTTTTGGAAACCATTTTATTGGAGCACCTGGGTGGCTCAGTCAGGTAAGCATCTGACTCTTGATTTCGGCTCAGGTCATGATCTTAGGGTCCATTTAGTGTGGAGCCTGCTTGGAATTCTCTGTCTCCCTTCCCATCATCCCCCCTCCCCCCGCCACACTCACTCTCTTTTTCTCTGTTAAAAAAAAAAAAAAAGGAAACCACTTTATTGAGGTATGATTGACATAAAGCGCAGTACATATGCATTTATATACATTTTAAAAAGATTTTATTTATTTACTCATGAGAAACATACACACAGAGGCAGAGACACAGGCAGAGGGAGAAGAAACAGGTTTCATGCAGGGAGCCCGATGTGGGACTCGATCCCAGGAGTCCGGGTTCACATTCTCAGCCAAAGGCAGACGCTCAACCACTGAGCCACCCAGGCATCCCGCATTTATATACATTTTTACATACACATTTCATATATTTAATTCACTGAGTTTGGGGATAAATGTATATCTGTGAAACCATCACCACCATTAAGGCCATAAACATATCCATCACCTCCCAAAGTTTCCTCCTGCTTCTATTATTATTAGTAGTAGTATTAGTAGTAGTAGTAGTAGTAGTAAGAACACAATATAAAATCTAACGTCTTACAAAATTTGAAGTATACGATACAGCATTGTTAGCTATAGGCACTATGCTGTGTAGTGTATCTCCAGAACTTATCCATCTCACATAATTGAAATTTTGTACCCTTTGACCATCCCCTGCTCATGTCTCCTTACACCTATTCCTTCTTCCTTCTTTCTTTTTTTAGAGATTTTATTTATTTATTCATGAGAGACACAGAGAGAGGCAGAGACATAGGCAGAGGGAGAAGCAGGCTCCTCGCAGGGATGTGGGACTCAATCCCAGGACCCAGGATCATGACCTGAGCTGAAGGCAGACTTTCAACCACTGAGCCACCCAGGTGCCCCCCACCTACCCCTCTAACCACCATTCTACTCTCTGCTTCTATGAGTTTGACTACTTCAGATTGCACATACAAGTGAGATCATGCAGTTTTTGTTCTTCTGTGTCTGGCTTGTGTCACTTAGCATGGTGTCCCCCAGTCCTATCCATTTTGTTGCAAATGACAGGATCTCCTTCTTTTACAAGGCCAAATAATATTCCATTGTGTACATATATACCACATTTTCATTATGCATTCATCTGTCATTGGACACTGAAGCTGTTCCTATTGTGAGGCGGGCTGCAGGGACTCAGGGGTCTAGGGGCTGGATACCACTTCTGGATGTTTCTTATGGAGTTGCTTTCACTTTGAACACAAACCACACTGGATGGGTGCACAGGTTTCCCTCCACTGTCTTGTCCTCCTCCCTCTTCCTTCTCCATCATAGCCCTTTTGGTATTATCTGTAGAGTTGTCCTCTCGTGAGGGTTCCATCTCCATCCCAGAAGAGGGATGTGGAGTCCTTTTTCTATCAGTTCTCTAGTTCTTTCTGATAGCAGTTCTTTTTCTCTTCTCAAATGATTAACTTTTACTTATTTTTTCTAATTCCAGCATAGTTAACACACAGTGCCGCATTAATTGCAGGTGTACACTATAGTGAGTCAACTTCACTATCTTCATAGTGAAGATATCAACAACAACTTCATATCAATAACAACTTATCACAACTTCATAATCACCTGGTGCACATCACGACAGGTGCCTCCTTCATCCCCATCACCTGTCCCCCCCTCCCACCTCCCCTCTGGTGACCAGCAATGTGTTCTCTAGAGTTAAGCGTCTGTTTCTTGGATTGTCTCTTTTCTCCTTTGCTTGTTTTTTTTTTTTTTCTTAAATTCCACATATGAGTGAAATCAAACGGTATTTGTCTTTTTCTGACTGACTTACTTCACTTCACATAATACACTCTAGCTCCATCCATGTTGTTGCAAATGTCAAGATTTCTTTCTTTTTCATGACTGAATAATATCCCATTATATATACCACATCTTTTTCATCTACTCGTCAGTCCGTGGACATTTGGGCTATTTACATAGTTAGGCTATTGTAGGCAATGCAATGCTGCCATAAATATTGGGGTGCATGTACCCTTTTGAATAAATGTTTTTGTATTTTTGGGTAAATACCTGGTAGTGCGATTATGGGTTTATAAGGTAGCTCTATTTATAACATTTTGAGGACCCTCCACATGGTTTTCCAGAGTGGCTGCACTAGTTTGCATTCCCACCAACAATGAAAGAGGGTTCCCCTTTCTCCACATCCTCACCAACACCTGCTGTTTCTTGTGTTGTTGACTCCAGTCATTCTGACAGGTGTGAGGTGGGATCTCTTTGTGGTTTTAATTTGCCACTCCCTGATGATGAGTGATGCTGAGCACCTTTTCATGTGTCTGTTGGCCATCCGTGTGTCTTCTTTGGAGAAATGTTTGTGTCTTCTGCCCATTTAATAATTGGATTATTTGCTTTTCAGATCTTAAGTTTTATAAGTTCTTTATATATTTTGAATACTAACCCTTTCTCAGACATGTCTTTGCAAATATCTTCTTCCTTCCCATAGGTTGCCTTTTGGTTTTGTAGGTTATTTCCTTCGTTGTGCAGAAGCTTCAAGTCCTAGCAGTTCTAACACCTCCTCCTCGTGGGAGGCACATTTGTACTGTACTGTAGGAGAGCATGTAAGCCTGTCTACAGAGAAGAGTGTCCACAAGAAAACCAAATCTTTCTAACATTGACAGATCCTAACGGCATCATGTCTAGGTGTTATTTTAGCAACACGTTCCTCTTTTTATATGTTTAACAACAACAACAACAAAAACAAAAAATGTGGTAAAATACACATTGCCCCAAACTTACCATTTTAATAATTTTTAAATGCCCAGTTCAGTGGCACGAAGCATAGTCACCTGCTGGGCAACCATCACATCATCCATCTCCAGAACTTTCTCATCTGCTCAGATGAAAACTCCCTATTACTTCCCTCCCCTGCTTCTGGTGACCACTATTTCACTTTCTGACTCAATGGACTGAGCTATTTTAAGTGATGTCCCTCTTTTACATATATTTTTGTTTACCACATAATTCCTTCCCACCAGGGGAGAGCAGATAGGGAAAAAAGCCTGTTTCGGGGAAAAGGAAGCTTTTGTGCATGTGCCTAGTAATATTCTGACCATGCTGAGAAATCAAACTTTCCCTACCTCTACTCACAGGCTCACCTGAGAGCTCAAGAGCCCCGGGGAAGGGCTAACTCTGCTGCGGATGACTTCAAATGAGGAAAGATGTGCTCCTTAGCAGGGGGACATGGTACAATTGTGTACGACCTGAAACAATTTGCTTTAGGTTTATCGTGATTATCCACATTACAAGGTGCATTTCTATCCTTCGGTAAACTATGCATTTGGAAGCAAAGCCCAGACAGCCATATAAAGAGGTGAATGTCATGGAAGAGTCCTATGTGCTTGCTTATTTCATTCAAAGTTTTGTGTGTGTGTGTGTGTGTGTGTGTGTGTGTGTAGCTTAAAAATGTTTCCCAGCTTTCTTCTGAGTATGGTTTTTACATAATTGTTCTAACCAATGAATATACAGTTAGATTATCTGAAAACCTCCATTGTTGATTTATACACATACTGATACTAATAGGAGACAGATATATTCATATATTCTGTTGATAGGAATGTGTACATTTCTGAGCGTTCATTTATTCCATCTTTTTCAAATTAGGTTTAGAAATTCTACAACGTTTCAGTCAAACACTTGTCGCTTACTTTAAACTTACTATAGAGAACCAGTGTTTATTTTTTAAATAAAAATCTTGTTTCTTAGCATTTATTTACATAATCAAAGGCTAAAGGCTATTAGGAAGTGTAGAAGTGTAGATCCTACAAATTGGCTTGAAAGTTTTCTGAAGCAGGGCTTCAGAAGACAGAGAAGAAGCAATTTAACACTTTAGAAGAGATTCCAAAGATAGGAAGGAAGATTAACCACGGAAATGTATGAGATGCACATAATTGACAAATAATAATTATGAGGAAGGGCAAAAACTGGAAATCATGTGTTATCAGGGTGAACACTGAAATATAGCATGTTGAGACAAGGATAAAATACATGGAATAAATACCCTAAATGCTGCATGATGGAAGAGCTTGATTTAGACTCTTTTCCAAGTGCTTTAGGGTAAGAACTGCTCACAATGTAACGCGTAAGCAGGTTGATACACGAGAGCACAGTAAGCAGTTCTGAGCATCTAATGGGAGCATATTTGACCCCCAGACTCACTGAATGTGATATCTGAAAACAAAAAAGAATTGCTAACTGTATCTAAATGACATCTAGGAATAAATAAGTGCATTACTATTTTATTACTGTTAGGATTTGCTCAACAGCCTTACACTTGCTCTGGCTTCATGTTAATTAAATATCAAAGACCAACAGTTGTTACCAGGAAGCTTTTAAGATCCATTTATTATTAGTAGCAGTATTTTAGATCTTCTCTTGTATGAGCATGTACATCAGTGTGTTATTGTCATAAAAGTTTAATTTCAAGAGCTCAGTCTTCATTAATATACATTTTAGGAGCACGTGCCAGTCAGATTCCAGCAATTCCACTCCAAAGATGAGATCAAAATGAATGAAAACCTCCAATCTATATTTCCCACTTAGGGAGAAAAACCACCTTAAATTTCACTAAAAAATTTATGAGAAGTTTGGGATGAAGGAAGTGGTGGAAGGGGTGGGATTTTGAATTTACTGCCTAAGTATCTTACCCTCTGCTTAGTGAGGTTGGAGCTGCCAAGCAACTCACTGTAAGAGAGCGAGTGAGCCAGGCCTTGCAGGTTCTTGATGGAATTCGGCCATATATTAAATTTGGAAACCAGAATGAAGTCCCTTCCAGGGCAATCCAATTAATCCTTCCCTAATGGTTAGAATATGATCCAAACCCACCTCCAAAGGCAATTGGTCATCCTTAGGAACTTCTCAAAATAGGGAAGTCTGCAGGGTTAGATGCACAGGACAAAGGGATGCAAAAACACATCCCTGTATGGTGCTTATGAAATCTCATAACTTTGTGGCCATGGGCAGTCTGTGTGCCACTTGCTAAGACCTCTGAGAATCTCCCTGGTAGTTCTTACTGGCTTCTGTAAATTGAAGTACAACTTAGTGGCTATCCCTATAGCTCACTGACCCATCAGTCACCCGGAGCGGGGAGATTTTTCCAAATGTTGGGTTACAGTAGATGATTGCTGAGGTCACAAGTGGAAGAAGGGTTGGGGAGGAGTAGAGCTGGAGGCTGCCTGGCTGCATCATAGGGAATTCGTCCATTTTTAATAACAGACAACCCTCTTATATTCTTTTGCTAGGATTGACAAAGCACCACACACTGAGTGGCTTACACAATGGAAATTTACTGTCTCATGGTTCTGGAGGTGAGAAGTCAGATATCAAGGTACTTGCAGGGCTGGTTTCTTCTGAGGGCTGGGAGGGAAAACCCATCTCAGGCCTCTGAACTCAGTGTGTAGATGGCTGTCTTGTCCCATGTCTCTTCCTGCCTTCCCTCTCTGTGTGTCTCTGTGTTAAATGTCCCCCTTCTGTAAGGACACCAGTCATATTGGCCTGGGGCCCACCCACTTGATTACCTCTGTTAAGACCCCTGTCTCCAAATAAGGTCACATTGTGAGATACTAGAAGTTAGGATCACAACATACATCTTTTTCAGGGAACATAATTCAGCTTGTATGACTTCCCATAGTGGCTTCTCAGAGTTTGAGTGGATTTACATATAGACAGCCCCAGAGTAGGACATCACATCACATGGTCTGAACAGATTAGGGCTGGTCTGCTGGCTCAGAGACATAATAAGGGACTACTGCTCTTTCCACCATGTTGCTTGCTTGGTGCCCTCTTTTCTGTAGTCCTTGCATGAAGAGAAGCAGGGAGGCCCAGTGAAAGGGCAAAGGTGACCATAAAGAGGCACTTTCCTGGGGAGTGTCTGCCTTTTCACTTGTGGACTGCCTCTCACTGGCCCGAACTAGTCATGTGGTTGGGAAAACAAATGTTTTTAGCTCTGCATAGTGTCATCTTGAACAAAAGATAAAGGATGAAGGAAGGTGGGGGATAAATATTGGACAAATGGCAACAGACCTACTTTAAGAGCTGAGACTGGATGGGCCGGTAATTTGCCATTAAGGCTGAGGTCATCAGGCAGGTAGTTGAATAGATCCGCCTGAGCTGAGTAAGGTTTGGTTTATGGCAGGAAATGGGACCTGAAGCCTAGAGACAGGATGAATAGCCATCCCTTTGAGGGTGGAGGGGCTCAAAATAGTCAACTTGCCACTCCATGCCTGTTGTTCTCAAGGAATAGTGCCATTTCTTATGCTTAGCATTGGCCTTTGTTGATGCCGGTTGAACATTGAGACATTGCCATGACTAGACTTGCTGTGGTCAGTGGGGGTCCATGCTGTTGGGCCCATGCATGGCCTCCACTGTTCCATTCCTGTGCCCATGGTACCAGTTCTGGGGTGGCCACTGACAAAGGCTGGGTAAAGCCAACTGGCCAAGGCATTTTGTCTAGCTGGTTGCCCACCATCTCTTCTATGGTGAATGCTCTCTGGTGGGTGCTAACAGGTGAAAAAAATCCCCACATAGTGTGCCCATTCCCACATTCATTTATGTGCCTCCTCTACAGACTTCCTTGTGTTCAACCTTCTAGTCTCTCCCTTTTGGGCCCTGTACCAGCTAGACAGACCACTGGCCCTTGCTCAGGAATTTAGATGTTTTCCTCTTGGCCACTTCTCTTTCACATGAACTAGAGTGCCAGGTATGCAACTCTTCCACTGGGAAGATTTTTTTCCCTCTAACTTGTCTTTCAGGACCACCCTGAATGTGGTTATAATGCAGCTGCTGCCTATTTTTAGCCTATACCCACATCCCAAGCTGACCCAGCAGTAAACCAAGCTTAGATCTTTTCTCCTCCTCAGTTGGTCCCATATAAGCTGAGAAAATTGTGGTGGATGGCTTGGGCATCTGGGCCCATTCATGCACCTTTCTTGTGCCTTTTGGTCCTTTTAGACCCAGGCTTGGATAACTTGTTTTCAATTACTAAGGGACTACTGAGCCCATCTTACTTTATGATGTGGAGAATCCAGCTCATAATAGACATCTGTGGACACATGTTCACTTGATGCTCCAAAATCAAGCATTCTGTCTCTACCAGGCCCTACTTATACATCATGAGTTATTTCTTGAAAGTTATGTAAGTCTCTGCTGTAGATGATGAGGCCTCAATCCAGTACCCCAGGGATCTGCTTATGATTTTTCCCATGGGTCTCGGCAATGAACTCCATACCATATCTTTTGCTACCACACACTTTCAATGTCACATGGTCTGCCAGATTGTCTGGCCCAAGGGGCAAGACTGCACAAAACTCTTTTCTGCCCTGGGTTCCATTGAAGCTTCCAGCCTTCTGTGTCAACCAGTATGTGGACCACAGCAGTACTCCTAGATGTGGAACCCCAAAAGTACTATCTTCCTTCTTTAGGGTAGAAATACAAGGCATAGCAATCTTTTACTTTGGAGGTAAAATCCCAGTATTGCCCTGACACCTTGACTCCTAAAAATTTATCCAAAGAACAGGTACCTAAATCTTTGTGGTATTTATTTCCCACCTTTGGATTACAAGTGTCTTATCAGGGCCTCCAGAGTACTCACCAGCTCTGTTCATCCTGACTGATTAGCATAGTGTCATTAATGCAATGGATCAGTGTGGTGTTATGTGGGATGTCCAGGTGCTTCAGATCTCTTCAGACTACATTATGATAGAGAGCAGGAGAGTTAACATAGCCCTGAGGCAAACTGTAAATTAATACTGTTGTCTGATTCTTAGGAATGCAAACTGTTTCACATCTTCTCTTCTGGTTGGAATAGAAAATAACGAATTTGCCAAATCAGTGACAGCATACCTTGTACCTGAAGCTTTATTAATTTGTCCCAGCAGTAATGCCACAATCTGCAGGGCAGATGCAACTGAGGTTACTACTTAATTGAGGTTGTGGGAGTCTCTAGTTATTCCCTAGGATCCATCTGGTTTTTGGAGACTCCATAGTGATAAATTAAACTGAGATACAATAAGGTCTCTAATGTGTTTACCCAAGATCCTTAAAGATGCCACTAGCCTCTGGAATTTTCACTGGTTACCACATTGTTCCTGATGGATTACCAGGCTTGGTCCTCTTCACTATGACAGCACTTGCCCAGAGGCTAAGGACTCAGTGTTGGGAGTAATAGGCAGAAAGGTGGCTTCTTGAAGATGTTCACATCTTCATCTCCAGAATCTGTGACTACGTGACCTTATATGGCAAAAAGGGACTTTGCAGATGTGACTATGTTAAGGACCTTGAGAAAAGGAGATTATCCTAGAATTTCTGGGTGGATCCAATATCATCACAAGGGTCTTTATGGGGGAAGTAAGGATGCAGGAGGGTTAGTGAAGGAGGATTGGTGACAGAAGGGGAGGCTGGAGGGATGCAGTCACTGGCTTTGAAGCTGGAGGAAGGAGTCTTAAGCCAAGGAATGTGGGTGGTCTCTGAACACTAAAAAAGGCAAGGAAACAAATTCTTTTCTAGAGCCTTCAGAAGGAACACAGCCTTGCTTCTGCCTTGATTTTAGTCCACTGAGACCTTTTTCTGGACATCTGACCTCCAGAACTATAAATTAATAAATGTATATAATTTTAAGCTATTTTGTGGCAATTTATTGTAGCCACAATAGGAGAGTAATACAGGCTAACTCGAACTGACAAGTATATCAATCCCAACTATGTGCTCTGGGACTGGGGAAATGACCACCACATGTGTCCACTGATCCAGTGAATTTTAGCCAGAACTATATCGCTCCTGTGGTCCCTGTGGGCTCCTACTATAACAATGAAGTCCTGATGACACTTTAGGTATCCAAGTATCAGTGTCCACCAATTCTTGAAAGGTATGTGCATTCCCCTTTACCTAGTGAAGAGTTACGAGAATATTGCCCAGAGGTCACTGGGGAAAGACAGAAGGAATCATCACAATATGTACTTGCTGTGGTGTCGAAAGGTCCTTTCTCTAGGGCACCTGACCAACTCTTCAATCATTGGGCTCAGGTCTAGGAACTGGAAGAAGGATCATGACTGTTTTATTTGGGTGATCTCTGACAGCCTCCTACCATTTCATTCTTGCCTTCTTTTGATAGGAGATGTTTAGCAGTTCCCTTGTTGGCTGATGATCTATTTTACTTCTCAGGACACTATGCCCTATGGACCAACTCTACAATTCCCTATGGGTCCAGGCCCCGTGGCTGCTTCTCTGATTTGCAGTAACTATGGCCTCTTGGCTTCTGGTAGTGAGGTACTGCCACCTGGACTCTACTATTTTGAGCCTCCTTCACATAATTCACCTTTCATGAGACCAACTTTGTGAGTGCCTCCCCTATAGTCAGCTCTAGGCTGCAGAGGAGAGCCATCACTGGATTGCTGGGTGTCGTTGGTACCCCTCTCATCAACTTACTCCTGGTGACCTTGATGAATGGTAGGTCCACGGTGCCTACCAATGGAACTTAATTCTCCAGTGGGTCTTTTAGCTTTGTATATCAGATCCACTGCCCTGAGCATTTTCTCACCCTTTCTCTATTGTTTGCCAAAGCAGTATCAGGCATATCCTTATTGCTTAGCATGGACCATCTCACTCTGCAGGCTTCTCAAAGCCACCGTAGCATCAAGAAAGTGCCCCCCCTGCCCCTCACTGAGATATTTTCTCAGGTTACCACCTGTGAAATCTACCAGTTAGGCAGCTACTTTGTGCCACGGAATATGTTCACATTTCACTGGAGGTGGGATCCTCCTTGCCAACCTAGGAGGGAGTCATCCAGCCTCAAGACTAGGGTTCTTCTTGTCTGCTTTCCTGGGCCACCCTTGGTAATCACTGTGTTAGTTTGGATCCTCTAAGAAGCAGATAGCAAGACAGAATTAGACATGCAAGATATTTATTAAGGGAAAGTCCTATGGAGGATGAAGGAGAGAGAGAGAACAGGTGTAGTGGGCAGCCTTCAGATTGCAGCCTGACTTGACATCTGTGAAGGGAAAGACGGAAGGAAGAAGCCAGCTGGAGAGTGGCATAGCTATGATTTCCCATTAGAGGAGTCTCGTGTTGGGCAGGAATACCCTGGAGGTAGTACTTGCACTGCACTTAGACATTGACTGGGAGTAGCCCAGGCCTCAGCAGGAGTGGCACAGTAGATCCCTAAAATGTGGTAGCTGGAGGGTACCAGTTACCTATACTCCTTGTAGCGAGGAGCCTCTGGAAGGGACGTGGTGGTGTTGCTCTCCTATGACCATGGATCAGTAAGAGTTTAGTTGGAACATCTGTCCCAGGGAGGGTACTGGGAAGTGGCTGAGCCCCCAAGAGGGTGGGGCAGGAAGAATGGACTGCGAGTGGGATAGTGAGGACGCTATCTGCAGGGCTTTTTCAGGTCTCTTATTAGTTAATGGCCGTGCAGGAGCACATTGTGTAGCTCTTAAGAGTTACTTACTATGCACCTGGAACACTGATGCATGAGTTTTTCCATGAGTCTAAGATAAGGCATAATGAGCACAGACCAGTTCCTCAGGGGTCACCGGCCCATGCACAGTGACCAGCGACATGCCAAAAAGTCCCAGGAGGGGCCCACTGTTTGATATGACTCTTCCCCAATTCATGCTGGTTAAGTATTTTAAAACTGTATTTTCATGATCAACTTTTTAATGTAGGCAAAGGAGGGAAGGAGGAAAATCTGGGACTAAGGAGTGTGGAATAGGGAAAATGTCATCCAAGATGAGCTCTTAGAGAGGTGGTTGTTGGCTGGCTGGAAGCAAAGGGGCAGAGAGGAGGGAGGATGTGGGGAAGACTGACAGCCCAAGATGAAGGAAGCTGTAGGGTTGACTGAAGTGGCTGGGGTCGGTAGTAGGAACCTCTTCTGAGGATTTATCCTGAGTTGAGGTCTGTGGCCCAAAGAAGAATCCTCGGAAGGTGATGAGCCAAGAAGAAGCAGAAACCAGAGGACAAAGGGTTTTATGGCACCCCATCTTCTGGCATTCCAAGAGGGAAAGAGAGCCCCATGGTGGCTGGTGCCCAGAGATGCAGAAATGGAATATCTTGGAGAAAAGGTCTGGGAAAAACAAAAGGGCCAAAGGAGCTGAGAGTCAGGTGTATGCTGGGGGTGGGCAGGATGGTGGTGTTGGAGCACCATATTGAGAAGTTCTTGGGAGCTGAGGGAGTACCAAGGATACCTGCAGTTAATGGGAGTGGGGTGCGGTGGGCAGAATGTAGGCTGCCCCCAACCCCAGCCCAGAGCACCCCTGCTGCTGGGGGCCAGGGTCCTGACCCCCAATAATGCGCTCAGGCCCTCTGCCCCACTCCCCATCTCTTTAACTTCCCGGCTTTTCCATCCATCCCACACTCAAGGTTCAAGAAACTTCAAGGAAGATATTCATAGTTTTCTTATTTAAAATTTCACTTTGCAGAGTCAAGGATGCAGACATTTTTTTGTGTGACTCTGTCTTCTGTGCCCCCTGGCCCCTCATCCCTGAGTGGCCCCACCTCCCTTTCTCTATCCCCTTACCTGCCTTTCTGGTTTCCACTATTATCTTTCCCTTCTGGCTTATTTCCTTCTCTCTCCCCCCACCCCCATGAATACCCACACTTCTTGCTGCCTGGTGTCCCGACCCAGTCACCTTCCTGGGCTCCTGGACCAGGCCACCACCACCACAGGCAGTTTTTTCCCCCTGCTTCTTCCCTTAGAGTTCCTCAGGCCCTGCATTTGGGCGAGGAGTTGGCTCCTGACTTCCAACTTTTCAGATACAGTAGATGTCAATGATTTGACTTCTCACTAGAGGTTAATCTGAATTCAAGAATTTTGACTGGAGAGGCAAATGTGTAGAGAAAGGCAATTTCATTGCTCTCAAGTCTGTAGATAACCTGCTGCGGCATTGTCAGGGGCAAGGAGAACACTTCTCTATCGGGAGATCTCATAAAAGCCTTAACAGAAAGACAGGATTCATTTTTCGTTCCTTAAATACATTTGCTGATATAAAATTCCTTACCTTTAAAGAGGTCAGTATTTCCTCCACTTAAACTATATAACGCTAAGGAAAATCACATGTTTCTCCATTGAGAGAAAACTGCATTGTGGAGGTTTGGTAAAAACTTTTTTTGAAGTCTCTCAGGAATTCTTCACCCAATATTCAACAAATAAATGTTTGGGGGAAAAAAGGTCCCTAACATGTCCTATAATAAAATTGGAGAGACCAAAAAAAAAAAATTAAACAGACAGGTGCTCTACACATACAAAATACACACAATATGCCACAGTATTTACAAATGATTTGTAAAATCATTTACAAATGATTTAATTCAAGGTCAATAAAATGTTTTCGTTAGGCATTCCTATTATTGGTCTACTTGAAATCACACACAAGATTGGATATTCCCTGCAAGCACTTAGGACTCAGAACTTGGAATCAGGAAGGGTAAATCTCTGGGAGTGGGAAGAAGTTGATAGGGTTTCATAGACTGCTAGGCTGCAGAGACACTTGCAGATCCCTTGGTGTCAAACCCTTAGGGCCAGAATTCTCAAACTGGCCATGAATGAGATCTTAGGACAGCTCATCTTTGCTGAGGGGCCGTCCTGCACGCTGTGGGATGCTTAGCGGCATGCCTGGCCTCCACCCACCAGATGCCAGTAGCATCCCTCCACCCCCGTGTGACATCCAAGAATGTCTCCAGGCATTGCCAAATGTTCCTTGGTTATGTGTGTGTGTGTGTGTGTGTGTGTGTGTGTGTGTATGTATGTATGTAAAATTTGCTTCTGGCTAAGAATTCCTTAGGTTATAGATAAGGCAGGGATCCAGAGACCTCATGATTTCCATTAGTAGAAGAGGAAAGATATTCTTGGCAGGATCCTTCAAAGAAAGAATCCCAGCAGGTGTAGGGGTGGGCAGGTGGGTGGGTGGCTGAGGAGATCAACAAGGTCAACAAGCTGGACCTGTGGGACATTGGAGAAGCCAGTGGAAAACCCTAAAGGAGGAGACACTTGAATGGGAAGCAGAGACTGCGTTTTCACCTCCTGCAGACCCCCTTCTGCATCCAAGCGTCTGAGCTTGCAGGACGGAGCAGAATTTGTTCTCCATTGGGGAAGATAACCCCTGGCAAGGGGGTCTCAGTGGGGCCCTGGAAGAGGAAACAGAATCTGACCTGACAGAGCTTGTCCCTCAGGTAGTGGAGGAGGACAGGCCCCGGGCAGTGACCCTGGCTGGATGGGCTGGTGACTCTCGGGGACTTCTGTTGCTTGGCCTGCTGCCACGAGGGGAGAAAATGCAAAGAGAGAAACATGTCCAGTCCTGCAGGAGCAGTTGGGTGAACAGACAGCAGCTGCACAGGCTGGAAAAACAGCTGGAAGGGATGCAAAAAGCAGGGGGTGTGCGAGGACGAGGAGGAAGACCCTGCTCCTGAACTGATGCTGAGGATAAGGATCTTTGACTTTGGGAGGGAAACCAGTGGAGGGGGACATGTTGTCTTCTCTTTTGAGGCCCCTCATCAGAGGCCTTGGAATCTGCCCCACTCCACCCCCTACTCCTGATTGCCCAGCATGACTGGCCTCAGGAGCAGATGCTCTGGCAGGAGGCTCAGAATAGCTGACCTTTGAGGGACACTTATACCCTCCTGGACACCCAGGAGAAGAGAGGCGAAACCACAGCCTGATCCAGAAAATGGGGCACAGCTTCCGGTGTGAACCTCACTATTGTGTGGAAGAGAGATTTCTGTGGGTGATGGGTGGGTGGGAGAGGCTCCAGGCACATCAGCAGTGTGTGTGTGTGTGTGTGTGTGTGTGTGTGTGTCTGTATGTGTGTCTTGACCCTTGACCCAGTTCCCTGCAACCTGAAGAACCAGAACTGCCACAAGGCCATGGAGACATTTTTCTGGGCAGGACATACTGGTTTTCCCTCCCTTCATCTGAGTACCACCATGCTCCCCTTCCCTCCTAGCAACCCCCAAGCAGAGAGCAGAATTGCTCTCCTGAAATCCATGCCAAGTGGCAAGGAGAGCCCATGATTCATGAAGAAATGTGAATTGACA
This sequence comes from Vulpes lagopus, assembly GCF_018345385.1. Taxonomy (NCBI): domain Eukaryota; kingdom Metazoa; phylum Chordata; class Mammalia; order Carnivora; family Canidae; genus Vulpes; species Vulpes lagopus. The sequence continues at coordinate 116,147,253 of NC_054827.1, forward strand.
GAGTCTGAATCCATTTGGCTTGCAGGGGGTTGTTTCCCCATCTTTTTCACCCATACCCCTGGGGGAGAAAATCCACTACAGTTTCCACCTCTGACTGGTGCCCAATGCACCGTGTGAAGGGGGCCTACAGACTCCTTTCCCAAAGAGATTGTGCTGGAAAGAACTCCTGGTAGGAAAATCCCCCTGGGGATGAGGTCTGGGAGGAGAGACCGTGAGTCATCCTGTGCCCATTGCCCAGCCAGGGAACTGGCAGAGAGGAGCATCAGCATATGTTTGCAGACTGATCAGATGAATTAGTTAATTAACTAGAAGGTGAGTGCCTCTTTGCACATAGGGCCCTACTGGGCTCCATCCGGGTTCTCTAGCTGGCTTCCCAAGGCTGTGGGTGCAAGACAAGGGGAAGCAGGGACTGAGCAGGAGGCTGATTGCAGTGATCCTTCGCTTTCAGCTGCAGTTCTGATCATCCTCTGGGCACTGTGGCAAAGGTGAGCCCTGGAGGAGCTTACAGACCGGTTCCAAAGACAAGTGAATGGGCTCAGCTTGTCACCAAAAAAGCCAAGGTACAGCATGCTGAGCTGTAGCCAAGAAGGAACCTCCCCCCCATCAGTCCCAGGGCTCTGCTCTGATGAGGTCATCCCTGGACAGGGAACCCCAGGGAACTTCTGGGGTAGGAGGAGCTATTGAGGACTTGGCCACATTTTGTGGATTTGACTGGCTTTGGACATTAACTGGAATGTATTTGCGGCTGCCCTTTTTCGTTTGGGATGGCTTGATCAGCTCTGAGATGTGGTGTCTAGAAAGAAACACACTGTGTCTGAAGGAATGGGGGAGAGAGGAGGTTGGTTGAGTGGTGGGGCAAGGGTACCATCTAGAATGTAGAGGAAGAGGTAGGGACGTGTATCCCCTTGTGCTGGCTCCAGCCTAGCAGGTGGGTAAAGAGTGCCCAGGTCATCATAGTTGCCAGGTGTACAAGGGAGCTCTGGAGCTTTCCTTGTCATTGAACATGGCCTTGGGAATGGAATGTGAAGTGGCTTGGGGAGGCCATCTTGGAAGGCACTGGTTTCTTTCTTTTCTTTCTTTCTTTTTAAAAATATTTTATTTATTTATTTGAGAGAGAGAAAGAGAGACAGCACAAGCAGGGGGAGGAGCAGAGGGAGAAGAAGACCTCCTGCTGAGCAAGGAGCCCAACATGGGGCTCGACCCCAGGACCCCGAGATCATGACCTGAGCCAAAGGCAGAGGCTTCACCAGTGGAGCCACCCAGGCACCCAAGGCACTGGTTTCTAAGGAGGCTGGGAGGAGTGAGCATAAGGAATCCCCCTGCAGTCACCTGCCCGCTGGCGACTTTGAACTTGTCGCGGTCGCGACCGGCTTACATGGGAGAAGAGGAGGAAGGATAGGGAGATACCTGGAGGTCCCTGAAGATCAAGCAGGAGAGTCTGAGGCCCAGAAGCTCAGGGGTGGGGAGCCTGGCATTTCCAGGGTGGGCAGAGGGTGCCTTGGAAACTGAAGTTGTCTGAGGAGCACTTAGCCAGAGGATCCTTTTTCTCCCGGCTGAGAGTTGGTCAATGCCAAAACCATTGCCTCCATACTATATATACACCACATCTTCTTTATTTATATTAAATAAATATAAAATTTATATATAAATTATTTTTTTTATTATTGAGAAAGACTCTTCTATTTGCTTCTCTGCTGGGATGTGGGAGTTTATCTATTCCATTGATCAGGGTTACCTGACCTAATACAATATTAAAGGGAAAATGTATGTTTTCAGCCATTCACTGTTGACCCTCTGCTCCTTGGAAAGTCACTCTCACTTCCATTTACAAATAGGTCCCAGCTCTTCCCTGTAACCTGGAAGGGGCTTGGAAAATCTTCGGTCAGGGAATTGGGAGATCTGGCTGTGCCCACAGTTCTGGCACTTTTTCCAGGCTGTGTGACTGTGGCTTTGAGTTAATTTTTAACTCAGTTTATTCATTTTTTCCCACTAAGGTATTAATAAATAACATGCTTGTTTCACTAGGTAAGTGTTTATAAGACAAAGGAGATAAAATTTGTTAGGCTGCTTTCAGACTTTGAGAGCACTGCGTGATTCTTGGGTTTTATTCTCGTTAAGGACAAGGACTTTGTAGACATTCAAACATCATTGTATGTTGGGCCACGAAGAAAAGGATTTCATCTCCTTCAGATCCTTTTCCCCCATCCATAACAGAAGGGGAAACAATCTGTCTCCCATATGCTAGTTATGAGGATTCAATAAAATAACGTGTGCACGGTGCCTAGCAGAGGGTGTGGCCCATAGTAGCTGCTCAGTTAAATGCTACTTTTGGAGTGATCGGTCTTCTCTTCTGTCCAGGAGGTTTATGGTACCTGCTATGTGGATGAAAGTGGATATGACGGTGGCAATTGGAGCTGGAAATGGAACTGGAAACAGGGAGCTGAGTGTCTGTTCCACACCCCACACCTTGCTCCTCCATCTTTCACTGTGCTCTGACTGGGGTGTGAACAGTGGCTTGCTGCTTGGCCAGCTTGGCTCCTCACATGCTTTTCCCCATGTGTCTGCTTTTCCCTTGGCTCTTCCCTTTCTCCTTCCCCAAGCTGCCACCTGGACCCCACTCCCTTCTTCTTTGTTCCCACCCTGCGTTGGCACTTACTCTATCATCCTGGATTTGTCCCCGTCTTTACTTCTGGTCTGTGCTCCCTGCTGCTGTCCTAGAAAGGCACCCCCTGCTCTGCAAGTGCTGTTTTGTTGATGGGACTAGCCTCTGGCTTCCCCTACAGAGTGCCGCTCTCTGCCTGGATGGAGGAGGTCCATCTGAAAGCCAGCAGGTGAATGCATTTAGAGAGAAGCAAGTTTACCTTTCACAGATCCAGAGTGCTGGCTTTGTGCTAGATAGAGGAGGGGAAACCAGCATTTTTTTGATGATTGATTTTGTAAGAACCCTAACAAAAATATTATCCCTAGCATTTAAATATAAATCCTGCTCTAGAACACCATCCCTTACAAAGAAGTGCATGCTTTTCATCCAGCCATGATTTACTTAGAAAAATCTTATAATCATCAATAGAGGGACACCTGGGTGGCTCAGTGGTTGAGCATCTTGCCTTTGGCTCAGGGTGTGATCCCAGGGTCCTGGGATTGAGTCCTGTATCGGGCTCCCTGCATGGAGCCAGCTTCTCCCTCTTCCTGTGTCTCTGCCTCTCTCTGCGTGTCTCTCATGAATAAATAAATTAAATCTTCTAAAAAAATTGATAGAAGTAAAATCTCATTTTGATCAATTATTTCTAAGGCCTGTTACACATACTAGATCACAGCATAAGTACAATAGCCAGCATTTATGTGACGAGGAAGGTAGATGGTGCTCAGGCCTCTCCCCCAACAGCCCACAGTCTGTTTTATAAATCTGGCTCCAATTAAATTTAATTACCGGAGCCTCTTAATGCCACGCTTCAGTCTGCATAGAGAAAACATGAAGTTTTATTCTGTTTATTTTGTAATTCAGGGAGGACTGATGATAAAGAACGCAAGGCATTCTCAGTTTCTTATTCTGTTGTAAAGTAGCAATTAACTTCCAATTTTCCTTCTTGCTCTGTTCAATCTCACGGCTCCTTCTAACTCTGGGTAAAATGGCAATTTTATCATATATCTATAGCTATATATAGAATTACTTTCTCTATTTTACTACACCTCCATTCTGTTTTGATTTGAAATAAAAAAGGATATAAAATAGGGGAGAGTCTGCCTCAGACAAGAGGCCACCCATAGGCCACCCTCTGGAAGAGCTTTTGTCCAGTGCAGTCCAGTCCCGAGGGGCCCACACTGGAGGGCCACTGACCTCTTGTGTGTAGCTGCCCTTCAGGGGGAGCAGGGGGTACTGAAGGATGCAAGGAAGTAACCTGGTTTGGAAAGCAGAGGATGGGCTGTGGGATGGAATGGGATGGGCAGCCTGGATGGCTCAGTGGTTTAGCGCCGCCTTCAGCCCAGGGCCTGATCCCGGAGACCCGGGATGGAGTCCCACATCGGGCTCCCTGCATGGAGCCCGCTTTTCCCTCTGCCTCTGTCTCTGCCTCTCTCTCTGTGTGTCTCAAATAAATAAATAAATAAATAAATAAATAAATAAATAAAATCTTAAAAAAAGGAATGGAGGTTTCATTCCTGGAACCCCCTTATCCTACTAGACTGCTTGCCCCTGAACAACTGAGTCCCATGTACTTTGCCACGCTGCCGAGGAGCTGCAGCCCTGGGATTGAGCCAGGGGATGGCTATGGTGTGTATTTGGAGGGGAGGCTGGGGCCGACCACAGCTTGTTTCCTGTAGGCTAGACTATGAGCCCCTAGGAGCAGGGATGGCATTTATCACCCTCTGCCATTTTTGGTACCTCTCCGTCCTATGCAAGCAATAGCTACTCGTGGGCTGGATGTGAGACCCCTGATTTGATCACGTCGTTAGTTTCAGCCAGCCTGTTGCCCTCTGCACTGTTGGCTTCCAGGTCTGCTGCATTAATGTCACAAGGGATAGCCCTTCCTTGCTCTGCTGGATTGGAGCTACTGTTTCCTGAATCTTGTTTCTTTGGACCAGTTACTTGAACTTCTGAAGACAATGTTCCATCAAAAGAACAGGGTGTTCTATTGTCACAGGTCACCAGGGATCGCTGATAATGATCGTGTTTAATTTTTATTGCTTTTTGAGTGACCTGCTAGCATTCAAGAGGTTCAGGATTGTCTGCTTCATTCCGAGGTTCTGAAACTTTGTGGGGATGTGTCTACATTTGAATCCTTTCTCCAGCATCCAGCACTTTGAGGGGCCTTTTAATTTGAAGGTCAGTGTTCCCTTTAGCTGGGGAATTTTTTTTTTCATTTTTGAATATGGTTATTCCCGTGTGAGTACATCTTTCTGGAGTTTATATGTTGATTGTTTGACCTTCTAGATTTGATATGTATATCTGAAATATTTCTTACTTTTATCTTCCCACCCTTCCATTGAAAATTTAAAAACACATTTTGGCAGTCAGATATTTTATACTCTAAAGCTTGCTCTTGTTTTCTCATTCTGGTTCATTGTCAGTCCCATCAGGCCTTTTGAGGAGGAGGTAGTGGCTAAAATACATGAGCTTGTCCATAAGGAAGGAAAAAGAAGAGGTCTAGGCAGGGACCCTGGGGGTGGCTGGCCAGATGCTGTGTGTTTCCCACCCAAAGGCCATCCTGGAGGATGCTGGCATGGGGTGAAGGATAGTTTCAGCAGCTGAGTCTCCTTCAAGGAGGAGCTGGAGTTAAGACTCTTTGTCTCAGAACTTGGAGTTCAACAGAAAGAAAGTATCGGAGATGTGGTAGCTTCTCATGTCAGCCAAACTGAGAAAGCTAGATGCCACAAGATGCAAGAAGAAAGTAGGCCAAAGGGGACAACTTTGATGAGGCAGAGACATGAGGTACTGGCGGAGAGTCGTACCTAAGGAGAACTCACCCAGACTCTTCCATCCACAGAGCAGACAAGACAGAGTGGATTCAGGTCTCCTCGGTAGTAGCCTCTGTTGAGTGACATTAAAGACATTTCAATCTTCCTCATCCATGCAAATGGCACCACCAGTGTGAGTCCCAGGAGAAGGTGCCCAGGGAAAAGACAGAAGAGCTGATCTCAGAGACCCGGAAAGGTCTGAAGAAGGGTTGGAGCCAGAACCTTACCTGCAGGTTGAAATCCTCAGGAGGTTGAGGGGAGCCATGCTCTGAGTTTGATGAAGGGCAGGATTCCAATGGGCCATGGGAGGCTGGCTGGAGGAGGGCTCCAGAAAGGCAGTCTTGTCTGGGGGGAAGGTAGTGGTGTAGTGATGGGACCAGGGTTGGGGGCCAGAGCTGACAGAGGTCATGGGGGGTTTGAAGGGATATAAACAGTGGGTAAAATCCCCTTAACCGGGTGTTTCCATGTTATCCTTTCTTTTTTTTTCATGTTATCCTTTCTTCCAAGAAATACACACACAGAGAAAATATTTTCAACTACAGAGAAGACCCACAAAAATAGTGGAGAGTCTCTTATTTATGAACAATGTTTAAGGCAACCAGGGTATGAAGCAACAGGTTTTTTTTCCCTCCATAAGATCTTATGGATTATCTTCTTGAGTTATAGCTAGTTCTCTGAGAAGGAGACAGAGACTATGTTCTAGAAATGGGAATGTTCCAGAATGGGAATTGGTAGGAAAATACCTTGGGTATTTCTCTCTGATAAGAGATTACAGTAATTTAAGGGGTTAATGGGAAAAGAAGGTGAGCCAGCTTGGATAAGAGAGAAGAGAGTTTTGAAGATTAGCTAACGAAGGATTGCAGTGTTTATGAGCTTCCTATTGCAGCTGTGACAAATTGTGGAAACTTAGTGGCTGAAAACAACCAAAAAATTATTATCTTATGGTTGCAGAGGTTAGAGGTTGGAAAACAGGTCTTTTGGGCTAAAATCAAGTTGTTGGCAGGACTTCACTTCACTTTGAAGACTCTAGAGAATCTCTTCCTTGCCTCTAACCTTGTAGAGTTTGTTTGTATTGCTGGACTCATGCTCCCCTTACCAATGGCATCCCTTTGACCTGCGTTTCTGCTGTCATATCTCTCTCTCTTGCTCTGACCCCTCTACGTTCCTCTTATAAGGACCTTTATGTTTACATTGAGTCCACCCAGATAATCCCAGATAAGTTCCCCATCTCAAGATACTTCACTTAATCATGTCTGCAAATTCTCTTTTGCCATGTAAGGTAACATGTTAACAGGTTCCTGGGATTAGAATGTGGACTTGTTCTGGCAAAGGGGGCATTATTCTGTCTACTACACAGGGTTAAGGCAGGAATTTTGAAAAATGATAAGAGAGATAAGCATGCCTATTTACTTAAGGGAAAGTGCCAGGAGAGAGGGAGAGATTTCAGAAATAAAGCAAGGAGGTAAAAACTGATGAAGAATGTTTCCAAGGAGGTAGATGGGATGATGTCAAATGAACCAGTGGGGGAGTAGTCAAACAGGGAGAATGAAATGCAGTAAAGATGAGTGATGGGTGCAGAAATAATGTAATTGGTTGGGTGGAAGGAGGCAATTTTCTTAATGGAATTGGAGATGAGGTTCTCAGAGAGAGTGGAGCAGAGTTAAGGATGAAGGATGATGAGCAATATGTAGGGAGATCAAGCACCACTCATCTGGGAACAAATTTCTATGGCCAGTGCTTTCTTCTCTACTTTGTCTTTCTTCCTGCTATGCCTCAATACCAGTGGGGGCTCTCATACTCAATACTCCCCAGCTGCAAGCTGCCTCTGGCTCTAGTGAGGAAAACAAGAGAGAAGGTTGAACTGGGGAGACTCAGAGGTAGATTCTGAAAGACCTCATTGTGAGGAGATTTTTGCCAAGCCTGTTAAACATAATACTGTGTTTCAGATACCACCTACAGCTTTACAGGATTTGAACACCTTTTTCATGGGAATGCTGCATGGGTGCCTCACAGTGAAACATGAGATGGTGATCACCAGTTTTTCACACCTGTATTCATGGTCCTCCATAGTCTCTAAGGCAGAGGAACCCAGAGGTTGGAGACCTCTGAATCCAGTCTGCTGGGGACAAAAAAGAAGAGTATGATGGGTCATAGCAGAGGAACCATGCCTGTTACTTGCTCATGGAGAACCTGGATCAGGATATCTCTCCTTGCTGACTAAGTATTTCTAGACCTGGGAATCACCATGGCAATGCTGGTCTAAGAGAGGATACTTCCCTGGATGGGCGGAGTCTTTGCTGGGAAGCCCATGGTAAACACAGAAATGGCACATGGTTAAACTCTCTTCAATGGCTCTCTTAGGGCTGCCTGACTGCCTCTGAGATTTGAACCTGGAAGATGAGGTCCCAGGAGTGTGGTTAAGCAGGAAAGCCATGGAACTGGAAGAGACATGGGATGGAAGACTGCTTGAATATCAGGAATGTGTAGTCTTAAAAAAAAAAAAAGGAATGTGTAGTCTTTGGGGTGGAGTTGGATTATAGGGCAGAGAGAAGAAGCTCAGGCCACTGCTGTAGCATAAAGTCAGAGGATACAGGCAGCCTTGAGGGTACCAGGGTCAGTGACCTCCATCTTCTGGATCAGACGTAAGGTGACTCAGGACAGTCACACAGCTTCATGGATGAAGGGATAGTGAGGGGTTCTAGAATTAAACATTTGTCAGTTTGATCCCATTTTTTAAAAATGAGAGTTAAAGATTCTTGACCTGGCAGGAGAGAGCAGGAAGGAAAGTAGAAGCCTTCAAAAGAGTCCATGACGACTAGCCCATATAAAACAGCTTGGAATTCCAAGGGTGAACAAGTCATGGGGACTCTGGGATGGGCACTTGGCCAAATCATGTAATGTATATTTTTTTCCTGTAGGCCAGACCATTCATTAATATGCTTCACTTTTTAATCTTGAAATAAAGAGTAGGAAACGGGAGTGGCTGTTCCAGAAAGAACTTGGTAGTAGCACATCTGTTGTCATTATTCTTGCTGTATGACATCTACCATACTGCCTTGCCCATATGCTTACTGCACCAGTGAGGATTTATTAAGTACAGCACAATTATTTTTGGTAATTGAGTGTTTCAGGAACCATACGTTGTCATCTTAAAGGGGCCAAACGGTTGACATGCTGGAGCATCTGTCTTTCCAAGACATCTGGAGGTTTGGACAGTAGGCAAGGGAGAGCAAGCACTTAAAATTGGACATGAAGAGGATAATCACAGTGTTTCAAAACAAAACAAAACAAAACAAAACAAAACAAAACAAACTTCATTCAACATGTTTTTCTCTGTTCGGTTTTACTCACCCACCCTTCACCCCCTATGGCACGGATCTCCTTTTCACTATTAACTTTAAACCAGTGGGACTCCCAGAATATCTCTAGCTGCTCTTAACTACCTATGATGGACAAACAAGTGGAGGGGTGGTGGACAGTCAGGGGTGTTCAAAGCCAGAAGATCTGGATTCATGTTCCAGATATTTCTGCCAAGCTTTGGGGATTTGGATAATCTATAATCTAAGACACACTTTCCTCCTCTGAACACTGAAGATCATAATTATACTTTCCTCAAGAAGTAATGCAGGTTACAACCCTGACCTGTGGTAGGCTGTGCACATGTTTGCAATGAATTTTCTAGGGTGTCTCTAAAACTACTTGACCTGTGCACATTCAGGGTCTCAGTAAATATCTTCTTGGGTTGAAATGTCTTTTTCAAACTATAAGGAAGGCTCCCTAAGTCTGGAGCCTCTAAGATTTAATAAAAAAGGTCTTTATTGGGTACCTGGGGGCCCAGTGGTTGAGTGTCTGCCTTTGGCTCAGAGCATGGTCCCGGGGTCCTGGGATTGAGTCCTGCATCGGGCTCTCCTCAGGGAGCCTGCTTCTCCCTCTACCTATGTCTCTGGCTCTCTCTCTCTGTCTCTCATGAATATATAACAAAATCTTTAAAAAAAAGTTTTCATTAAATGAGTGACTCTTGTTAGGTCGCACATATATGTACATAGAAACCCTTCAAATGCTAAATTGGCAAGAAAGTAGAACTCTTTTGAAGCCCAAAGACAAGAAAAAGCAGGAATTAAGAGTGATTAAGGGCAAAACAATAATTAACCATTTACCTAAAGTAACACTGATTTAAATAAAGACAAGGTGAAACCCAAAACACTGGACACAAACCACATTATTCAGGATGGGATTAATCAGAGTTAAAATACACCTTGATCTCTTCAAGAGGCAGGATATTGATTAACTAAGATTTTACTAAGTTACACATGCATGTTAAAACTTCTAGAGAAACCACCACAAGATAGATATTGAGTGCATAGCTTTCAAAGTAGTAAGAAAAAACAGAAGAAAAATGCAACTTGACTATTCTACAACACAGCAAGAAAGGAATAATAATAAACAAAAGAAAGTGAAAGAGCGAGAAAAGTATAAAGCACACAAAATAAAATAGTAGAAATAAATCTAATGTATCACTCATTTCAATATATGTCAATGATGGAAACCATCCGGTTGCAAGATAAATACTGTCACCTGGGATTTAAAGAACAGATCAGCCATTATTTGCTTAAAAGACACAGCTAAAGTAAAATATACAGTTGAAAAGTAAAGGATTGGATAAAGATATTCCAGGTAAACATGAACCATATAAAGGGACTGCTCTATTAGACAAACCATACATGGGTGTAACCATATCTGATAAAATAGATTTCCAGGTTAAAAAAAAAAAGTCACTAGAGACACAGAAGGTCAACACATGATGGTGAAATCGTGCAAGTCACAAGGAAGACGTCACAATTCTGATCTCGCATGCCCGTAATGATATAACCTCAAAACATTTAAGATGAAATTTGACAGAATTGCATGGAGCAGTACACAAACTTAGCACACTTCTCCAGTAGTAGGTAAAACAAATTTAAAACTCAAGGGGGACATGGAAAGTTTGAACCACACAATTGATCGAACTTGTGCATGTACGATGCTGTATCCCACAGCTGTCCCAATCTCTCTTCTCGAGCACACACAGTGCATTTAGGAGAACTGACCACACGCCACACCAGAAGTTGTCCAATACAACCTCGTGCAGTGACAGGAGAGTTCTGTATTTGCAGTCTGCTGTGGGGGCTCCTGAGCAACAGAAATATGGTCAGTGCAATAAAGAAACCGAACTTTAAATTGCATTCTATTTTAATTAATCTATATTTAAATGGCCATTGTGGCTAGTGGTTATGTATTGGACAATGTAAGACTAGATTATAAAAGCCAGACCACTTTTAAGGATGGCCGCCCATGAGGTCACATTTTCTGACATTAACAAAAATTAACTTCAAAAATCAGTATTGAAAGAGAACTAGAAAATCATCCATTTGGAAATTCAAAACACTTCTAAAGAATTCAGAGGTCGGTCAAAGAGGAAATCACAATGGAAAATTGAATGTATTTGGGGTTGGACAAGAACAAAAAGGCAGAGTATGTGAACTTGACTTGCAGCTAAATTTGGTAGAGAGAAATGTAAAGCCATAAATACTTAAACAAGACCAGAAGAAAGGCCTAAGAAATGACTTGAGTGATTCTAAGTAAATTTAAAAAATAAAAACAAAATAACCCCCCAAAGAAAATATTAAAGGAAAGATAAACATTATTTAAATAAAAGAGGAAGAGGACAATAAAGAGAATAAAGGAAGTCAGAGTTTGCTGTTTGAAAAGATTAATAATATGGATAAAGTCTTGGCAGTATTTATCAAGAAAATAAGAAAGCTCAGATAAACCATACCAGAGAGAGAAAGGCAACAGAGCTGTCCGTGCTGCAGAGATTAGCATGTAATGAGACAATGTTACGAATAACTTTGTGCCCCATTTTTCAGAACTTAGGTAACAATGGACAAATTCTTAGAAAAAAATAACTTTATCCAGTTGACTCAAAAAAACAGAAGGTACAGATTGTTCTGTAACCATTAAAGAAAGTAATTTGTACTTAAATGTTTCCCAAAAAGAAATAGTTGAGTCTAGAGTCTTTTTTTTTTTAACAGTTTTTTAAAACTTATTTGAGGGAGAGAGAGCTTTAAATGTTTTTTTTTTTTTTCCATTTTCTTATTTATGATAGTCACACACAGAGAGAGAGAGAGACAGGCAGAGACACAGGCAGAGGGAAAAGCAGGCTCCATGCACCGGGATCCCGACGTGGAATTCGATCCCGGGTCTCCAGGATTGCGCCCTGGGCCAAAGGCAGGTGCCAAACCGCTGCGCCACCCAGGGATCCCGAGAGAGAGCTTTAGAAAGAAGAGGAGCCAAGGGAGGAGAAGCAGACTCCTCGCTGAGCAGGGAGCCTCATATAGGACTCGATCCCAAGACTCCAGGATCATAACCTGAGCCGAAGGCTGACACCTAACTGACTGAGCCACCCAGGCACCCTTGAATCTGGAGTCATTTAGAAGTGGGTTCTAACAAACAATTCAGGGATATACAGTTTTAGACTCACACAAAATGTTCCATAAAATAGAGGGAAAAAAGGAGTTTTCTCCTACTCATTTAATGATGCAAGTGTAACACTGATATCGGAACAAGACAAGGACACTAGGAGAAAAGGAAACTTCTGGCCAGTTTTGATCATGAGCTGATGAACAAAAATTAGCAAGCTGAATCCAGGAATGTGTAGAAGTGATGCTACATTGTGATGAACTGGGTGCATCTCAAGGATGTAAGAAAGAAAATCTATTGGTACATGCTGTCACGTTCACTGATTAGAGCAGAAAACCACAGGATCGTTTCAACAGATGCAGGAAAAACATGTACGCAGTCATTCGTTTATGGTAGACTTTTAACAAATTAATGAAAGGGAACTAAAACAAAAAAAAGAATGAAAGATAACTGCTTTTACTTGTTAAAGATTATCTACAAAAGACTCACTGCAGAGGTGAACAAGATCTAACTCCTGCCCTTAAGCGGCTCACAATCCAGGGTGGGTTGGCACAGAAACAGTGACAGCTGAGAACAACATAATTATTTTTTTAAGTCTTCTTAACAGAGAAGAAAATAAGGATCATATCAATTAAATCAGTCTTCACCTTTTAATTTCTTTTTATATCATAAAATTGCTCAAGGGGCACCTGGGTGGCTCAGTTGGTTAAGCATCTGCCTTTGGCTCTGATTGTGATTTCTGGGTCCTGAGATCGAGCCCCACGTTGGGCTCCCTGATTCTTCCTCTCCTCCCCGCTTGTGCTCTCTCTTGCCATCTCTGTCTCTCTCTCAAATACATAAATGAAATCCTTAAAAAAAAAAAAAGAAAAAATATTGCTCAACCATCTCCTTTTCCATGACTTAATGGTGTAATCTCCCTGTTCTCACTGTACTCTTATCTATCATTATATTCTAGAAGAAAGTTTTTAAGTGTTTTGCTAAAATCAATCTATATTATGAGCATGCCATTCAGCTAGTCCATATGACATTTGGACTCTGAATTTAAAAAAAGTTCTGGGGGACATTTGGACATGATTTGATTTAATTTGATTAATTTATTTTTTCCTTTTTTTCATTTATTTTTATTTTTAAACATTTTTTCTGGAGAGAGGAACATGATTTTAGAACCATAATTTTTTTTTTTATCACTGTGTGTCATGTGTACAGATTACTTCACCACATCCATGACTTTAACCACCCCTGTGCTTCAAGGACACTGGAGGCCCATGAACTGGGTCAAGGTCAAGAATGAGTGGGGGAGGGGATCCCTGGGTGGTTCAGTGGTTTAGCCCCGGCCTTCGGCCTAGGGCATGATCCTGGAGTCCCAGGATTGAGTCCCACATTGGGCTCCTTGCATGGAGTCTGCTTCTCCCTCTGTCTGTGTCTCTGCTTTTCTTTCTCTCTCTGTGTGTCTCTCATGAATAAATAACTAAAATCTTTTTTTAAAAAAAGAATGAGTGGGGGGGATACTTGGGAGTAAATAGGGTAAGATGTCTATTGTGACCTTTATTAAGCAATAAAAAGCTTGGCAATTGAATGTTCTTCTGTTTAAGAGTCAGTTGATAAGTACAAAACTCGGGTTCCTGAGTCTCGCTTCATTCTTGGGTACAATATCCTCAGAAGACTGGGTGAGGCTTAAGGATGAAGGGAGGGTCTCTTGAACACATTTCTTGATAATCAAATGCTTAAAGTTTTTTGAATGCTTTTAAAAAGTTATATGTTTATATTCAATCATGTTGTAATTTCAAAAGCATCACTCCCCAGTTGATGTGAGGCGGGGGTGGGGGTGGTGGTGGTGGGGAGAAAAGGTCTTTCACCGCTCGTAGATTGAGAGACCCGGAAACAGACTCCATGAAAATCAAGAAATGCTATTCACAAGAAGGCATCATAAAGATTAAAGACAAGCTACACAATGGAAGAAAATGTTTGCAACACATGGAACTGACAAAGACCTAGTATCTAAAATGTATAAAGAACTCATTCAAATCAATTAGAAAAACAGGCAAAATCTTGATGAGGCACTTCATATAAAAAGAAAGCCTAGTGCCCAATAAATATATTAAAAGGCCTCCACCTCATTAGTCATCAGGGAAAGGAAAAATAAAACCACAATGAAAACCACATACACAGTCAACAGATTGGCGGAGACTTAAAAGCTTCAAAAGCCTAAACATTGGTGGGGATGCTGTGCATTACAAGAACTCTCAACTATTTATTGCTCCTGAGAGTGTAAATTAGTTACAACTACTTTGGAAAACTTGTTGGCAGTATCTCTTAATGCTGAACTTACACATGCTATATGACCCAACAATTCCTAGGGACCCAGCAGAAACCTGTTACATATGTGAACAGATGATGTAGACAAAGATACTCACAGAATCATTATTTATAACAGCCCCCAAATGAAAATAACCCAGATGTCAATGGCAGTAGAAAGTATAAATAAATGGCGGGATAGTCACACAACAGAATACCCTATGGCAGTGGTTCTCAAAACACGGACCATGCATCAGAAACAGCAGCATTACCTGCGAACTTGTTAGGAATACACATTCCTGGGTCTTGCTTCAGACCTAGCAGATCAGGTGGGGCTCAGTGCTTGTTTTAACAAGCCCTTCAAATGATCCTGATGTTAAAGACTGAGAACCACTGGTATACAGAAAAAAAAATTGGGGGCAGCATCGTGAATGAATTACACAAACATAAATTGTTTTCCTGTTTTTTTTTTTCATGGTTCCCCTAAGGGATCAGCTAAATATCTCAGTGGGTTGACTCTTCTTGTGAATTCAGGTATGTTCCCATGCTATGATGGTTCTCATTCAGATGGTCAGCCCCAACTTTGGATCAAAGTATCATGGTGGGGAGTGGTAGGTATAAACATGGAGGTCCCCAAAGGGGTCTGGAGATGAAGAAGGATGCCCTTGAGCCCAAGGAAATAGGACTAAAGGTCTGAATGGAAGAAGTCTCTGGAGACCAGATATCTGTAGACTAATAGATTGGTGGAGGTGGAGGCTCTGGGGAGACGTGCTCGGCTCACCTCTGTTTCTATATCTCTGGCTCTTGGTCCTTGCTGTTGTTGCTGCTGCAGAGACGATTTGGAGCCATACTCATTGGCGAGTTCCCCCAACTTTGGTTTATGTTGTTTGCTGTAGACTGTGTGTTCTTGCGTTGCCTCCCTGGGGGCCACATGAATTCCTGAGGTTCTTATGCCCTTTGCTCCTTCCCTGTTTTCTCCAGAGAGTTCTTAAAGTTTAATAATTCCCATAAGGGTCATGATGTAGATATAAAAGTCAAATGTTTGAAGGCATCTGGACATTCTCATTAGGGCATTGTGCACCTGCATGGCTCCTGGCCAAAGGGGACCCCATGACATTAAAATGCATGGTTCACTGAACTCACCCGTCCCTGCAGATCTTTGATACATTCTACATATGACTGACTCTCAAACTGATGTCCTTGGCACAGTCTTCTTGTCTAAGCTCCAGATCCACACCAATTGCAATTGTGGTATTTTCACTTTAACACAAACAGATTCTCTTCCCATTGACTTCTCACTGTCTCCACCTTGCAAAGCAGTTCCTCACCCAGCTCATCATTTCCCAAGATCCAGGGCCCAGGTGTTTCCCTGGCTCGTCAGATTTCCTCACCAGCCACATCCAATTGATCAGCACATTCTTTTGATTCTGCCTTAGAAATATATATGTTATCCAACCACTACTTATTCCCTCTACTTCTTCTCCTCAAGCACAATCCACAAACACCATCTCCTACGTTTCTGCATACATGCTTTCACGGGTCTCTTTTGTCCCCCTTCAACCCACTCTGCAGACAGCATCCAGCATAATTTTTTGAAATAATTAACTCAGACAACTTAAATTCCTAAGTTAAATCCATGCTATGGTTCCCCACTGCACTTGAATAGGATCCACATTTCTTGACATACCTAGGGTATGTTCTAGTCCCTGCTACTTCTTGGACCTCTTCTCTGGCTCCTTTTTTCCTGATTAATGGTGCATTAGCCATGTTGGCCCTCTTCTTCTCCCCTCAAGCAAGATGCCATCATTCCTAACTCAGGGCCTTTACCTTCACTTTTGCT
Source organism: Vulpes lagopus (assembly GCF_018345385.1). Lineage (NCBI taxonomy): Eukaryota > Metazoa > Chordata > Mammalia > Carnivora > Canidae > Vulpes > Vulpes lagopus. The sequence goes on from NC_054827.1 coordinate 116,163,301, forward strand.
TCCCTGTTCTCCTCTGCCTCCTAGGTGGTTGCGTAGCTCTTTTCCATCATTCATGCCTCTGCTCAGGGACATCTTTGACTATTTTATCTGTGATATCATGGCCTGCCTCAGTCTTTTTATTACACATTATTTTCTTCACAGCATTCACTATCCATAATTTAATCATTATATTATTGAGTCTTAGTTGAAAGATGATAGTATTGGCAAGAATATAAAGCAGGGGAAGAAACACATGGAACAGAACAATTGGCTGGATCATATTCCTTCAACCAAACATGCCCAAGTATCAGTTGTGAGCCAGGCACGATAGCAGGGGACAGAGCTAGGAATATGAATTAGATGTAGCCCTGATCCTCATGAATCTCAGGGTCTAGTGTGACAAGAGACATTTTTAAGAAAGCTTTGGAGCACAATGAGTGGTGTGTGTTGGGGGAATGGAGGACAATACAGAGAATTTCAAAGTTTGATGAGTAATTATATTTGGAGAGGAGGGACATGGGATTTCTGGAATTGACTCCTGGGTTCTGAGCCTGAACAGCTCAGTGAAAGTAGTGAAACCATCAATTTATGGTCAGAGAGTGGGAAATCTTGTCTCTGACAAGCCCTGGTGTCTTCAGGAACCCCCTGGCTAGAATCCATGGTGGTCAAAAGCCAACAGTGGTTGTGCTCAGAAATGTAGTTGATGTTAAGGATGGAGCAGCAGGGTGAGATAGCCAGAGGACTTGTGGTTAAGATGGCTCTGAAGAGAGAGGGGAACAGACTGTCCCCTAGGAAGGCCTGGATTCCTAGTCAATCCTCCCTGGATCCAAGTCCTCTTTGTTTTGCAGGTCATCCACATTCCTTTTGTTTCTGTACTTGTCAGCAGTGACCTCCTAGCACATAGAAACCTTGTCTCATTCTCCAGAATCCAAGAGCTGGAGCTGAGTTGACTCATTTGAATACATTATGATCTATGGTTTGGAGCTTTGGCTACCCTTCTTTTTAAGCTATAGCTGTTTGTTTTATTTTGCAAAGTGCTTAAGCTTTCTATCAGTTAGTTCCTGGAAGCCAATGAGGTTTATATATAGAGGGTTCCAATTTTGGGAGGAGGCAGGACTCCACTTGGTACTGGGCATGCACACACATTTTGGCTCCATCCAGACCCTGGGAAGCTGGAGTCTGAGGCCATTGTCTATGGTGGCCTTGTTGTGGGTGCAGTGGGGGCATAAGATGCAAGCTCTAACTCCTAGTCCCTCTAACTCCTAGTCCTCAGCCTCACATCTCAGGTAGCAAAAACATCATCTAGCAAAAACAGGTAAATTGGAATGACAACTACTATACATAATTTCAGCTTAAATTGTGGCTGTTTCTTCAAAGAAAGCTTTGCCCTAAACACATTGGCCATCACCGAGGATGATCTGAGTCAAAAGTTCATTTCCATGATGTGTCACCAGGAACCTTTACATCTTAATCAAGACAGCGTTTGTAGTGTCTCAAAAATATTTGAATATAATATGTTCTTCATTTAATCACAGAATCTAAGAGAAATGCTAAGCAAAACACTTTTATTTTATCCATGTTGGCCAATCATGACCCGGTTTCTTAAAGAAGTATGCTTATTGGCTGCTAAGGAGATACACAACCTAGCTTCTGAATAATAGCCTACTAAATAAGGTGTTAAAACTATTGTGCCTCCTCAGGTTCTCATTTTCATTCCAATCCCTGAAGTCTATATTTTAGACTAAACCCAGATTATTCTGGATTTTTGCTTCAGGGGATATTTAACATTTGGTTTCCTTTTTTTACTTACCGCACACACCCCCACCCAGCCCCCTGTAATGAATGGTTGCTGATCTCGAGGTGGATTCAGCCAACTTCAATGTGAAGATAATGCTGTTCATAATGCATGCCATATAATCTTCCTAAGTCCCTATATGTTTTCTAGAGCACCCATTATTGAACAAAGACACAGTTAGAAAAGTGGTTTGAAGACAAGATATTGGCTAATTTGTATTTACACAAGGGATATAAAACAGAGGGAGCAGTGACCACCCGCTCATTTTCAAAAGTGCTAACACTGTGCTTTGTGGGAGGGTGGTCTTCCACACTTCAGAGGACTGGCTGGGGTAAGGATGTCAGGTACACAGAAGGAGAAAGCAGGAATGTGAGGCACCATTTCACAGTATTGTTCCCCAACATTCTTCCTACCCATCAGTAGACCATTAGGGAGTCCTTGTCATCAACTGAGTTTGGAAAATGCTATGTATTTTATCTCCTATTTGGGAATTCAGAGTAAGAGAGCACTACCAATACTCGGAGAATATCTTCAACCAAGAAAACTAACTTTGTTAAAGTGGACCCTAGAATGCTTTTGTGTGTGTGTGTGTGTGTGTGTGTGTGTGTGTGTGTGTGTGTGTGTGAAACCCATACTGATGTTGTATGGACTAGAATTCATACAGAGGGCTCCAATTTTGGGAGGAGGCTAGACTCCACGTGGTACTGGGCATGCACACGCATCTTGGCTTCATCCAGTCCAGGTGCTACAGCTTTTTACCATGATTCTGGGGCTCTGAGGGTGCAGGACCTCAGAGCACCAAACAGGGGAGGCTGATGCCAAGTTTCAGACAGATGTTAGGAACTGTCCATCACAACTGGGTGGAGTGACAAGAGACCAAACAGAGCCAGAGGAGGGGGGACAGGTAGGTGGTCCTCACACACTTCCCTCTAGAGTCTAATCATCTCTCCGTCGGGGGATTTCATCTGACACCAGCCTTAGTTTACCCTTCCTGCTTCTCAACCCTGCTTGCCTGACAGTGAGCGAAACAGAAAAGGAGCGAAGGATGTAATGATAAAGCTCGCCACGTGAAATGCCATGATTGTTTCTTCTCTCCTGTAAGAAATGGGAGATGCTGCATCCATACATCAGGTGAGGATATTTGGATCAAAATAAAATTACACTTAAGTGAGCAATCCTGAAAAAAAAAAGTGAGCAATCCTGGTTCTGAGAATACATTTCAAGGGAACAAACCTAAGCATGAAAAAAATATGCAATGAGATGCTCCTCTATTAGCAAAAATATAGGTACCCGAAGTTTCCATGATAGTGGAATAATGAAATAATCATGGTATACTGATCTGATGGAACGTTATTTACCTGTGAAAATAATAATTATGAAAATTTTATAATGACGTGGAAATACCTGGATTAAGTGATACAAATTTACACATAAACTATTATTTAGGCTATATAAAACGACCAGGAAATCCATGCAGAGAAGAACACATTAAAACAATGGCATCAACATGGAAGCTGTTGTCACTTGGGGGCAGGCAAAGCATAACCTTTTTCTACCTTTCCATATTTTAAAAAATTCTCTAAAATAAAATGGAATTACCTTTCAAATGAGGTGTGCCTATCAAACTTCACATTCATACGGTTTAGATGACCACTCTGAGAAGTTTGGTGAAATCAGGCACCTGAAATCCAATTGAGTTGTTTGATAAAATGACTTATAAAGCACTGTAAATATTTTTCACAGTCTGGATCTGAATGCAGGTGTGATGCTACAGCAGATTAAAATATTCTAAGAGCCACTTTTGCCGCTACATCAAGGGTCTGAATTTTTACTTATTTACTGTATTTACTGAAGTGACCTGTGGATCGTGGCCAGTGAAAGTCCATTTCAACAACAGTCACGGATCATAGGACAGTCATTTCATGATGATCCTGCCTCCTGGACACTGCTACTTGGGCCTTTGCCTCTAACATTAAAAATAATGAATTAAATCAAAAACCTCTCCCTTCCTTGCTGTCCTTAGAACCAAACCAAGCAAATCATGGTCCATGCCACATGCAGCCCTCTTGAAGCTTCAATCTCTATGTTTCAATTCTGGAGTATGTGGTCTCCAGGATTAAATATCACCATGGAAAAATAATTTAAAATGAATCTGATTCTTCCCTCATGCATTAAAGGGATCACGGTTGGGACACTGGCTTTCATATTCACTTTGGGTCCCCGGTTCTCTTAGTTGCCATGCTCTGGGTTCTCTGACAATGCCCTACCCTTATCCTGTCTATTTGTCCTCTTTCTCTCCCTCCAGTTCTGATCAGATAGACACAGGGACATGCACGCATGGGCACACATGCACACGTGACTCTGCATAGAAGGCAGCGGAAGGGGAAGACGCTCCAGAGACAAAGCCAGACTCCAGCTGGCATGGAGGTCAGAGAGCTGTTTGTCTTCATATACTCTGCACTGGTATAGTCTACGAGCACTCCCTCCCACCCACACGCACCCAGCTGGCCCCAAGCCCTGCTGGGCACCCCCCACATGCATCTTAAGGCCATCTGCCTCCTCATCCACTTACCCGGTCCCCATCTCCAGTGCCTCCCACCTGTGATTTCTCTGGGCCCCCAACATGACTCACTCCCGCCCCCCTGGGTTAGCCTGCATTCAATGGACATTCTCCAAATTAATCTTAAAGTACACGTCACTCTTGCAGCCCCAAGTCATCAGCACTTCTGTTTGTTCTCAGAATGCAGTCCAGAACCTCAGAATGATGTTCAGCTTCCTCTAGGACCTGGTACCGACCTACCCTTAAATGCTCTTCAAACAACTTCCTGACTGTATTTTTCCTCTCTGCTTCCCACCCGAGCTCCTGACTTACTTCCTCCACCCTCGCCCACCTGCGTCTCTGCCTCAGCAGACTATTCCTCACTCAATTTAAAGTCTTCCTCATCCTACAAGCTCGGTTCAAAATATTACTTTTTTCCATGAAGCACTCATGATCCTTCTAGTCAGAGACACTTTTGCCTTTCCTGTAATCGGATAGCCCTGTTGCTTTCAATTTTACTTCTTTGTGTCTTGTTCTATTTATTTGTGCCTTTATCTCATGTCCTCGGAGGAAAGGTTATTTTGTTGATCTTGGTATCCCCATAGAACCTAGCACACTGTACTGCACACAGTGAGTACTCAATTACTCACTCATCTTTGCAAAAGTAATGTAAAGAGTTGAGAAGTCTGTTTACAAGAAATCCACACACACACACACACACACACACACACACACACGCACTCTGGATTTTTTTCCCTCAACAATAATCTTAACCGTTTTGTCAGCAAAAGCAGCATACACTTCAAAGCAACTATCTAATTTAAAAGTGAGTGTTCTGAGAACAAAAAGTGTAAAGCTTGGGTAACATGATAGGATAAAGTATTGCATTTTGCAGTGAGTCCAGTTTTTGCTTTCTATTCTAATTTATCTCTTCTCTAAGAGGGGATGACGAGAGGTTGAGACCAGTTTCTCTGCTTCCAAATGCCTGACAAATGATCAATGTAGAATTAGGTTATAGCTCTTTGGAATCTGTCCATGTAATTAATTCTCTCTGGGAACCTCTAAGATTTAGACTTTTACTATGATCCATGGACTGTTGTTTATTATCATAAAAATATTGAAACAATTACTGTGTGTGTGTGTATATATATATATATATATATATATATTCCCAATTACTATACAATTATATATTCTAGTCAGAAAGTATCATTCTCATTCTCCATCTTCAACATATCTTGAATTAGAACTCTTTGAGATATAATCTAACTTATACAAAAATAGATTTTAATTTTTCAAGTCCATTTAACAAAAACTAAAAAAAATATTTTTATCCATGTGGTATTGGGAAAACTGTAATTGGTAACAGATTAGCAGGTGTGTCCTGCATGTCCAGCATATGTTGGTCTTGAATATGTTTTTAGTATGTGATTTGAGGCTGTGATACCAGACTTCAGAGAACAATACATAATTCATCAGCATCATCATTTTTACAGAGCAGTATTTATGAAGCTTTTCCTTGGGCTTGGGGCCATCTTGGCTGTTTCAGAATTTTGGTGAGCAGATTGAGTGATAATTTTAGGCTTCTAAAATCAGTCTGTGTCCCCTCCGTCACATGATGCCATAAGCAGCTGGTGTTGCCTTGGCAACTTTACAGAATAAAAGTGCTGCTTTTGGTAAAACTTTGAGTCATGTGACCTAGCTCTGTCGCTGGGGAAGACGACACAAAATTATTACTTACTTCTCCACCAAAACAAACCCAGATTCGCACAAGAGAAAAACAAATCCAGAACTCAAAGTCCCGCGTGAATTAATTACCCGCCTTGCCAACATCTGAAAGCCAAGTTTGCTTGACTTTGTAATTTCAACACGCTCTGCTCCCTGTGATACTTTGAGGCTTGTCTGCTCCTTTCCTCGGTCCTCCCTATGACGCAGGAAGGTGTGTTCCTCAGGAGTTAGCATGGCCAAGAGAACCGTGACAGCGCAAATCAATCCAGAGGCTTCTGGTGCCTCGCCTTTAGTCCAGCCCCACACCAGCATCTTTTGCTGTGTCGAGTTCAAGTATTGCTACCAATGGGCTGTGTGATTTGAGGACAGTTGATTCATCTCCCGGGTAAGGCCCTCCTCCTCTATTGCTGATGAGGAACCTACTGCCAAAAAATCATGGCGTCACTCAGTGTAGAGATAAGCCAGTTGTCCATGAAATCCAAACAGCCCACAGCAATCATTTAGACATCCACTTCACATTGCTAATTTAAAGTGATAGAAACATTTGATGCTTAGTTTTTTTATAAGTACAGCTTTTAAAAGAATGTTGGATAAAACAGAAAAAAAATGTGAAGAAACAATAAAAATTACACATGACAATCCTGTCATTCAGAGGCCATTGCTATTAATATTTTAGAAATTTTCCTTTCATTTAAAAGGTGTTTTCTTATTAACAAATTGTAATTCACAATACACACGCACGTTATTGCTCCTCGTTCACCTAAAAACTATTCCTCCACAACACCCATATGCATATGTATCTATTTATTTCCCTAGTCATTTATATGAATAATTTATTTATTCTTATTCTTTTATCTCATCATTTCTATGTTATTTGGCTTTTCGGATATTGTGCTATTATACATAATAAGGCAGAAAATCTTTGCACTTAAGATAGAGCGTCAAACGTGAGACTACAGTATCAAAATCTGTGTAAGTCTTAAGGCTGTACACACTTTGAAAATTTACTTTCCCAGGAAAACCGTATCATTTGCTCCTTCATCAGTGATGGATGAAAAGTGCCAGTTTTTTTTTTTTTAACACAACCTTGACAGCAATGAATCATATCAGATTTTTTAAAAAAGTAATTAACACCTGGTGTCTGGATCTTCATTTCAAAATCAGTTCCCCAACTAGGGGAACCAGGGGAACCAGGGATCCTTGGAGCAGTGACTGATTTTGGGTCTGGCACAGAAAATATAGAAGATGAGCCTGGAGCATCTTGTAGTGCCAGAGAGTAAGGAAGTGCTCGAGAAAGAAGGAGATGGCAAGTGTCAAAGGTCACAGGAACCATGGAAGAGCTCCCAATGGCCAAAGCTGGAATGGTTTGAGCAACTAAATAAATAAAGTAGTATTTAGATTAGAAGCCCAAGTATAAAATAAATATCCACAAGTCCATACTGATATAAATAAGGATTGAATAAATAAATACACGAAGGAGAGTAGATAGATCTCCCACGCAGAGGAATTCCAAACAAATGATGTGGAAGCTGTGCTGTCAAGGAGGTGGAGCCCAACTCCCCACTCCTCCCATGTCCCATGTGGCCACAGGGAGTGACTTCCTTCCAATGGGGACCACAGGGAAACAGGACCAAAGAATAACTTTACGGCGGGGAAACCTGACAAACACCACCTCAGCCAGGTGATCCCGGTTAGCATGGCAAGTCACGTGGACAGGATGCCATAACTTGATATGGCGCAGGTGGCACTTCACCTCTGTGCTCGTCCTCTCCAAACCAGGATCCCCGTCTTAATCGTGAGAGTACCAGACAAATCTAAATGGAGGGACATTCTCCAAAACAGCTGACTAGCATCCCTCTAGGCTGTCTAAGTCATCAGAGGCAAGGACAATCTGAGAGAGAGCCAAAAGGCGCCCAGGGAAATATGACATGTACCTGTAAAGTGGCAATTTTCATTTTCTTCTCTGGTCCCTTTTCTTTTGTGATTTCACATATTCAAACTCTGGGATGTTGTTTCAAAGGGCGGAAAATTCCGGTCATAGATTTGTCCCCCTCCCTAAAGCAATGGCGAAGTCATGCATCACGCTGACATTTTCAATTAGGTTGAATTTATTTCAGTGTGGGACTTGAGGTAGGGTCATGACTGAATCTTTGTCCAAAGGAAGAGCTTACCATATTGAAATTATTTATTATACCATTTATTCTTTCTTCACCGATTTGAAACACTATTAATTATTATGTAGTCCATTTGTATTTATATTTGGGTCTGTTCCGGACAACTTTCTCCTGTCTTGTCCCACAAGTTAATTTTTTGCATCCTCCCTGTCACCTCTGCTGGACAAACCATCACAGGTGTCTTCTTGTGGTGTTGCTTCAGCACCCCAATGCTCCCCCCTTCCTCCACTGCTTTCTCCCCTCCAGGCATTCTGCACACAGCAGCTAGCCTGCTGCTTTACCAGTAAGCACGTGATCATGCAATCTCCTATTTCAAATCGAACCTTTTCATCCAAATAAAATATAATCCTTACCAAAGTATCTTACCATGATAAAATCACACTCCTTATCAGAATAAAATCAAAAGTCCTTCCCTTGGCTTAAAATCTCTTGCTTACCAAACCACTGTGGACAGCTCTCCATCCCCTGTCCTCTGGCCAGCTGCCATGCAAACACCCCTGAACCCTCCTGTTTCAGGGCTTCTGTGCACACTGTTCCCTTTGGGGAGATGTTTGCAGCAGGCTTTCCCCACAGTTGACCCCCTGCTTTAAATCTCACCTGCTACATGATCTCCCTTCCTGTTTCTTGATGGTCCTTTCTGGGGGGATGGCCCCTGTTTGCATTTTATCTTGGTTCTCTCCTCCACAGAGCTCACTGCAATCCACCCCCCAGGTCCCTCAGTATCAAAATACGCCACCCCAAGTATCCACTTCAGCATGCAAGTTATTTTGAGCTGAAGGCCACTGAGAAGAAACAGACACGGGAAAAGCTTTGCTTTCCCCCTTGCCTCAAAGCGGGCTGTGAGTTTGCAAAGGTGTCTCCCTTTCCTGTTTCAGGAGGGGCTGAGCTCCCTAGAACCCCAGGCACTTAACAGCCCAGGGTATGGGGAAGAGTACGCGTAATGAACCTCACTGAAGCAACGCTGACCTTCCATGAGCTTCCCCTAAATGTTCACCTTCCCAGTGTGCCGTCTCTAGAAGCCTGGACCATTTTCCTCTGTTTTCCCATCTCTCTCCCAATTTATTGTTCTCTGTTAAAATGCTGTATAAACCCCCAGCTGTAACCACCCCTACTCAGCATGCAGGGTATGCATGATGTATGTGTTAACAAACTGTTTTTTTCTTTTTGCAATCTCAGCTGCAGAGTCACAGCCGATGAACCTAAGACAGGTGGAGATGGAAAAGAATTCAGTGTTTTCTCACTGTATCTGCCAAGTACCTCCTCCCACTGGCCCATGAGGGCAGGAACCTTGTGTGTCTTGCCTATCACTGGGTCCCTGCACATGGCACATGGTGTGTGCTTGATGCTTTTTATTACATAAATGTAAAATGAATAGGCCAATGGGCACATCTGAGTACTAGTAACGTATTTTAGATTGTTGTAACCTTTTCTTCCTAGTAATTTTAATACATTTATTCTTCCAGATACATTTGTGGATTTTTTCGTTAAGTTTAAAATTCTGATAGAGATTTAGTTGTTCATCTTGATTAATTTGGTGATAATCGACATATTTACAGTATCGAGCCCTCCCATTCCAGGACATGGTATGTCTGTTCATTTCTCAGATGTTCTTTTTAAGTCATTCAATAAAGCTTATAGCTTTCTTCTTACAAGATGTTTTAGGTTTTTTTCCCTAAGTATTTTAGATTTTTAAACTTTTTCTTAAAATTAGAATCTTTACTTTTAATGCATTTTATAAGTATTATAAATAATACTTCATACGTAAATTTATAAGTAATTCTTATTGCTATATAGGAAATTATTGGATTTTGTTTATTTATTTTGTAATTAGTCTCTTTATTAAGCTCTAGTTCTAGTTTATTAAGTTCTAGTAATTTTTCAGTTTATTTTCCTTTATTTTCCAGGCATAATATTTATATCAGCTTAAGGCAATAATTATAATTCTTCTTTTTCTATATTTAATTTCTCTGCATTTTTTATGATGGTGTAATATATATATAACATAGAATTTGCCATTTAAACCATATTTAGGTGCCTAACTCAGTGATGTTAAGTATATTTGCAGTGTCTGTACACTTTGTTTTGCATGTTTTCAAGGTCTACCTGTGTTGTAGCATGTATGAGAATTTCATGCCTTCCTATGGTTGAATAGTGTTTCAGTGTCTGGACAGACCTCATTTCGTTTAGCTCCTCATCAGTTGGTAAACACTTAGGTTGTTTTTGCCTTTTCAACTTGGCGAGAAATTAGTGACAGTACCAGTTTGTCTCTCTCTTGCAATTCTTTCAGGTATACATTTAGAGGTGGAATTGCTGGATCATACAACAATCATCTTTAATTTTTTTATATGCTCTTTTGGCTAGCTGAATAGGCAATCTCCTTGAGGGAAAATGCATATACTTGTCTTGGTTCTCACTTTTTCTAGAGTTTTGCCTTAAATTGTGACTTTTTTTCTTGCATTAAAGTAGGAATTTAAAAAATAATGTTAATAAATCAGTTCCTATTCTTAATTTACTAAGAATATTATATTTTTCAATGTCAGAAGTCTAATTTTATTTTTCTCAAATTCCATCTCAGTGTGTATTTAAAAAATAAGAGGTTCGTTTTTCTTTATGAACTATTGATATAATGAATTATACTAATTGATTTTCTAAAATATAAGCTATTCTTGATTTCTTACTTTAATAATACCTGGATATTAATTCCTTTTTACATGGCACTCAGTCAAATTTTCCCCCTTTTAAAAATTAATTTTTAATCTCATGGAAGCTTTATATGCAAATATGGCCCAAATAACTTATGCTGTTTGAAATTTACTGAACTTATTTTTCTGGCCAATGCTATGATCAATTTTATGTTTCATGAATTTTAGATAAGATGTAGTCCAAGCATCAAATTCTCTTGTTCTTTTATATATTAATCTAAAAATTGTACTCCTATTTCTATATCCTTATTAAGTGTGTGCTGTCCTGATCTATAATGGCCTGACACTAGCTTTCCAGTCATTTATGTTTATATTCATTTCTCCTTTTACTTTATACTTTCCACAGGTTTGTTGACACAAGGTTATCCAACACATAAAAATTCATTGTGGTTACTTTTTCATTGTAAATTGTGATTTTTATCAGGATAAAATTAACCATCTCTGTAGTCTGTGGTGTCTTTTTATTTTCTTGAACTTCATTCTGTGTAAAGTAAATTGATATCTCGACTTTGTTTTTGCTTGATATACTTTGCTTCTCATTTCGCTTTTAGTTTTTTCTACTGTGTTTTAGGAATGCCTTTTATAAACAGCACACTTAATTTCCCTATTACAGAATCACTCCCATTTCAGAAGAGTTTAGCTTAGTTTCTAACATCATCATAATTGATCTGGCCCCTCCCCTCTTTTCAGTGTTTTAGAGCTTTTCTTTTATTTCCTTATAAATGACTCTACTATTTTTATCTTTTATATCATTTGAAAAAATCTATATTTATAGATCTATGAATATCTACATTTATATCTGTAATTTCGGTTTCTATTATTAATTAAGATTAGATTTTTAAAAACTTTCAACCTATATTTCATCAAATATCAGACTCAAGAAAGAAGTAATGCCTGGTGTAAGAAATAGAAATATAAAATTTTAGCTCTATTTCATTATATTCCCACTTGTTAATCTTTGTTTCTATTATCTGAAATTTTAGATCTTGATTGACATTATAAAAGTCTTAGTTCCTTTATACTATTTCCTCTTCCAGAATAATTCTTGTTATTTGCCTTCCATTTTATGACCAGATTTACAAGTGTTCAGTCTCATCTCCGTTTAAGTGGTTCTAGGGTTCTCTACCATTTCATTTACAACATGGTTTTCCCACTTCCCGGCTCTTCATGTTGCTCCTTTCTCAGTGGGTTGGAAAATGCTTTTGAGATTGCATTCAAGGATGGTGGATTTTGCAGCCCTTAGACATCTCAGAGAGTTTTCTGTTACCTTGAAATGTGACAAAGACAATTTTTGGGTCACATCGTTTAATCTTTGAATTTCTGTGGCTTTTAATCCATTATCTTTTGGCGTTCAGAGTTGCAGAAAAGACTGAACCTGGTTTGACTTTGTTTCTTTTTTTTTTCCCAGGTAGGTTTTTTTCTCTCTGCATGTGTACTTGGACTATTTTCTTCGTTCCTGACATTAAAGCCCTGGAAGTAGGATGTGGATTCTTTCACTTGACTTTTGTCTGAGATGTGGTGTCATCTACTCGATTACAGCACTTGTACTTGGTAGCCATGCAAGAAGAAATGTCTGCCTTTCTTCAGGTCGGGTGTGTCCCTGTGACTTACCTTCTAGGTTGGGAGTTGTGAGACCCACTCATGCTTTGCCAGGCCCTCCTTCCCCATCATGCCAGGTCATGATGACTGCAAGTTTCCTATACAACAGCTATGCCATTATGAACTTACGGTGTGAGCAAGAAATAAACTTTTCTTGCTGTAGGCCACAGATTTTGCAGGCTTTCATTTCCACAGCACAACTCAACCAATTTTGAGTCACAGAAAGGTCAACGCTTCAACCAGGCACACACATCTTCCACATATAAGGCAGTTCTTAAACTTACTGGTCTCAGATTTGACAAATTTTGAGGATCTTCTCCTGCAAACTTTTGTTTATGTGGGATATATTTACCAATTATTTACCATATTGTAAATTAAAAACTGAGGATTAAAAAATTTATTAATTAATCTAAAGTAGAATAATAAGCTCATTAAATCTTTGCATAAACAGCAAATTTTTTTTTTATCAAGGCTATCTATATCTTCCAGAACAAAATAAAATTCAATGACTAGCATTGCTTTGTATTTTTGCAAATCTCTTTAAGAGGAGATAACTAAAAAACAGATAAATTCTCGGATCTGCTTCTTCATCCACTTTGCTGCATTATGTCGATTCTATGGAAGTAGATGAAGAAAATCCATCAACACATGGTTATGTATTTGATGAAAAGAGGAGTATTTTTATAGACTTTTTGGATATTTATGGATGTTTCTCTTTGATATTATACCAAAACTTAGCAAGTAGTAATTTCTTAAAGGTGAGCTCCAGCATAGACTCTGAAACTATCAATGAGCTATTCGTCTTCCATTAGATTAAAACCCACTGGTTCATCTTACATTTCAAATGGATCTTTTGTGACATCATGCAGTGGTCATGTGGAAAATGATAATTTGTTGAGCATTATAGATCTTCCAAATGCTGACACATTTCATCATGCCATATTAAAAATCACAGTAGTTAATTAGCTGGTCACTATTTCATCAGAAAAGACGTGATACTATCAGAAAACTGTCAGATTCATGGTGGCAGATATAAATTCAAGCTTTGAATTTCCTTCTAAAAGTCCAAATTTTATCACTGGCAACAAATGCTATCAGTTTTCCTTGAAGGTGACGTGTTCACTTTGTTCATTTTGGAGAAAAAGGCTGCTTCTGAGTAACTTTAATGTGCCAGTTACTTATTCAGTAAAAATACTATTCCATGAAAAGCAGTGACTAGCGCTGTCAGCAAATCTTCTGGAGCAATCATTGTGCTTCTCCAGTTGACACATGGCTTCCTGCCTATCTATGAGGGTATAACAAATTATTCCCAAACTTAGCAGCTTAACACAAACACACACATTTATTTTCTCACAAAGTTGCTGTAGGTCCAGAATCCAGGACAAGCCTCACTCGGTGATCCTGGCTCAGGGGGTCTCATGAGGTTGCATTTGAGATGTTGGTTGGGATTGCATCATCCAAAGGCTTGACTGGGGCTGGAAGATCCACCTCCAAGATGGCTCACTCACATGCCTCGTGGGTCATGGCAGCACACTTCAATTTCTTTCCATGAGGACCTCTCCAGAGGGGTTGTGACTTCACAACATGGCAGCTGCCTCCCCAGAGGAGAAGGACGGTAAGGAGGGAGGCATTATATCTTCATGACTTAGCTTCAGAAGTTACATATATTATTTTTGCAATATCCTTTTGGTATACAGGTTGTCTCTATTTCATGTGAGAGGCTGCATGAGAGTGTGAATACTGGCAGGTGCACACCACTGGGATGTCTTGGAGATTCAGTAACATAGAGTAACATTCAAAATATAAAATGGCCAGGATTTCATAAGATTATTACTTGTACTGTTACAGCAAAGACATTCTTAAATCATACTGGCATTTAAAAAAATGCATGGGGGGTGAAGAATATGATAGCTAGTTGTAAATTAGCAACTCCATGAAAAGGAGAGAATAATGTCATTGTATTATTATGGAAATTGTTTCAAGTTTGTGTATTCTCTGAAAGTGTCCTGGGCCCCCAAAGGTTTGCAGACCATATTTCGAGAATGACTGACCTAAGAGAAACTTTCACTATGCTTTAGGTAATTATTTTCTTATTTTGTGTGGTATGTTATTAGGAATCTCAATCATGTCTATGTCAGAGCATTGTTCCACTTTCTTCTATGTCATTTTATCTTTAATCATTTTAGCCTACTCATCCCTTTCTTTCAAATCTGAGAATAACTCTCTAGTTTTTTCCTGCTATACTGATTCAATTTTCTGCACCATCAATTTTGGCATTTACTTTCTCCAATCAGGATTTCCACTCTTCTTATATGTCTTTTTCCCTTTATTTCACCTCTTTCCCCTTAATTTGCCTGTTTCAACTCTCTGTTGAAACACAATGATCTCTACTCTCTGATATGCTGAACTAGTAGAAGACATATTAAATATAACACCCAGCATGTAGTTCTGGAATTTCTGTCTTACCCCAGGAAATGCTATTCACAGGGACTCCTCCACATCAGGTTGGGTGGTGGTGGTACTCACATTCCAGTGGCCACCAAGAAAATGCCCCCGTAGCACTGGCCAATTATGACTTTGGTGTAGGCTCTGAATCTTTGAAGAAAACAGTGGGAGAGTAAGACATCCCATCTATGTTTCCCAGGTGGGACCACCTGAGCAGATAAAGCTGGGTTTATCACTGGGTTTCCTGTGAGGTACAGCAGTATTTTTCTCAGCCCACCTTCCTCTGCCTTGTGGTTGTTAGAGACCTCTCTCCTATTCCAGGATGGGCATGTTTCTTAGGCCTTGGTTTGGAGCATTGAGGAATTGTGTATGTTTCTTTATAGAGGTTATATTGCAAATGAGAATTACTATAAACAGGTGTAAAATTTCATTTTTTTAAAACCTTTTGCTCCTCAAAGAACTCAAAAGATGATCAAGATCTATTTGAATTATAAAAGCGACCTAACACAATTGCAGCATATTTTAAAATGGATGATGTAGAGGTTGTAGCAGTCAAAAGCCCACAGTGCAGTCTGTTTTGGGTCTTTAGGGCATTTCATTTCTCTTATTTTCTTTGATATCAGTTTTTAAAACTTCATTGTAATGGCTGTGCACATGCAGGGTTGGGTTGATTTTTAATAGAAATGTAACTTGAGGGTAGAACCCTTGCCCTACATTGTCAGTTTATGCTCTGTGCTGGGGATTTTGAAGTTTTAAATCCCTTGAACATTTTATAATAAAAAGGTCCACAGAATGCTGGAAGAAAACATATTCAAATATTAATTGTAGATATTTCTGAGCAAAAGGATTAAAGTCAATTTAATTTTCCTCTTTTTTTTTTTTTTTTTTTAATTTTCCTCTTTATGTGTTTTGTCTTTTCCCAAATTTTTGCCAAGTCAGTGGGTTACTATTTTTTTTATTATGCAAGTAATACAGAAAGCCATGTTGATTGTAAAAAAAAATTTAAACGAGAAGAAATAAATATGAAATTTCAATTATTTTCCCAATTGCTTTACCCTTGGCAACCGTTATCAGTGGGGTATGTATGTATCCTTTAGGTCCTTTCCCTGATACATTTATATTCTTTTATGAGTAGAGGTGTGTTTTGAATAAATATCTCACTGTACACATATTTCTTCAGCTTGATTTTTCCCCTTTGTTAATATGTCTTGGAAAGCTTTCTGTGTGAGTATATGTAGATCTAGATCATTCTCTTTAAATGCCATGTTGTACTTCATAATATGGATACACCACAACTTGGCTTATCATCTCCATAGTAATGGGCATTTAGTTTTTTCTGTTTTGTGCAAACAGTGGTGCAACAGACATCTTTATATATGAATTATTTTGCACAGATACAGATATTTTTCTAAGACAAATATCCAGAATAAGAATAATGGGTCAAAGGACATGTGCATTTTAACAGATGTAAATTGTACGATCTTGGATTTGGGTGTGCAAGAATGCACCTCTAAGCTCTCATTTCAGTCCTTGGCAGAAAATCTAAATGCTCCCAAGTGTGACAGCATGCATAGAGAAAATGATAGTAGGAGGAATGCATAACACTTTCTACAATGGTTATTTTGTCTACACCTGCTGATGGACAAAAGCAGCAACTCTGGATGAGTTTGCTGTTGTTTCTCAGCACCCAGTGATCCAGAAATCTGCTAAGGCCCTGACACTCTGATGCAGGGGAAGAGGTGCTGAGCTCTGAGATCTTCCCACACACATGGGCTTTGGAAGATCACTTTTTCTTCCTTCCTTCCTTCCTTCCTTCCTTCCTTCCTTCCTTCCTTCCTTCCTTCCTCTTTCTTCCTTCCTTCCTTCCTTCCTTCCTTCCTTCCTTCCTTCCTCCCTTTCTTTCTTTTCTTTTCTTTTCTTTTCTTTTCTTTTTTCTTTTCTTTTCTTTCAGGTAGATCAAAAGTATGGAGGGAAGGAAGGCTGGACAGGGAGGAAGGGAGGGATTGAGAGAGAACCAGAGGCCTCTGGTTTCATATGTATAGCTTTTCCCTAAAATGTAACATATGATAGAAAACATTGTACAAGAATAATCATTGCTTTTGATGTTCAATATATTAGGCTTAACATTAAAGAATATGCTTGGGGGGATCCCTGGGTGGCGCAGCGGTTTGGCGCCTGCCTTTGGCCCAGGGCGCAATCCTGGAGACCGGAGATCGAGTCCCACGTCGGGCTCCCGGTGCATGGAGCCTGCTTCTCCCTCTGCCTCTCTCTCTCTCTCTCTCTCTCTCTCTCTCTCTCTCTCTCTCTGTGACTATCATAAATGAATAAAAAAAAATTAAAAAAAAAAGAATATGCTTGGTATATAGTTTTGCCTATTCTTTTCCTTCCTTATTTAAGTGAGTAATAGAGCTGTTGATAAATGTCATTGCAATTTTTAGAAGATTGACATGCTTATATTTACAAAGACCTGCCTCATCGATAAAGTCCCAAACTTTGACCTGACACAAATACAGCCAAGGGACTCTTTACCCCTTGGCTCTTTTAGTTCTTTCTGTCCTTTTAAAATGTCCTTGATTCTCATCAGATGAAGTCAGCAAATCTTTGCAGGCTTATATTGAGTTACCTTTTCACCTTGAATCCTCCCCTGTCCATCTTTTTATGGATAGAGTTTTGTCAATCTCTCTTGTATGTTGGTGATTACACTTTTCCTTATAGTGAATTATTGAATTCTTATTATTCTAACAGATATAATATCTGCACATAGTACAAACAACAAAAAGCACAAAAGAGCATAAGATTAAAAGTCGGATGCCTTCCTACCCTTTCAGTATTTGTTTATCTATCTACTTTTTACATGCATGGTACATTCTCTTTGTCATTTTCTTTCTTTCCATATATATATATTCTTTCTTTCCATATATATATATATATATATATATATTCTGAAAACTATATAGAAATGGATTATTCTTTTTTTGAATAACAGCTTCATCGAGAAATAACTCATATAACATACAGCTCACTCTTTTCACATGGTGAATCCAGTGGCTTCATGTAGTCACTGAATTGAGCAACCATCAACATGCTCTACTTCCAGAACATTTTCATCACCCCCACAAAGAACCCCTGTTCCTTTCAGCACTCACTCCCTATTCCTTCCTCCTCTCAGGTCCCAGCAATGACGAATACTCTTTCTATCTCTCTGGATTTGCCTGTTCTGGATATCTCATAGAAATGGAATCCCACAATATGTGGCTTTTTGTGTTGAGTTTCTTTCACTCACCATAATATTATCAAGGCTTATCTCTGTTGTAGTGCCTATAAGTTTTTCATTTGTTTGTATATCTGGATAATAATCTACTGTATGGATATGGCACAACTTGTTTATCAGTTCAGTAGGTGATGGGAATTTGAGTAATTTCCACTTGTTAGCTGTTAGAATTAATATCACTATTAACATTTCCATACAAGTTTTGGTAGGACATATTTTTTTTGTTTCTCTGGGATATATACCTAGGAGTAGAATTGCTAGGTCAAATGATAACTCTATATTTAACTTTTTGAGGAACTGCCAAGCTCTTTTTCAAAGTGGCTGCACCATTTTACATTCCCACCACCAGCAATGTTAGGAGGGTTCCAATTTCCTCACATCCTTGCCAACAGTTGTTATTGTCAATCTTTTTGATTAAAGCCATCCCCATGGGCATAAATTGGTTTCTCATTGTGGCTTTGATTTGCATTTCTCCAATGACTAATGATGCAGAGCATCTTTCCATGTGCATATGGGCCATTTGTAGATCTCCTCTGAAGAAATAGCTATTCAAATCTCAAATAATTTGCCCATTTAAGATATGAGTTATCTTTTTTATCTTTCAATTGTAAGAGTTCCTTATATATTCTTGATACAAGTCCCCTGAAAGATGTTTACAAACATTTGTACATACTCTCTCCCATCCTGTGGTTTACTTTTTCACTTTCTTGATGTTGTCCTGTGAAGCACAATGCCTTTTCACTTTGATGAAGTCAAATTACGTATTTTTCTTCTGTTCCTTGTGCTTTTGGTGTCATATCTAAGGGGCCGTTGCTTAATCTGAGGTCACAAAGATTTACTCCTATGTTTTTTTTCTTAGAGTGTTTATTGTTTTAAGTCTTACATTTAGGTCTGACCCATTTAGTTAATTTTTGTATATGATGTGAGGTAGGGGTTCAACTTCACTTATTTGCATGTGGATATACAGTTGGTCCCAGTACCATTTATTGAAAAAATAATTCTTTCCCCATTGAAATGTCTTTGCATCCTTTCCAAAAATCAATTGACCTTAAAACTGATCAATGGCAGGTGATTTCTGGACTGTTAGTTTTATTTCATTGATCTTAATTCTATCTTTATGCCACTCTCACACTCTGTTGATTATAATAAGTTTTGAAATCAGGAACTGTGAGCCCTTTAATTTTGTTCTTTTTTTCCCCCTAAGATTAGTTTGATTATTCTGGGATCCTTGCATTCCCATATCAATTTTAGGGTCGGTTTGTCAATTTTTGCAAAATGGGCAGCTGGAATTCTAAGAGTGCTTTGTTCTTTGTAACGATTGTGCAAATGCTTGTTTGGATTTTTTTTTCTTTGAATAAGTGTATTTTACCACCTCATTACTAATATGACTTTGACTTGTTCTGTCAGAATATTACACCTTAATTTCTGTTTTTAATGCTTTTTGAAACAATCTTTTAGTATATAAGCTCCATGGGCAAATTATAGTTATTGCTTTTGTTCTGTGTTTTTATTTTTTCCTTATAATTTGGAAGGTTTTTTTTTTTTTTTAAAGATTTTATTTATTTATTCATGAGAGACACACAGGGAGAGGCAGGACACAGGCAGAGGGAGAAGCAAGCTCCACACAGGGAGCCCAATGCAAGACTTGATCCCAAGACCCCAACCTGAGCCAAAGGCTCAGGCTCAACCACTGAGCCACCCAGGTGCCCCTAATTTGGAAGCTTTACACTTGTGTTCTCTAGTTCTTACTTTCCAATGATAATCTTCAATTTTCAATTTTTATGAGCAATATTGAATCAGTGTATTTCTTCCATCTTTTCCATCCTCTTCCTCATTTAGTTTTATTAGATTATATTATTTTTCGTGATGTTATATCTCTTACTTATAGCTCTATTAGCACTATTTCTTGACAAAATTAGTATAGTCTATAACCTCTTTTCTTTTTTCCTCCTCCCAATCTCATTGTCTTATTATCTTTTATATTGTCATGGTGTATACCATTTACATTTGCTTATAGAGCCATAATCTCTGTATTTTCTTTAGCTGTAGTCAAATAGTTAAGTGGATTGAGTGTCCAACACCTGTTATTTCAATGTAGTTTCTCCATTTGTCACTTGGCTCTTCTAGTAGTTTCCTCAGGAAGGTCTCATGGGAAATATATTCATCTATAGCTTTTATATGTGAATGACAGCTTGGCTGAGTTTCACTTCCTTGCCCCACATTGCATTCCTTGAGAATTTCATAGGTATTGTCTTACTAGGGTTCTTCTTAGGTTGAGTATTGCTGTAGGGAAATCTGAGGCCACCTGATTTTTTTTTTCTCTCTCCTTAATAGGTGACTTGATCTTTTCATCAGGCTGGCAAAATAATGATGTCTATAAATTCAAACAATTTTATTAGAATATGTGTTGATGTTCATTATGTTTCACTTGACCTCTGCCCTCACCCTCCTTCTCTGGGCAAGGAAATAATGTGTCCTTCAAGCTGTAGTAGATTCAAAACTTTTTTTGTTTATATTTTTAACTATAAATGTTAAATATAAACTACTTTTAATGTAGTCCCTTATTCAAGTTCTCTGTTTCTGTGACAATTTTAACTATATAGCATGGGACTTGTCTATTTTTCCATTAAAATTAAAATATTGTTTTAACTTTTTGATTGTTTTCATTTCTCAGAATGAATGTTTTTCTCTCTGTTGTGCTTTACATGCATTACTGAGTTTCCAGCAGTTTCTTTTCTCTCTTCTGCTGCTTCCACTATACCTTCATTAGGTCATTATTTCCTTTTCTGTTTTACTGATTTCCTGAGTTCTACCAGTTATGATATTTCCTCGTGTGATTTTCTCAATGCTTTTCTAGTTCTTTGTTCCTGCTTTGTGCTCTTGTTAGATAATTTTGATTGTTTAAGTATTGAACATTCACGACAATATGCTGGATCACAGTTTTCACCTGTTTATGGCAACATTTTTTCAAGTGAGCATTTATTTTGACATTTATCTTCCCAGTTTCTTTACTCACTTTTTATGGCATCTTTGTATAAATTTTAAAAAATCCTACTCAGTTTTGAATATGATGAGTTTTTTCCTGGATTGGCTATTTTCAGAAAATTTCAGTGAGGGGAGGACCCAGGACTGTTTCAGGCTAGTGGGAACTCTTCCAACTTCCTCATTTCTCAGGTTTGTATGCGGGAATGAGTTCATTTAGGATTCAAACTTTTACCTGGTCACCGGAGCTTGGCAGAAATAGGCTGCTTCTAATACAAATGATTTTTCCTTCACTCTTCTTCAACAATAAACTACTTCCTGCAAATATGTTGTGTGTGTGTGTACTTGTGAAAGTATGTGTGCATGCACATGTGTGTGTATGTGTGTGTGTGATTACCAATTTATTCTTGCCTTCTTAACTCTTGTCCTAAATCCAGAAGGGTGCCTAGCACTGGCTCTTCCACCTGACTCTCATTTCAGACAAGGGCATCTAGTCATGCTGTGTATTTAGGAGGATTATGTTTTGATGGCTTTTGTCTGAGATGTGCAGGACTTGGTATCTTTCCTATAACTCTGGACTTTGCCTTTATGTTTGTATTTTCTTTGCTGTTTTGGTTGATTTCAAAGAGATTGAAGGGGCAAAGCTATCATTACCCTGAATGAAACAGAAATGTGTATAGTACTTATTTATGTCAATATCTTCCTTCTCCTATTAACTTAAATGCTGAAGGGTAGGGATCATATTTAGTGCATTACTAATCCTCTGCTTTGTATGGAACACAATACTAATTGCCCATACTAATGTTTGCTTTATAATTATATAAAGATAGAATACATACGGAGTTAAGTAAGTTGCATTTGTATTACTTGACTCCTCCAGTGTTACGTGGGAGAATCATCCATCATTTTAAAATAAGTAAATCTCTGCTATACCTTACCTGTGTCAGGCTACGTTGAATTACTCATTGAGAAAGAGCATCATTGCAAATCAACTCCTGAAGTTTGGAGCTGACACTTGAAATCATTATTTGTTTCCAAAGTGGCAGGTACTAGGACATCCTGTTACACTTTAGGTTTAGCTGGCTCAGGAGAGGACCTATCTCTTAGACATACTCACAGGCCACTCAAGTGCATTTCAAGGGTGCCATAGACTGTAATGTGAGGTTGACCATTCACAGCATTCTCTCTTAAATTTATTGAAAATATGTCCAGTCTGGTATGATAAAAAAAGGCATAGATATATATATATAAAACTTATTTTAGGTAGAGAGCTCAATACTGGAAACAAACACTGATATGGTTAGACAAAACAGTGAAGCAAAGATGGTTGTTCGGAACACCTGCTGGACAGAGAGGGCCTCCTGGGGACCAAGTTCAAATGAGAGCATCCATCCCATGGCTTTCTTTTTGGTCAGGCAATTCCTGACACTTGCTAACCTCAGGGTATATGGCACTCAGTAGATATTTGTTGAATTAACAATTCAACAGATTGATTTGAATGCCATGTGATTGAACTCCATAAAGTAGATCAAGTGGTCAGGAATGACTTTCAGCTACCAAACTTATAAGGTGCCCATGTACAAATCAGAAGGCAAATTTTCGTTTATGAGAATTTAGGCACAGAAAAAACTTCAACTCATGCTTTTCTGAAATGATGGGGATGCTCTTATAGCATCCTAGAATATTCCAGCTAAAGGGACTTTGAAGGACTCCCATCCTCACATAAAGTGTATGGCTATGAAAAATTGAGTTCAGAGAAGGGAAGGGACTTGCCCAAGACCTCCCAGCTAGTGCTTGTAAAACTGTTCCCCAACCTGCAAACTTGCCTGAACCCTAACCAAAATGTGGTTACCACCTGCATCTCTTTTTCTCCCCCTTGGATAAAATCCCTTATTTTCTTTCTGGATATAAACACTTCAATAGGTTTGAAAAATTGTACTTTTTGAGTTAACCCTTATATAAAAGAGGATTGGGTTTATTTAAATCTCCAACTTGGCTTCTCCTCAACCATATTCACCCACCCCCTGACAAAGGAACACTGTATCTACCATTCATAAGCATTGCTTCCCTCCTACATTTAAAATACCAAATCTAAAATAAACCTAAAAATCTTGGTTGAGAATGAGTTTATAGAGCTCACACATTTGAAGCTCAACATTACTGTGAAACTTACAGGTTCTTCCCTCACGGGCTGGAAATTCACATACACTTGCACCCACATATTCCAGGTCTGCCTCTCTTAATTGGGGCATTTGGTCATTAAGTATTCATAACTTCATCTTTATTCATGTCGGCCAAGCTTTTTAGTGCCTTCTATTGCTGTTGTTAATAGCAAAGTGGACGTGTTTATTTACACTTCGTCGGAAAATGTACTGAAGTTTCCTGGTGGTCTGGGTCTCACTCCAACGCATCCACTATACTTACCTTAATTAGACTTAACAGATCTGAAGTTTGCTTTTCTTCCCTTTCAGAGTTAATGTCTGGAAAGTGCACAAATAGAATTCAGTGATTATAAAAAGAAGATAAAGCTCAATTTGTTGTACTTATAGTTTACCTTTTTTCAAAGAAAATGTGTTTTGATGATTGACACACAGATGATATGCTGCAGCCCTGAACTGCAGTGCATAAAATGACTTTCCTCACCAGCATTCATGATAAGGAGAAATTAATAATTCTACTAATGAAATAAACATGACTTCTTCAATGTTCATTTAAAGTCCTACAGAGCAGCAAATAAATGACCATGGTGAATAAAAGAAGCAGAACATTTAAATTGCTATTTTAAAATGCAGCAAAACATTAGTACCTGGTCTGGAAACAACACCAAAAGAAATTTAAAGACCACATTTAGTTCTTATACGAATTTTCTTATTTTAAACCTCCCTTTTGTATCCTATGTGAAATCCTCCTCTATGGGAAGAATTCAAATACTATAATTGAAATAAACTGAGAGTTATTAATAAGTCAGTAAGGATCCTGAGAGATGAAGACAGCATTGTATCTCTCACTATTTTTTTTTAAAATAGCATTTGGAGAAACTAAGAAAGTGAAGAGATTTCTCCAGGGTCACATGGCTAATGTGTGACAGAGCTGTGACTGGAGGCACGTCTCCAGACGTCGGGTTCACGCCCTCTTCACTGTCTCCTGCTGAGATTAGAACTCTGCTTTCCTCTCCAGTTTTATTCATTGCTCTCATGAGTCTGGCAGCTGGCCTCTTTTTAGGTTTATAGGAATCACTTGACTTCTGGTACTTAACACCCACGCAGCATGCTGAAGACATGGCTGGGTGTGCAAAGAAAAAAAACACCGATCATCTTTAAGATAAATGTGGAGAACAAAAAACAGGGGCAGGTAGGTTGCGCTTCTGATTGTCCCTTTTCATTCAGTCATCTGTCCATCCATCCAACCATCCATCCATCCACCCATATATCCATATCCAACCATCCACCCATCCATCCGTCCATCCATCCATCCACACATTCATCCGATCATCCATCTATCTATCCATATCCAACCATCCATCTATCCATCCACCTATCCATGTCCAACCATCCACCCGTCCATCTATCATATCCATCCATCCATCCATCCACCTGTCTCTCCATCAATTCATCCACCCAACAGACATCCATGAATGCCAGTTACTTGCCAGTCAAAGGAGGGGGCAGTGGTGAACAGAACAGACATAATTGTTGTCTTCAGGGAACTTGCTGACCAGTGAGGGATACAGACATCACTATAACCATGAATCAGATGCCCAAGTGAGATTAATGCTGTGAAGTAGATAACAAACAGCTCTGAGGCAGGGAGTTTTCCCTAAACAGTGAATTTGGTCTCAGATCTGAAGAATGGGTTGATGCTCACTAGGTAGGGTGAGGGGGGGTAAAGAACCTTCTAGGCACAGGGCAGAGCCTGGGTAGAAGAAGGAGGAAGCAGGATGCCAAGGACCTGGGAGAACAGTGTGACTGTAGCCCTCAGAGAAGAAGCTGGTATCACACCACAGACCTGGAGTGTTGTGGGGTGGGGGTGGGATCATTAGGAATCAGTCTTGGGGTATCTGGGTGGCAAAGTGGTTGAGCGTCTATCTTTGGCTCAGGGCGTGATCCCAGAGTCCTGGGATTGAGTTCCACCTGGGGCTCCTTGCATGGAATCTGCTTCTCCCTCTGCCTTTGTCTCTGCCTCTCTCTCTGTGTGTCTCTCATGAATGAATAAATGAAATCATAAGAAATAAAAAGGAACTTGGTCTTGATTCTAAAAGCAGTGGGAAGATATTAAAGGCTTAGGTGATGGAATTTTGAAAGTGTCGATTTGGCTGCCGTGTGGGGAATGTATTGGAGATGAGCAGGAGGTGCTAGAGGAGGGGGTCAGGCCATCACAGGCATGCCAAGGAGGAATAACAGCAGATGGAAAGGGAAGTGTCCTCAGAGGTAGAGAGCAGGGAAAAGAAACATCTATTTAGGAGCAATAATGTACAGAGCTGGTTGATGAGTTGGCCAGAGGCTTCTTGGGCGGGGAGCAGATGACGTTTCCTTGGCTTCTGGTGTGACAACTATGTAGACAGCGGCTCCACCACTTACTAACAGTGAAATGACCCAACCTGTCAGCTCCTTAGTTTCTTTATTTGTAAAGCCCAGCTAATGAAGTACCAACCCTTAGAATTCCTGTGCAAAGTACGAGATTTATAGACGCCACGTATAATATGTGCAGCACGATGCCGAGGGCACGGGAAACAGAGCGTACATTTGCTCTCATCCTTGTTATTTTTGATATTTTACTGAGAGGAGGAACATTTGTCGGAGAGATAACATGTCCAGTTTGGGACACACTGAATACGAATTATCTCAGAGATACGCTAGTGGAGATTTAAAGCATTACACTCAGACAGGCTCTTCTGAGCTCTGAGGAGAGCTCTGACATTTCAGATGCTAGGGGAGCCTTGGGCACTGGTGTGACTGCTCAGGGAGGGACATGGGGTCATAAGTAGAGAGCCCAACATTGAGGCCTAGGGGGAAAATAAAATGCAGAGGCCTGGGGGCATGTCCAGCAGGACGGAAGGCACAGCCAGGGCACCAGGACAGGTACTGAAGGCAGATGGCATTGTGGAAGCCGAGGGACAGGTGAGGAGTGTCAGGCTGCTGCAGAGGCTTTGGATGAGGACCCAGCATCAGCAGGGTTTGTGGATGATGTTGTTGGAATGATGGGCCCCCAAGCCAGTCTAGGGGATTTAAGAGTGAAGGGAAGATGAGGAAACGTTGTGAAGGAGAGGAGAGCTATTTCATTCCATCCTGCCCTGACGCCCTGACTGGTGGAAGACTGCATGGTCCCCGGGCAGCTCCTCCCAGTGACTTAAGGTCACAGTGTGCTCTCGTGTCTTATAAGTGACACTGTCTTACTGTCTGATGAGTGGTAATCTTTTCCTGGCCTAAAAGTATAAGACACTTATAACAACAGTAGCCAAGGAGAGCCGAGTGGGTCTGGACCGTCGTGGGTTTGCCGGAGGCCCGCTGCTCCCTCACAAGGGTGGAAGATTCTTGCACAGCCTGACCTTTTACCCCATACAATCCGCCTTTCGAGCCACTCCTAATGTTGGTTGTGGCCACCTCCAAGTCAAAAAGGCATATTTTTCTTACGGGTTCACGACACAAATGCTACTGCTTAATTAATGTTTGCCTGGATAGTGTGTTCTCAGAGCTGTGGAATCCCGGGGTCGAGGTTCCCCTGAAGCTGGTGTGTTTTGAACATATAGGCTCAGTATAACCAGGGCTCTATGTGGCTCCACCTTTGTAGTGTATCAATTAAAAGAATTAAAAATCCCTCAGAATAATAACATTGGAAATGCTGCCAGTGTCGAATTAGTCTCTAGAAAAATCTCCCAGGACAGGATGGGAGGTGGGGAGCAGGGGGCTGGTTAATGCACAGCAACTCTTCTTAGAAACCCTCTCCATGTCTCCCTCTCTGAGTATCCCCCACAAACCTGGCAGCCACTCCCATAACCAATGCTTGGTGGAAAATTCTCCTGGACTCCCCATCTCTTCTCCTGCTTTCTTCCCTTTCAATTCTCCAAACAGTGCCCTGTTCATGCAGATATGCTTCCTACTCCTGACCCTCCAGCTGCCAGAGGCTCCTTATCTTGTCGTCCATTTGGGTGGCTTTGCCCTCAAGAATCGACACTTCTCACTTCACTCCCTAAGTTCTGATACATGAAAGCTTTATCTTTGGTTATTTTGCAAAGATACATAAGGTGAGTTCCTGTGTGTGGAGACCTTCAACCCATTATCTCAGAGAGTAGAACTCCTAGGCTACCCTCAGCAGCTTTGGGGATATATATGGCAACCTTTCCTTTATAGGAAAAAATGTTTGGGGTGAAGAAGGAATAAAAAACCCAAGATTTTATTCACGCACTGCTGCTCTCCTTTGTGGGCCAGGAGCAAACGCTGGATTTAGGCTCCTGGGCCTTGATGGATTATTTACAAGATTGCTGTAGGGATTACAGAGAAAGAGGAAGGGCGTCTCATGACTGGGGCTAATTGGTACCAGCAGCTTGGAATTCGGCGTAAAGTATGGTGACTTCTGCTCTACAGTTAACGTGGCTCTACTTGCAGTATGTTTGGCAGAGCTTTGCTTCCACTCACTGTGTCTCCGGCTCAGGCTGAGTCTGAGGGAGGCTCTGCTCTGTCGTCCTCGTCCTCGTAGCCTGGCTTGCTGGGACAGCCCTGTGGCTCCCCCCCCCCGCCCCCTCCCCGCCTCTGGTGGGAGGCTCTAGAGGGGGATCCAGACACAGACCATTTATGAAAACACATTTTTTTTTTTCTCTTTCTCTGATTAATTAAGGATCTAACTCCCAAGTTGCCTTCTTCTTTCCAGGAAAGGCTGGTTCACACCAGACCAGATTATTTGAAAACTTATTATGTACTGAACTCTGTTTTAAGTACTTTACAGATACTAACTGACTCGATTCATATTAACAAACTGCTATGACCCACATTTCACAGGTGGGGAACACTGAGGTGCAGAGAGGCTACGGAGTCAGCCGGAGAGGGCTCAGCTGGTAAAGCACAGAGCCAGCTTCTGGACCTCTCTTTCCGTGCATATACTGTTTCCCACTACCCTCCACTGCCTCTCAGAGGACAGCTCTGTCTATCATCAGATAAGGTGTAAATGAGCAAGATGAAGGAGGCTTACAGGACGGGTGTAACCACAGGACCTGCTCATGGGAGGAAGTGAGGATCGGGTGTATCGTCAGTGTAAAGCATTTTGCACACTCCTAGGAACATTGTCTAGCTCATACCTAGTGTTATTGTTATGGATCTAAAAACCTGAGACAGACAGGGGCAAATTCACTCATAGACAGGGAAGAGCTGGTGGCCATCTGGGATAAAAAACTGTTTCCCTGGGCTGTTCCCATGGACACTTACGCCATCAAATTCTCCTCCCAGGATGTTTAAGTAAAGTCATTCAGCAAAATGCCACCCAATCTCTGAGCCTGCCTCTCAAGCTGTAAGAACAAATTGCAGCGGGCCCCGTGGCGCCTGCGATTATTGTGGTCACTAACTGTAAACACACGGTTTGGTTTGTCGGTGCAAACAGCCAGCAGCGTGCAGGCACACTTGCATTCTTTTTAATATGTAAAGAATCTTCTGGGACTTAATGCCGCCAGAATGTCAGAAGAGTTAATGGCAGATGTGGTTGTGGAGACGTTCTGTATTTTTAGACAACCTTTAATTAAAACACTTTGTACATCTCAGAGACCAAATCATATGCTGCCACTTGAAGCCTGTCAGAAGGGGAAAAAGTATACAAAGCTTCTAAAAGCAGCTTTGCTTATTTTTATCTGTGATGGAGTTAGGGAGCCTTTGCAGGGACAAAGCTATCTCTTGCTACGAAATTATATGAATTTAATCCGCAGGGCCAATGTGTAAACCTTTGACACATCCTATTTGATTTGCTACAGTCGGTGCCGGCTTGGCGTTAGTCTGAGGGCGGAGAACTTGGCTTTGGGCCTCACCCCCCAGCCCCGAATGCTCATGACCTGAAAGACCTCTCCAATAAGTCGATACAATTGCTCATTGGCTTTGAGCACCCAGACGTAAGGTGATTTGCAAGCCTGCACTAATGCAGAACCACAGATTGCAGGAGGTGCAAGAGATTATACATACTTCTGAAGGAGTGGGCACTTGGACAGGGCAAAACGTCTTGAAGCAAGTGTGTTAGAATGTAAAAATGTAAAAATGGTGTTTTTATGGCCAAGTAATGCATACAACGACATTCTCTGCCGTTGCTCTGAGCCCCCATCCATTCAGTGGTGGTTTGAAAATGCAGATGCTCTCTGAGATCCTCCTTCCTTCGGGAGGTGGGGTCCAATTTCCCTGCCTCCCAGGGTGGGCTGCCCTTAGTGGCTCCTCCTGAAGAGCACAAAGAGGAAGTGAAGGTCTACATTTCCCAGACCAGCTGGTAAAAGGCATCGGGACTTCCTTTTTCATTTGTCTTTGGGATTTCTCCTTCTGGCGGGGATCAGCTGCCATGTACTCTAGATAGTCGGGGCACCCACCGAGAGGACCATGTGGCACAGAGTGGACACCCCCATGGACAGCTCCTGAGTGAGCTTGGGAACCCAGTCAAACCCTCAGATAATGTCTCGGCTGCGCCCCCTTGAGAGCCTCTGAGCCAGGGCCCCCAGGCTCCTTCCGGAGTCCTGGCCAACAGAACCTGCCACACAATAAAGAATACCATTTTGCACCAGGACACCTGCACCCCGATGTTTCTAGCAGCAATGTCCACAATAGCCAAACTGTGGAAGGAGCCTCGGTGTCCATCGAAAGATGAATGGATAAAGAAGATGTGGTTTATGTATACAATGGAATATTCCTCAGCCATTAGAAACGACAAATACCCACCATTTGCTTCGACGTGGATGGAACTGGAGGGTATTATGCTGAGTGAAGTAAGTCAATCGGAGAAGGACAAACATTATATGGTCTCATTCATTTGGGGAATATAAATAATAGTGAAAGGGAATATAAGGGAAGGGAAAAGAAGTGTGTGGGAAATATCAGAAAGGGAGACAGAACATAAAGACTCCTAACTGGGAAATGAACTAGGGTTGGTGGAAGGGGAGGAGGGCGGGGGTGAATGGGTGATGGGCACTGAGGGGGGCACTTGACGGGATGAGCACTGGGTGTTATTCTGTATGTTGGCAAATTGAACACGAATAAAAAATAAATTTATTATATATATAAAAAAAGATACCGTTTTGGGTTCCTGCATTTAGGAATCATTTTTCATGTGATGCTAGGTAGCCCATGGGTGTCCCTAACCTCCACTCTCCTTCACTGTGACATGGCTCTCATCCTCTACCCTGCACCTTCTTCGTCATTCCCTGCAGGCTCCGGGAACTGCACGTCCTGGGGCCTTGCCCCCACTCTAGAAAAGAGAGCTGGAGCTAGCAGGCCTTTGGGAACATGAGGGGCTTTGTTTCACACAGACTTTGGCGATAATCACTTTTTTTGGTAAACTGCAAGTTTGAGATTTGTACACTGGTGGTATCAAGCCTCATGCTTTGCTCTTGAGATTGGTGGGTGAAGCAGGATATGCTCAGCACATATTGGAGCTTGAAGAATTTGAGTCCTTCCCATATTGGTTACATTCTTCTGGTGCCACAGCTTTTCTGGGCAGCTTGTCCCTCCTTAATGGCTCCAAGAGGCCATTCCCCACACTGAACTACAAAATGAGCAGCCTTCCCCAGGGCCCCAGGAATGTTCCATGGATGCTTGAGTCAGAATCCCAAAATATTTGGTGTCCCTCTTCTCCTGAGGCTGGAACAAGGAGGGTGCCCTACAACCCCCCCCCCCACACACACACACACTAGGACTATTTCTCACCATCACATCCATACCCTGAATATGGGTGTGTGCCAGTGTATTGAGTGCTTGCACCAAGAGGATGGTTTTCCTGTGGCTTCACAGTACACGGTTAAGCATATGTTCCTTGGGAAAGCGTTGTTCCCAAGACAATATATCATCATACCCGATAAGAGGTGAAAGTATTTAAAAAGAGCACATAAAAAAATTAGGAATTCTTTGACAAGCTGCTAATAATGCTAACATCAAGTAGCAAAGGATTTCAGACTCTTTTTTTTTTTTTTGCAAAGTATTTACATCAGAAAATACAGAGGCAGCTGAACTGAACCAGGTATGGGACTTGAAGCAAATTCAATCAATAGCCGATTTCCTCCTAGAAATGAATGACAGGGTAACAGGCATTTATTGGTTTAGAGCCATCATTCCTGGCATTGAATAGATGCAGATATAGTTTTTTTAAAAAAATGAACAGATTGATCTGCAGTGAAGGAGGGGCATCAGAGGTAGGAGTCTGAAATACAATAGTAAAGAAATAACTTGAGAATAATATAGTGAAAGGATCTAAAGGCTTTGTTTTGATTTATGAATTTGGTTTATTGAATCTGGCTTCAAAAACTAATGTCTCTTTGCCAACTGTCAACGTAGTTCTCAAGGTAGAGCAGAAATAGTTTTATTTGCTAATTCAGGGAGCATTATAAGACATGATAATGTTGTCCGTACCCACTGGGCAAGCCATGTGAAGAAGATTCTGCAGTTCTTCAAACTTTGGGGGAATTGAGTTGATCGTGAACTATATTATCTCCAGTGGAGC
The DNA here is from genome assembly GCF_018345385.1 of Vulpes lagopus. Lineage (NCBI taxonomy): Eukaryota > Metazoa > Chordata > Mammalia > Carnivora > Canidae > Vulpes > Vulpes lagopus. Next base: position 116,195,183 of record NC_054827.1, read on the forward strand.
CTTCAAATATCTGATGAGGCATTTCCAGGAAAGGGGTGATCTTGTGACAATCATGAGCAAGGGAAGGATTCCTGGTTTGTGAGTGTAAGTGTTGGGGGTGCAGCACCCCCAAGGCAGAGGGGCTAGATATCACTTAATATGGGAGTTAATATTGTAATTCAAGATGCGGTTATGGGACCATTGTCCTCATGCACCCTAGAAATCAGGCAGCTCCATATATGTAAAGCACAGATGCCTGGCCCTGGCCCTGGAGGTGATGATGGGGTGTGTCCGGGTGGGACCCAGAATTACAGTGTGGGCACAGCTCTGTGGTTACTGGGTTGGAAACGGTGATGAGGTAAGGCAGTAGAGGTGGCAGCAGGAGAGCTGGCTAAGAGATGGGGCATGGCGGGGGCAGTCCTAAAACCATGCACCCTTACAGGTGCCTGAAGGAGGTGAAGCTGTGAGCACATGGGGTGGGAGAAGGAAAGATTCGCTACCTTGTAAGGACTTGCTTTCTAGATCTAGGAGGTGAGCTAAACATTGCATCTTTTCCTTCTAAACCAGCGGGTCCAGAGAAAACACAGACTCACTATGGATATGGGGCTGTGGATATGAGAAAAGCTGCCCCTGGTGGGGAAGAAAGAGGAGATCCTGGTGGTGTTTCCCTACCCCAGAAGGACTGGCTCTTTCTCATCGAGTCAGGGAAGAGGTGATAACTTTTGTCACTGGATCTTGGTGGGTGCCAGAGAAGTAGCTGCCATCCAGTGAGCCACTGGGCCCCTGGTTTTACAGAATAAGTGGGTGAGGTCCTAACTCTCTTGAGAAGAGCCAGACACGGTGAAGCTGGGTCGCCAGGCTCAACTGAGCACCTGTTCTTTATGAATAAGTAACTAAAGCCAATTGACAGCTTCTGTATTTATATTTCAAATAAAGCTTTGAAAAGTAATGTAAAAAGTAAATGTATCCTACAAAGTAATGGAGGATCCTACTCAACCAGTTTTATATGGAATACCTAGGGACATAAAATGAGCAGTCTACTGGCTAATGAGAAAGGAAGGCTTCTTACATGGGGCACTCACTGGGAGGGCACAAGGGCCTGGGCAGGGGACATCCTTTGGGGATGTCCTATTGAGGCCCAGGATAATCTTGTGGAAGAAAGAGCATATGCAGGAGCCATGATGGGGGTGGTGAGGCAGATAATGGGCCTTTGGTAATTCAGCTAGAGTTCAGGATGTGGTGAGAGAGTGACAGGACAGAGGAGGAGCACAGGAAAGCTACTGTGAGCTGCAGAGCATTTGAGGATGAGGCAAGGGAGTCTGGATGTCTCTCTGGAGGCATTTGGAAACAGAGAGTGAGGATAGCTCTAGAATAGTAACCAGGGCAGAAAAACTGGAGATAGCGGCCACGGGCATCCCATCTAAGAGCAGGGTGTCACCCAGGCAGTGACTGCTGCTTTAGGGGAAAGAGTGAACCAAGGGAGTCTCCAGGTTACTGGCCTGGGCGACTGGCAGTGGGGTGTGTATCCTGCATAGAAACAAAGAAAACTTGAGAAGAGCAGATCTAGGAGCAGAGGAGGGTTCAGCTTGGGATGTGGTGAGTCTGAGAATCTGCCAAGACTTCAGGATGGTGATGCTTGGCGAGGCCATGGCAAGTCAGGGCCAGGAAGAGGAGGGCCCAGGAATCGGAGGACAGGAGGCAATTTCATCAAGTGAGAGATGGAGGCCAGTGGTTGGCTGGCCTTGCAAAGGTGGTGGCCTGAGCAAATTCCCATCAGCATCAATCTTGGGTGCCAGGCCAGGCCCTGTGCCTTATCTCAGTTCCTGAAATAGCTCCAAGATAGATCCGATTATTCTCATTTCAGAGAGAAGCTAACAGAGACTTGGGGCTGGCAGCAGTGCTGACACCAAAGATCGGGTCTGTACAACTGGAAGAAACTTCATTTTCCACATCCAGCATCCTCTAAACTGGAAATCATTTTAAAACCAAAACATAGGGGCACCTGAGTGGCTCAGCGGCTGAGCATCTGCCTTTAGCTTAGGGCATGATCCTGGGATCTGGGATCGAGTCCTGCATCAGGGTCCGTGCAGGGAGCCTGCTTCTCCCTCTGCCTGTGTCACCCCATCTCATCTCCTGCATTGGCAGGTGCCGAAGCGGAGAACTTCTGTAGGGAACTGCGAGCAGGTACCAAGCTCCCCCACCCCCCACGCCCCTCACCCGGAGCCCCTCTGTTCACTCATCTCTCTGATCATCCTGGTTCTGATTCACTCCCACAGGTCTTCCACATGCCACCCCCTTCCCATGGGCCACGTGTCCTGTTTCAGAAGGCTGCATCCTTATACCTGAGTTCTAGACTCAGCTTTCGGGCTTTTTACCTGCAATAGCTCCAATTTTATTTCCCTTACAAAGTCTTTACTAGCTACACACACACACACACACACACACACACACACACACACACACACACATTTTAAATGTAGCTAGTTAGTTTCTGATATGCTACTTCTGAATCTGTATGGGTTGAAATTTTGAGGAGATAGGAATGTTTTTCTCTCTCCCAGCCAGTGCTTTGCAAAATACTTGGCCTGAGTGTGCTTGGGAGAGGCTTTTCCCCCCGCCCCTGTACACCTCTCTGCCAGAGGCCACTGCAGGAACAAAGGGACCCCAAAGTTTAAGACCCACTCAACCCTGTCAAAGGACGGGACTAACTTCCTGAGTGTCCCATGAGCTGTCAGCCTTGGCTCCATCCACCTGGGCTTCTGTCCAAATAGCTCAGTAGCCTTTCTGAGCACCCCGAAGAAGGACCTGCTTAAGCTTCAGCAGAACACTGATCTCTCAGTCTTCTTTGATTTCTGAAACCTCATTTTATTTGACTGCCATCCTGCTATCTGACTTAACACCTGACTTCTTTTTTTTTTTTAAGATTTCATTTATCCATGAGAGACACACAGAGAGGGAGGCAGAGACACAGGCAGAGGGAGAAGCAGGTTTCCTGTGGGGAGCCTGATAAGGGACTCAATCCCAGGACCCTGGGATCACCACCTGAGCCGAAGGCAGACGCTCAACCACTGAGCCACCCAGGTGCCCCTAACACCTGCCTTGTTACAGATAAGATGACATTGTGCAGTACTGTCCAGCTGAGGAAGGGGTTTTAAACTTTCTGAGGCCATGGTCACAGCACCGAACTCCTCTGTGGTCGAACTCACTCCTGAGAATTGTTTTAACTATTATGTTGTGAAATGTCAGTGCTTCCTTCTGTTTTCATGACCATTAGATTCCACGCAATACAATTCTCTCCAACAATGCCATAACACCTCCTGCCCTCCCAAAGGCCCAGTAGTTTTATTTAAAAAAAAAAAGAGTAGGGGATCCCTGGGTGGCTCAGCGGTTTAGCACCTGCCTTTGACCCAAGGCGTGATCCTAGAGTCCCGGAATCGAGTCCCACGTCGGGCTCCCTGCATGGAGCCTGCTTCTCCCTCCTCCCGTGTCTCTGCCTCTCTCTCTCTCTGTGTCTATCATAAATAAATAAATAAATCTTTTTAAAAAAAAAAGAGTAAAAGGAAGTGAAGATTAATCAGATGTCAGAGGAATGAAGAACTTCTGTTATATATGGTTTTAATAACAAACATAATATGTTAGAATATCAGTTTTAAAGGTGTTAAGCCAAACTCCTTTTTCCCCATTCATTTGCTTTCTTTAAAAAACAAAGCCATCATTTTGTATCAATATTACATGGTTTTGATTTAACTTGTTTTTCATTCTAAAGATGCAGTCTTTCATTCACCAGTCATTTCATTTCTGGCACTGTATCCATGCGCTTCTTGGATGCACAGGTGCTTCCAGCTGGCCTTGGTGATTCAAATCTGGGCTGCAATCCTGTGTGGCGGGTAATGTCAGTTTATTGCCTCTCGGGAATAGATTTTCTCCCCTCCCTTTGCTGTTCAGCACCAAAGCTGCCCTCCGTGCTCTGCTGAGCTGGGGGCAGGGAGTCCAGTGTACTTCTGCTTCACTCGTGCCCCACGGCTGTCATTTCTCATCATTGTGGCACAATGTGGGATGCAGAAGACCTCCAGCAGACTCCTCATATATTGTGGCCCTTGACTGTCACTTCTGGTCCTTGGCCCTTGGCCCAGAAGGCCCCAAAATGAATAGCTCAGTTTCCCTGCAAGGGCAAATGGCCAGTGGGGCTAGATCGCCTCACTGGATCCTAGTCTTCTTAGTTTTGGCCTGTTAATTATTGGGTGAAGAAGTCCCTAAAACTTCATGGGGGAGTGTTTATGGGTCATTACTCGAAACAGAAAGAAAAAGGGAATTTGACATAATAATGACTATCATGGGTTGAATCACGTCTCCCTAAAATATGTTGCAGTCCTAACCCACAGAAACTGTGATGTGACCTGATTTGGAAAGATGGTCTTTGCAGATTGCCAGGTGAAAATTGCAAGTAGAGGTCATTGGCGGGTGGGAGGGGGGCTGATCCTATATGACCTTATAGGGGACACAGAGAGACATATGCCTAGGGGAAGACCACATGGAGACACAGCCAGCTCTCCACAAGCCGGGAAAGAGCTGAGGCTGCCAGACATGAGGGCAGAGCAACTGAATAGACTCTCCTGTTCCCTTCCTGCTGACCTCTTGAGTTTGGACCTCCAACCTCTAGAAACGAGAGACCATCAAGTTCACGTGTTTGAGCCATCTGGTTAGTGGCAGCCCTGGGATATTAATACAATGTTTAAATTGAAATCCAAAATATAAGGAGGAACATTCTAGGCAAATAAGGAGGAAAAACGCCTAATTGAGAGACGCATCATCTCAGGCCACGTTGCCAATGTGAGAGTGTGGCCACAGTGGGGCAGCCCCATGGAACAGGTGGGCCAAAGCATGAGCACGCAGGATGGGGAGGAGGCTGGGGGAGCCGGCAGAGGCCAGATCATGACAGACGTTTTTCTCCTACACTTTATTCTGGGGACAATTGGTAGCACTTTGAGAGCTTAGGCGGGGGTGGGTGAGTAACATGATCACAATTATGTTATATTTTAGAGAGTGCATGCTTAAAGGAGTTTTGAGATTGGACTGGAAAGAGGTAGGAAGGGGAGACTGGAGATGAGCACCATTATTTAGAGGCTATTTCTGTGGTGCTCCAGGGGAAGGGACCAGAGCCTGAGCCTGAGCCATGGCAGTGGCAGTGACAGTGGCGTTGTGTGTGTGGGGGTGCAAATATAATCTAGAAATCAATAAGACCTGGGGGATTGCTGAATTGGGAGCTGAGGGTGGTTATCAGGTGTCTAGGTTGGGATTCTGAGGGAAGAATGCTGCCATTCAGAAATAAAAGGGGGGACAAGCTTTAGGGGAGATGCTGAGTTCAGTTTGGACATGTTGAATTCCAGGTGCCTTTGGACGTTGGGAAAACATAGAGATAGTTAAAGATCTGGAATTCAAAGGAAAGATCTGGGTTGGAAATAGAGTCATCACTTAAAGGTGGACAGTAAAGCTAAGAATGTGACTACGACAACCCAGGAAAACAGGGTGAGAATGGAAGAAAGCCAAGGACATAACCTTGGGAAAGAACAAAATTAAAAAGATGGATAGAAGAAAGGAAGCCAAGTGAAGGACCCCAAGAAAAGGCTGCTGAGGTAAAAAGAGACCAGCCCGAGAGGCACAAGACTCAAAGTGCTGTCGGATTGGGCAAGTCAGAGGTTTTTGGTCACTGGAAGGAGAGCATTTTTAGGATTTTTAGGATGCAGTGGTAGGACAGAAATGAGTCTGGGGTGGTTGAGGGAGAGAGGGAGGGGAGAACACGGAGCAATCTTATGTAGATGAGCTTGTCAAGGATTTTGACCACAAAGGAATGAGGGAATTCAGATGGCAGCTGGAAGGGGCACAGAAGGGAGCCCTCCTAGAGAAGGAGAAGGTGAGGTCCGTGCCCAGGGAGAGCAGAATCCAGAAGTGTGGAGGAAGTACAGTCACCACTCTCCACTTGGCACATCTCTGTTGTGGGAGCACAAACTACCTCTACCGACCCTGTTTCATTGGGTCTTATTTCACCTACACAGATTTAGATCTCTGTCCCAGAATGTGTGTAAATAGGGTCAGTGGAAGGTGCTGTGGTGAGTTCTCTGATTTAGGACCTTAAGAGCTCATTGCATTGTCTTGTCTGACTGCCCATGCCCACTGCAAGAGGAGACTCAAGAAGGCAGGGAATAGGCCGTCCATGACTTGCAGGAGGCTGAAATACCACCACGATCTGCAGACATTTTATAAATAATTCTGGAGAGACAATGTAGCTGTTAAGGATGTTGGCTGGCAAGATAAGCCCTTGACTGATAAGCCCTTGACTCTGTGGGGTCATGGCATATGTGTATTGCCTGTGTGGAACACCATCCTGCTTTCTCCCGATTTACAGGGTTTTGTGGACTGAGGGTTGACTCTGTAAAACAAAGATTTCACACTTAAAGCTTAACTCTTTCAAAGTCATCTTCCAGTGAATTATTTAAGGACCAAACTATTTGTTTTAGAATTTGATAGACTTAAACCTTGGAGGGAGGGGGCTATTTTACCTTAACCCTCCTCTCCCTCCCTTCATTTTAAGTTCCAATAGAAGAGAGAATCAAGCGTGAGTGGAAGGCCTAACGTTTGCTATGAACTGTACTAAGTGCATTCACATGGGTTGTCTCCTTCAACCGTCATACTGTGTTTGCAATAGAGATATCCTCATCCCATTGTTTTTTTCAGACGAGGAAGTGGTATCTCAGAAAAATTAATGACTTGTAAGTGAGGAGGTTGGATTCAAACTCAGTGCAGTCTCCATCCACCCCCCCCCCACCCTTGCTCAGCAGCTTGGAAGTCAGGATCTACGCGGTGTCTAGGAAAGGACACATCAGAAATGCAAAGTATTTCTTGTGCATTAAGAGGCATCCCTTGCAAAATGATCCGATTTCCTTTGACATAGAGGAGATTCGGGGCATTTTATGTTTGAGGAACAAACCGTATGGTTCCCATTGCAAGTCCTGCAGACACTCAGAGAAAGGAGAGATCCCTGTGGGCTACTACAGTCAAAATGACTTTCTGAGAAATGCAAAACTGGAATTTGGCCTTGGAGGACAGCGTGAGAAGGTAAATAGCAAGATTAAAATGGACAGAGAAGCATTCTAAAGAGGAGCCCTCAGGCCACACTTGGAGGCATCAACACTTGGGTCTGTTGGATGCATGCACAGTTTTGCCTTCTTACTGTGCTCCGGTCCCTTCTTCTGTGAAAGTGTCCGCATGGCCCTTTGCATGCTGAGAACGAGGTAGGGGATAAGTTAGTTGCTTTAGCCCCATCAAGGCTGTGGTCCCTTTATGTCTTGCAATGCTCTGTTGGTTTTGAAAGCATCAGTGAGTGGTATTCCCTAAGATTTTTAATCTCTGAATTTATTCTTAGCTTACACACTGGTAAATTCCTGTTTAATAACTAAAAAACAGCAGGAGCACCTCTGCCGAGTTAGAAGAGGTAGGACAGGACAAAAGAGCATCTCTCTGAGGCATCTTTCTCATTGTGCAGTTCCTTACCTCTATTATTTAATTCATTTAAGGTGAGCTCTTGAAATCATAATGGAAATAACCTTATTTCCCATTCACTAACAGTCTGTCACAGTTGTAAATTCTGAAATTGACATCACAGGATTGAAATCTGCTAGTATGTGTCGAATGTATTATACCTATATATGTGACAGTTTAGAAACACTTCAAGAAATTTATGTGACCTGGAATGTTACTTCTTAAATTTTTTTAAATTTTTATTTATTTATGATAGTCACAGAGAGAGAGAGAGAGAGAGAGAGAGAGAGAGAGACACATAGGCAGAGGGAGAAGCAGGCTCCATGCACCGGGATCCTGACTTGGGACTCGATCCCAGGTCTCCAGGATTGCACCCTGGGCCAAAGGCAGGCGCTAAACTGCTGTGCCACCCAGGGATCCCTGGAATGTTACTTCTTGTATTTGCATGGCTTTTTCCTTCCTTCCTCCCTTCCTTCCTTCCTTCCTTCCTTCCTTCCTTCCTTCCTTCCTTTCTTCTTTCTTTCTTTCTTTCTTTCTTTCTTTCTTTCTTTCTTTCTTTCTTTCTTTCTTTCTTTCTTATTTCTTTCTCTTTCTTTCTTCTTCTTTTTCTTTTTTTTTAAACAGGCATGTTGGACTATTTGAATACCAGACCAGTTTCATGTATTAGTCTTAAACGTTGCTAATCCTGTAGATATTTCACATCAGCAGATTTACATAAATGCACTTCTGCTGAATGAATATATTAACTCATATTGCATTAGAAAGGCCCTTTATCTGACAATTGCACCTGTCACAGGGTGTCCTCAATTTGCTTAATTGAAGATATTTTTCTGAGGTCATTCGTTTTTCTTTCTAGGGTTAAAGGTTCTGCACAATTTTCCTTTTTTATTCACATCTGCAGAGGTTCTCAGAATGCCTGAAAATGAACACTACATGCTCTGTGTTAGAGTCTTAGGTGATTTTCCCCGTGGGGCATATACATTTACTTCTTAAGGTCTTGTAATTCACTTGAAAATGTACATTTACTCACACTAATAAAATTTTCTTCCAGCTATATATTTTCCTGCATTACATCATCTCATTAAGCACTAGAATTCCTCAAGCCTGGATTTCCCCCAAAGATTGTGAGAAATTTGTGACTGGCTCCATGAAATGAGCTCTTATTCTGTGATGATCTAAAAATAGTTGCAGCAAACTGCAAAAACATATTGCAAGTGACTTAGACTAATGCCTTTCTTCTGTGTTCAGGAGCTATGAGGTGATGGGGTGGGAAGAAGCCTCAGAGATCATCTGGGCAAGACTTTTAGTTTGCAGATAATGTGACAAATACAGTGATTTGTTCATGTTCCTTGGGCTCTGGAATACTCATCTCTGGATTCCCTACTGTGAGGAGAAAACATCCAATTTGCATGCTGGGAAAATAGGAGAGCAGGACATCTGGAATCCTACAGACTTGGATTACAATCCCAACTTGATTATTTAGTACCTCTGTCGACCCTTGGGAAATCTGGCACATCTCAGTTTACCCATTTCTAAATTGGGTATAGCAGTAGAATATTCCTCACTGAATTGCCATGACAAGCTAATGACATGTATCTGTGCAAAGAGGCTGATACAAAAATGTCGAACATGTAGTAACGGTCCAATAATCAGTAGGTAACATTCTTAGTATTATTATGAGTAGAGGATAAAGATGGAATATTTATACTACTAAAATGAAGTGATATGAAAGAAAAGTGATTGGTTTCTATAAATAATTGTTTGAAGAAGAAGTACTGGGTGTGTGTGGGGAGACTGGACAACTTTTTGCTGTCATCCTGCTGTTTTGAATTTGCACACTTGGAAGTGGAGTCATGTGGAAAATATCTGATCCTGCAATTAGGGCAAGGTGCCACCAGGTGGCAGTGGTTTCTCAGTCATGGTTCTGTGATTTTTGTCACCAAATGGGTGATTAAAGATGATTTGAATATCTTCTTACTCTTACCCATTTTGAAGTAGACCTCTTCATAACCACTATTTATACACACATTTATTAAAACAGTGTTATTGACAGGGCACTGAAGTTGGGTATACCCGGGTTTGGAATCCTTCTACTTCCAGGACCAACTGGGGCAAGCCCTTGGGGAACGAGCACCCAGATTGAGAAATAGAACAGCAGCAACAGCCCAGAGGCCTTCCTTGTGCCTCCATCAAGATATCTTACCCCTCAAGGTAAACACCCTTCTGACTTCCCTCACCATACACTTTGGTGTTGCCATTTTCTGAACTTACTATAAATGGAGTTATGTAGCATCCATTCTTGTGTTCCTGATCAAGACTGTTGTCTGGGGTGGACCTGTTGTCTCTTTTAAAATCGATGTATGTGTTCTTTATATATGCTGGTTGAAATCCCTCTTCTCCCACTCACTGGCTTGACTCTCACTATTTAATGGTGTCTTTTGATAAACAGGAATTCTAATTTCATAAGTTTAGTTATCATTATTATTCTTTATGTTTTGGTTGTTTTTTGGGCGTGCTATCTGTGGAGCTTGAGTTCCTCTATGTTACGGTCTAGAAGCTTTACTGTTTTACCTATCACCTGGGCTGCCCTATTCTTTTTTTTTTTTTTTTAAGATTTTATTTATTTATTCATGAGAGACTCACACAGAGAGAGAGAGAGAGAGAGACACATAGGCAGAGGGAGAAGCAGGCTCCATGCAGGGAGCCTGACATGGGACTCGATCCTGGGTTTCCAGGATCACGCTGCTGGCGAAGGCGGCACTAAACCATAACCACTGAGCCACCTGGGCTGCCCTATTCTTTTTTTTTTTTTTTTTAAGATTTTATTTATTTATTCATGAGAGACTCACACAGAGAGAGAGAGAGACACATAGGCAGAGGGAGAAGCAGGCTCCATGCAGGGAGCCTGACATGGGACTCGATCCTGGGTTTCCAGGATCACGCTGCTGGCGAAGGCGGCACTAAACCATAACCACTGAGCCACCTGGGCTGCCCTATTCTTTTTTTTTTTTTTTTTTTTTTTTTTTAAGATTTTATTTATTTATTCATGAGAGACTCACACAGAGAGAGAGAGAGAGAGAGAGAGAGAGAGAGAGAGAGAGACTGAGAGAGACAGAGACAGACACAGGCAGAGGGAGAAGCAGGCTCCATGCAGGGAGCCTGACATGGGACTCGATCCTGGGTTTCCAGGATCACGCTGCTGGCCGAAGGCGGCACTAAACCATAACCACTGAGCCACCTGGGCTGCCCTATTCTTTTTTTTTTTTTTTTTTTTTAAAGATTTTATTTATTTATTCATGACAGACACACAGAGAAAGGCAGAGATATAGGCAGAGGGAGAAGCAGGCTTCCCCTGGGGAGCCTGATGCAGTACTCAATCCCAGGACCCTGGGAACACAACCTGAGCCAAAGGCAGATGCTCAACCACTGAGCCACCTAAATGCCTCAGAATTCAGATATTCTTTATTTTTCTGGATAGTGTATTGACCTAGCACCATTTCTTGAAAAACATCACTCTTTCCTCAGTGTGCTCCAAGATTGTCTTTGTCATAATCCATGTGAACATCTATGTGTGTTTCTGGACTCTCAATCCAGTTCTATTAGTTCTTTTGTCTAGTTTTGTGCCAGCACAACTCATCCATAACTACTGCAGATTTCTAATAAGTTATCCTATCTGGAAGTGCAAGTCATTTAGAATTGCTCATTATCATTACGTTTGATGTTGGTGACCCTTTTGCAGTCCACGCAAATTTTAGAATTAGCTCACCAATTTCTACAAGAGCTGCAAGAAGTTGATTAAGACTACATTGACCATTGACTCTAGATAAATATGAGTGAACTGACATCCTTATAATATTGAGTTTTCAAATTGGCAGACATGGTGTATTCCTCTGATTAATTAGGCCTTTCTGAAATTCCTCTTAGTAACATTTTATTGCTTCCTGTATAAAAATCTTTCACTTCTTATCTGTAGATCATTTGGATGTTACATCATGTGTGCATAATGATAATTATTTCCAAATGTTCTCCAATACTTTAAACTTTTATTTATTTTTTCTTGTTTTATATATTTGTATTAAGTAGGATTTCCAAAGCAATGTTGAATAGAAGTGGTGATAGTAGGGATCCCTGGGTGGCGCAGCGGTTTGGCGCCTGCCTTTGGCCCGGGGCGCGATCCTGGAGACCTGGGATCGAGTCCCACGTCGGGCTCCCGGTGCATGGAGCCTGCTTCTCCCTCTGCCTGTGTCTCTGCTTCTCTCTCTCTCACTGTGTGCCTATCATAAATAAATAAAATTAAAAAAAAAAAAAAAGATTTAAAAAAAAAAAAAAAAAAGAAGTGGTGATAGTGGCATCTATTTCATTCCCAAACTTAGGTACGTGCATTTCCATATTTCACCATTTAATTATATGTACTATATATTTATTTTGTAGGTTCTTTTATTATATTAAAAAAGTTCCCTTTTATTACCAATTTGCTATAGTTTTTTAAAATTGTGAATGGGTGATTAATTTTCCAGATGTGTTTTTTCATTTATTTGAGAAAAATGGTTTTCTCCATTTTTTTGTTAATCTGATGATTAAGTTTTATTTTTTACTTTTTATTTTTTTAAAAGATTTTATTTAATAATGTCTTCACGAGAGACACAGAGAGAGAGGCAGAGACACAGGCAGAGGGAGAAGCAGGCCCCATGCAGGGAGCCCGACGTGGGACTCAGTCCTGAGACTCCAGGATCATGCCCTGAGCCAAAGGCAGATGCTCAACTGCTGAGCCACGCAGGTGACCCTGATGATTAAATTTTAAATGTTAAACCAAGTTGCAATCCTGAAATCAACTTGGTTGACCCTTGCTAATTTTCTTTCTAATGTATCACTGGATTTGATTTGCTAATATTTTGGTTTTGATTTTTTTCATTTTAACTTTTGTTGTATGTTCATGAGGGAGATTGGATCAGACTTTTCTTTATATATATATATATATATATATATATATATATATATATATATAAAGGTTTTAGAACCAAAGATATGCTGGATAGAGAATAAAAGAGATGGAAAGTATTCATGCTTTTTCTTATTCTCTGGAAAAGTTTGTGTAAAATAGAAGTTCTTTTAAAAATATTTGGGAGAATTTCCTGTTGAAGCTGAGCTTGGCACTTTCTTTGTGGGAGGGTTTAAAATTACAGATTCAATGTCTTTCATAGATACAGGAATATCCTAATTTTCTATGTCTTTTTACTGTCAGTTTTGAAAGTTGTATTTTTTCAAAGAATCTAAAGCTTTTCATTGATATCTATGGTTTTCCACAAGTATCATCCTCTTGCCATCAAAGCTAATTGGTGATGTTACAGTTAAAAAAAAATCCCTACAAATGTCTATGATTTTCTTCCAAGTTGTTATCCACTCTCTGCTGAATCTGCAAGTTTTTATGTTGTCACTTTTCTGTTTGAATTAACTCATGACTTCATGTTTTCTTTAATTGAATCATATCACTAAAGTTAAGTAGATTTTTAAAATTTATCATTATTATTATTATTTTAGAGAAAGTATGAATGGGGAGAGCAGAGGGACAAGGAGAGAGAATTTTTTTTATTTATTTTATTTTATTTTATTTTTTTAAATTTTTTTTTTTTTTTTTTTTTATGATAGTCACAGAGAGATAGAGAGAGAGGCAGAGACACAGGCAGAGGGAGAAGCAGGCTCCATGCACCAGGAGCCCGACGTGGGATTCGATCCCGGGTCTCCAGGATCGCGCCCTGGGCCAAAGGCAGGCGCCAAACCGCTGCGCCACCCAGGGATCCCGAGAGAGAATTTTTTTAAAGAGAGAACTTGAATAATTAAATAATTTTGAGAATTTGAATAATTGAGAAATTGAATAATTTTTTAAAAATTATTTTTATTTATTTTTAGAAAGAGAGAGAGAGTATGCACATGGGAGTGGGGGCAAGGACAGAGGGAGAAGGAGAGAGACTCTTATGTGAACTCCATACTCAATGCAGAGCTCAAGGCAGGATTTGATCCCACAGCCCTGATATCATGACCTGAGCTGAAATCAAGAGTCAGATGCTTAACCAACTGAGACACCCAGATGCCCTAAAGTCTGCAGGAGGTCTCCAATGTTCAACAGCTCAGCTATAGTCATGTGTTGGATGGATGTGTTGACTGGTCATGCCAGCCTTACTAAGCTTTGAAAATTTGGTAACGTTTTTCTATCTTCAATTATACTACTTGGACACATAGTACGAATAATGAACTGACTTCACTGAAGCAAAGACAATCTAAATAGTCCTAACCAAATCTGGGCATGTGTAAGGGGTGAGAACTACATTAAAACTATTACATATCTGAAAATGATTTCATGATGTCATCAATACCAAGCTTAGAGCTATTTAAAAGTTAAAAAATATCATATAACAGATGAAATGTAACAGTTCTTTTTAAACATACTGGTGCTTATCAGTCTTTTTTTTTTTTTTCTCTTAGCAAATCTTTATTTTCTCTTATGTTTAAAGTAGCATTTATCCACTATAAGAATGGAAAAATATAGGTCTACATTTTCTATTTGTTTGATTTAATTTATTATAAGGCATTTTGTGTAATGTAATGTAAATACATAATTTATTTTAAGGAATTATTTGAGGTCAAGACCTAATATCATGTTTTCCCAAGGAGTTATAATAGAATCTATCACAGAACACTGAACTATAGATGTCACCGTTCTACATGTTTAAGATATTTGTCTCCTTAAACTTGTTTCCCATTTGATATTTTAATAGGAATCTAATTGGGTAAGGTGTACAGAAAAGGAAAGTGCTGTTCATTGAAATTTCCATATCACCAGGAAGTTTCTGAGTGGTCATTTCTTCTGACTGAGAGCTCCTATCAGGGCTTTATTCACTCCATCTATCCCCAGAGCCTAGAATTGCATGTAACTCATGCTGCCATTAAAACTTTCTCTCATATTCCATAGATTCTTTGGAAATTCCTGCATGGAGACAGGAGTAGATTCTTGTTCCTTTCTTCTCAAAACACCTGTGCAATGAAGCCTATATTTACAGACAATTAATTCAATGAACTTTCATTAGGTAACTGTGGGCATTGAAAGAAGGGATATTTATATAGTTACGTAGAGCTCAGTGATTTTTCCAGAAGGCCATGTTTCCTGAGCCATCGTTCATAGAACATTTGGAAGGCACTGTGAGAATCAGGTCCTCTTTTTAGTGCTGGGGACACAGAGATGGATTACACAGGCAGTTCCCATTGTCCAATCAGGAAGTTTTCACTTTTCACTTATCAAATTGCTTAACTCATTTTCTTTTCTTTTTTTTTTTTTTTAAATTTTATTTATTTATGATAGTCACACACAGAGAGAGAGAGAGAGAGTGGCAGAGACATAGACAGAGGGAGAAGCAGGCTCCATGCACCGGGAGCCCGATGTGGGATTCGATCCCGGGTCTCCAGGATCGCGCCCTGGGCCAAAGGCAGGCGCCAAACCGCTGCGCCACCCAGGGATCCCGCTTAACTCATTTTCTGTGAGACAACCCAACTTCCTACCACTGACGCTCTGGAAGGAAGTCTCAAAAATAAAGCAGGTACTCCTGCTTTCAGAGTGACTATGGTCTCAACTGATGATGCAATTTGTGCCATAAAATAAAGGCCCACCATGATTTCATTGATCATGAGGTTGTTTGCTGAGTGGGGCAGGTGGCAAGATTCAGCCCAGCACAGATAACCCATAACCTGGTGCTGACTTCCACTGTTGGTTTCCACTGAGCCATTTGGGCATTAGCTTCCTGTAAGGCTAATCATTTAGGAAACCGAGAGAGCAGAACAGGTGATGTCATGTTTGAGGTAAGAGATATAGACATGAACATGACCCCTGGTCCCTGAGTTACATGGGATTCTTTGGAGATAATGGAAAAACCAACTCAAACTTGCTTGAACTATATCAAGCCATGATTTATGGTTCATGAATGGAAGATTTTCAAGGTAGGGTGATCTGAGGATGGGATTACTTCAGGCACCACAGTTTCTTAAGGACCTTGTTTCTGCTCAGTTTTATGCAGTATCATTGTTTATCTCGGGGGTGACTTCTTCATGTTAGCAAAGTGTGGTCGACATTCCAGATTTAATATTGGTAGTGCTAAGGAGAAAGCATCTCCTTCCTAGAATTTCTCAGCAAACCTCTTCTCATATCTCACTGGGTTGTCTGCTAAGTGTAGACCAGTTGCTGAGGCTGGGGAAAGACAGATACTGGCTGGTTTAGGCCACTTATCTGAATTAGCCCTGTGGCAGGTGGTATGACTCTGACTGGATTAGAGTCATACCACTAGAGTGCCCAGGTTCCACCCAGGGCACTGAGTATAGGGTCAACTTCCCTCAAAGTACAAGGGCTTTGTAAAGATATCAAGAGCTTAGCTCAAATTGGGTACTGTTAGGAGGGCAGTGGATACCCAGTAGCTAATCATCAAAAGCCCATGGCAAGGCCATGCACCAAGTAGATTAGAGTCCAGAGGGCAGATAAAATAAATGACCTTTAACAGTTGCCATGAGGAACACTCCAGAAATGAGTATACAAACTCTCTGATTTTTAAATTCTGTTAGATTTCTATTTCTGTGTTAAATTTATGTGTGTCCACCCCTAGATTATTTTACCACCCCATTTCATGTATATACATACACATGTCTACATTCCATGCACAGACACACACATATGCACAAATATATACTCAAGTCCTCTACTGTCTTCTTCATGCTAACGGGTCAAATTTCACTCTGGGTACTAGCAGTCGTTCGGAACGATTTCAGAGAAGATTGCAGGCTGGATCCGTGGCCTTATGTACTTGAGTTGCCATGCTAGTTTGTGGGTTATGATGGCAGGAAACTAGACACTCTCCACTTACCCTCCCCCATCTTCCCTCTGACATAATTGTGAAAATATAGAAGTGAGTTCAGATTTCCACCGAAGCTGGAAACCAGAAATATTATTTAATGGCTTCCTAGAAGCCTGGAGAAATGTCTACTTCACAGAACTGAGAGGAAGATCTGAGGAACAGAGTAAGGCCATATAGGGGAAAAGAGGTCACAGGAAATTCTTTGTCTGTGATAGCCTCTCTTTCTCTCTCCAACCCACTCCTGGACTACAATCCCAATATGTTAATGGGGAAATATGAATTTGGCAACTGGGAAAACTGTGGGATTAGTGCAAACGGAAGGCTCTGTTCTTCATTCAGTGTCTTGGATGAGGAAATAAGTTTGTGCCACTTGAGACCAGAAAGCTGACCTAGCAGATCCTTCATTAGGTTGAGTAAATTGCAGATCGCGGGAGAGTTGGCTGGGAATGGGCAGAGATGTGAAACTCCATGGGAGGCATGTAGACGAGGGTGGGGACCAGAGCAAAACCACATGCACTTTTTATGACCAAATATCAAACCCAAGATCTTCCCTTGATCAAAGGCTTGAATGAGGAAGACAGAGAACCTGGGACCCAAGGGGCCCAGGAACAGTGTGCTTTGGAAAAAATTTATTATGGGAAAGAGCAGAAAATTTTTAGAAAATATCTAACTTGAACTCAATAAACTTCAGGAAGCCAGTGGATGAGAGGAGAGCACAAGAGACTTTCATGAAATGGGAGATGATTGTGATAAAGAAAGCTTTTAAGAAAACTAGAATTTAATTACTTTTTTAAATGGTTGATAACAGACCTGGGTGCAAAGACCAACCTAAAATGCACAGAATATTGCATTCCTTTTTAATTTGTATGGTTCCCAGGGCTGTGTCCTCAAGTCCACATCCTGCATCCCTCCCACCCAGAGACAGATGTTTTCAGGAGTTCGAAATTTGTTTTTTAAGTGTATATTGAGCCTTTCTTAGTGAAAAGAAAATTATAAATTAAGTTCCTTCTTTACTCTTTTGGCTTTTCAAAGAGACCTACCATCAGTGAATGCCAAATGTGTTATTAAAATTGCTCCAAATGTTAATAGATCTGACTTCTTTTAAAATTTTTGGCCTGTGTTGCCAATTAAATGTGAAGTGTAAGCTTTGTAAGGTTACAGGTGTACAGAAGAGTTGTGTACACAGCTTTGGGACGTTTAGAATGTACCAAATAAACAAAATATAGTATTTTGCATTAAAAATGAAATTGCTGAATCAAAATCAGCAGTAGAAGTAATAAAGAAGCAAGCTGACGCTGCAGAAAATTTCATGAGAAATGCAGAGTAGTGTTTTTCAAACTGAGCAAGCTGCAGCCACAAGGGAGTGCCCTGGGGGCTGGCTAGCAGGTGAAAGGAGTTGTAGGGCATGGGGGCCCAGGGCCCTGTGGGCTCATGCCAACCAGAACAGCTAGTTTTGATCCTTTTTTTCCTTCAAAATAATCCTTATAATAATTTGGGTATCTGAGATTTTGTCTGAAATTGTTTTCCATGGCTAGAACCTTTTGGAAAGTGATACTGAATTGGATTAAGGAAAGCTCTCAAAATCTGAAAAAGAGGTACAGAGAGAGAGAGAACAGTAAGGATGGCGAGGAGCATGATGTGGTGGCAGAGCCACAGGTGGGTGACAGGACACCTGCTGAAAAGCCCAGCCATGGAAAGGGAAGACACGTGGAAGAAAGCCTCTGAGCCCAAATAAGCACACATTCTGTACAATTAAACAAAGGAAAGAACAGCACATCAGGTGTGGTGGTGCTTTTATAAATTCCTACTGTCATCCAGGTAGGGAGTAAAGGCACAAATAGAATTTTATTCTATTTATATTCAGGCTTGCCATAGATTTTTCCAAATTAGTGTTTTGAAAGAAAAACCTTTTAGCCTCCAAATTTTCTATCAGGGAAACTTTTCATAGACAAGGGCATCCATGAGATCTTATCTTTTCTCTTTTGGGGGGATAGAGGAGGGAGACGGGAAGGTGCCATCAGATAATACTTACATGCTCTTTTTTTTTTTTCTTACATGCTCTTTTAGAGGACTATGAATCCACAGAGCAGTTAAGTTGGCCAAGAAATGAATCAAAATGAGTAAAAGTGGTTTTTTTCAGTTATGGAAGCAGGTACTTGGAGAATTAAAGGAGGAGAATGGAATTGTTTTTGTTTTATGTTTACTTTGTAAGCTATATGCATGAAAATAGAACAAATATGATGTAAACATTGTAATTTAATTATAACATGCTTCTGAAAATCCCGAATATCATGTGACAAAACTGGGAAGAAGGTAGGCAACAGGGACAAAGAAGTGCGCACGAAGTGTGTCATCTCACGCATGTGTGAGACAGAGAGATTTTATATTTGATTTTGATCATTAGAGAAATGTATTTGCAAGTATGATAATATTATAAGAGTTCAGGGTAATCACTAGTCTGTTTTAAAAAGGACTAATTTTAATATCACCACAGAAGACAAAATAAATAAAACCTGGTGTAAAGTATAAGCAAACACAGAAAACAAACAAAATTCTCTCAAACTCGAAAAGCATGAAACAAGATGAACATAAATAAGATCAAACATATTATCCATGAAATCACACATAAGTGCATTAAGATATTCAAAGAGAAAATTAATCTTAGTCTGCAATAAAAGAAATAGCAAGTCAAATCTTATTATACATCACTCATGAAAGACTATCAAAGAAAGGAAAGAAGAAAAAAAGAAAAATGGGAAGATTAAAACAAAAATCTTGACAAAGAAGCAAAAAAGCAAAAATCTTGAGTAAAAGACTCCTATATGAGTCCTATATAATTCTTTTAAGAATTAAAAGTACAAAGGCATTAACATTGATGGAGATCATTTTATTTTGACAAAAAGTACAGGGCACCCTGTGGACATAAGGGTCAGAATGTACCTGTGAGAAGTAGCATGTCATTGGCATACATGACAGGGTCCTTTTGTATAAGGTACCCAAGAAGAAAAAGTGGAAAGGCCAGCAGAGAGGAAGACTTCAGCAGTTTCCTACACCTCTGAAAGATCAAGCAGCCTCAGCTAGGTGAGAATACAGAGGATCTGGATAACAACATTACTCAATTTAATTAAATAGACCAAATTGAAACTTGTACCTTACTCATAGTTGAGTGCCCTTTGGTAAAAATGCATTCAACAACTATAAGATGTAATTAGATCACAAAGAAAGTCTTAATACATCTCAAAGGGGAGAAATTATACAGTCCATTTTTGTGATCACAAACTTCAATCACATGGGAAATAATTGAAATCCCCTATAAAAAATACTGAATCTAAATTTGTGATTTCAAACATCCTAGAAAACGGTGAAAATGAGTCCCCCATATTAGCTGTAGAGACACCAGGAGAACAGTGATGTGGGGGGAGCAGTGGCTCCAAAGCAGAGTAACTGATGAGTTTGAGGATGAGGGAATATATCAAAGATGGAGTCCAGGTTAGGAAAGGAAATACAGATTAAATCTCATGGAAGCAGGAAGAAAGAATAATAGTAGCCCCAATGAATAATTAAGAGACAATAAACAATGGAGATTATAAGGAAACTAATTTAATCTCTCCTTAACTTTTTTTTGGTGAAGGAAGAAAGAAAAGAATATAGAGATTTTTCTTCTGTGTAATTAAGGAAATAAATCTGAACATCTTAAAATACAGAGTAATTTAAGGAAAATAGAGCCTTTATAAAAATTTACATTAGAAGTGGAAAATCTTGAGAACTAGAATAACTGAGGACTGATTTCCAGAGATGCCAAAATTTACACTTAAAAAAGGATGTGGGCACCTGGTAGATGGTTTTGTTGGTTAGATTCATTTGAATGTATAAGAAACACAGAAAGGAAATATACAGAAATTTCCCTTATTTGTTTGTTAATAAATTTGGTAACAGAATGTACACAGCCCACTCCGTCTACACACAAAACATTACAGTCCAATTTAAGTTTCAAAAATAGGCAAGAAGTTCCTGAATGTAACACTAGCAAATTGAGGCTAGCATTCTATTAAATTAAGATGAATTCAAGACCCAATTAACAAGATTCCTGGAATGCGATAATGATTTGATGTTAGAAAAATTTTACTATAATATATATCCATAGGTCCAAAGAAAAATCTCAATAGTCACCAAAATGGTATTTGTTAAAATTTAAATTAAATTACTGAAGAGTAACAATGAAGTAGGAATGGAAAATTTGTCCTCGACATTATCAAGTTTCTATCTCAATTTCTCTTTTAAGCCAAGAGTTTTAAACTACTACTCCAATGCGGAGGCACTTAATGATAATTACAATGAACTAAGCTGGTGGGGAATCTCAAGTGCAGTGTGAGTACTGTATGCGCTTCTGAATTTGAGAGTGACACAGAGCATTTTGCTAGTAAAGGCTGGTCTGTGGCTGATGGGTTCCCTCTCACCTATGAGTACTGATCAGGAAGGGGACAGAAACGAATGAACAGCTCTGCTGCCCCTTTCTGCAGGGATGAGAGGAAGGAGATCTTCCAGACCCCCTTTGAACAGCACTGATGTGATTCCATTGACTGACTTTAGTAAAAAACAGAGAAAGCACCTTCTCAAACTTGACCAGGTACAGACTGGTGCTGAAGACTTCCAGCGGGGAAGGGAGGAAGAGCTCTCTGGGTTGTTGAGCTAGGCGGCTTCACATACATGATCTCTAAAGCTGACGGCAGCCAAGTGCAGAGTCTCTATCCTTTTGGCATGGTTGAGTATTTACACACTCTGCTACTTTGATACGCAAAATATACTTTTCTATAAAAATTATTGGGTGACATGTCATATATACAAAAGAGTAGGTAAAACATCTATGTGCAGTTGGTTACCAATAATAAAATGTATACCCATGTGTCCTCTATCCAGCTCAAGATGGTATGTCCAGTGGCCTTAATGCTGAGTAATTTCCCACTTACTCACTCCCCTGCCCAGAGTGGGGGGGGGGGGCAAATCGCCATCCTGAGGTTTTATCAATCATTCTTTTGTCTATCTTTGTGTTTCAGCACCTATGGATAAATCAACAAACCAAACAGTGTTTAGTTTCACCTGTTTTAGAACTTTGTGTAAGTGGGATATATGCTTTATCTGATAATGGTGGCCATGACAATGTGCCTTGGGTGTCTTACTGCAGGGAACATAACTGACCAAGGGTTTCGCTGGTGGGATCTGAAATTCAAGAGTGTTAGTGCCAAGGCCACCTCCCACATGCTGCTCACCAGCAGTGACTCACTGTCCATAAGGAGGATACCTCAGGTAAGGGTATTGAGGTAGACCTGTTCTGGGAGACAGGTCCTTTGTGGGCCAACTCTGGCTCACAGATTCCCTGAAGCTCCTTTTCACGACTGCATGTCAGTCTGGGATGCCTCCACCCAACCTCCCCTCCCAATCCCTCACTGCAGTCTGGTGGCTCTTCCAGACTTCTTCCAGGTCCCCTCTACTTTCTTCCACACAGGTACTTACTTCCCTATCTGTTGTGTATATGTTGTAATTTATCCTGCTATTTGTCTGTTGATGGATGACTGTATTATCTTTTTTTCTTTTTTTTAGGTCACAAACCAAAGGAAGAGAAAAATGTATCCTTTGGGTCAAATCCACCTGATTCTATAGGGCCTTCAATACAAAAAAGGTTTTATATTTTTAAGTGGTAAAAAAATATCAAAAGAAGTATAATATTTCATAACACATGAATACATGAAATTAAAATTTCAGTGCCCATCAAAAACATTTGGTTGCAATGCAGTCATTCATTTGTTTATGACTTGTTTATGACTTCATTTGTTTATGTATTGTCTAATGACTGCTTTCCTGCTACTCTGGTGGAGTTGAATAATTGCTGGATGCGCTACAAAGAATAAAATATTTACCATTTGGCCCTTGACAGAAAGTTCGGTGGCTCCTGATGTAAACAATGTTGCTAAGAAAGAGTTTCTTATGTATATGTGTGAGGATTACTCAGTATATGGTCCTGGCAGAGGAATGTCTGGGTTATAGGATACATACATGTTTAGTTGTATTAGGTGATGCCAAAATGCTTACCAAAGTATTTACACTAATTTTCTTCTCTACCAAGAATGGACATAGAGTCAGTTGGTTGTCTCATATCCTTGCCAACAGTTGATATTGTTCAACTTTTCAATTTTCACCAGTTGGATGGACATGAAAAGGTCTATCGTTGGGATTTTAATAATCATTAGCCTAATGCCTAATGAAAGTAATGGAGTTGAACATATGCTTCTGGTCCACTAGTCTTTTCTCTTTTTGACATTATTCTTTTTTTCTCATTTTCTTTTGGATTGTGTGTCTTTTAATTCTTTGGTTCTGGAAAGCTCTTTATGTATTTTGTATATTAATCCCTTATCATTTAACTAAATTAAACATTTCATTTAATTCATGGCTTTTTTGGCAGTCTTTATTGTATTTGGATTAACAGAAGTTCTGATACTAAAAATATTTTGTTATAGAAAATTTCAATCACATAAAAAATAAAAGTCCTTTTTTTTAATGTAGCTGAATTTTAAATAATTTATGCTTCTGTTTGTGAGTTTAATGTTTTAAGAAATCTTTATTTATCCTCAAGTCACAAAGATATTAATGTATGCTGTCTTCTGAAATTTTTATAATTTTCCTTTTGTAATCACTTGGAAGTTTTTTTTTTTTAGTCCACTTGGAGTTGATTTTTATGAATGGTATGGTGTATGTATTCAATCTGATTTTTTTTCCCCACATGGATACCAGTTGTTTCTGCACCATTCTTTGAAAAGTAACCTCTTTTTTTCTCCTGATAGGCAATGCCAATTTGGTCTTATAGTGAGTTTCACATAGATGTGGATCTGTCTCTAGGCTCTCTAGGATATTCTTTTCATTTACTTGACTATTCTGACTTATTCTCTACTGTTTTAGTTACTTGAGTTAATAATACATCTTCACACAAGCATATTGGCTTTGACTGCTTCAGCGGCGTTTGGTCTCTTCTTTGATCTTTTAACTTTTCCATGGAAGTTTTAGAATCAGCTGTCAACTTATTTAAAAAATCTGCTTGGATTTTGGTTCAGGATTGCATTGACTTTATAGATAACTTGGGGAAGAATGGGTATTTAAAATACTATATTTCTCCAGTCATTCAGCTTTAGAAAAAACCTTCCATTAAAGCCCTGCAATTCATCCCATCCATGGCTTGTCCATCTTTTGCTAGAATTGTTCCTATGTTTTTATATTTTTTGCTGCTATTGTAAGTGGCATCTTTTTACTTTCAATCTTACTATATCTTTAGTTTTGGATGTCTCCTTGTGAAGGGCTATGGCAGTTGGATGTTTTAAATCAATAATCTTTGTTCCTTTCCTTATATTCTTTGTTATCTTTGGCTGTGCATTGGTCATCTCTCTTGCAGTATTATTCCTGGGGTTCTCCCAGACTTAGCATGGATGTTTGTTCTTCTGGGGGCTTCCATTCATATGCAAATCACTGATGGCATTAGAATTCTTCATATCTTACTAGTGAATGGAATCTTTAATCATCTATGATTTTTTTAATCTTTAGTGATGCTTTTTGTTTTGAAGTCAATTTTGTCAATCTTTTGGTTAACATTTTCTTCTTTTCTCTTTTTTTCATCTTTTATTTTCAAATTTTCTGTGTCCTCGTGCTTAACACCTATGTCTTTTACACAACATGCAGCTGAATTATTTTTATCATTTCTTCCTGAGTCGAGTCCATTTGTACTGTTTGTCATTACTGATGTGTGTGTGTTTAATCATATCAATCACTTTATTGTATATTTACTGTGTGCCTTTCTTTTCTGTTTTTTTTTTCTTTCCCATCACTTCCCTTCTATCAGGAAATTACAACCTCTTTGTTCTTTAGCCAAGAGGTGGTGAATTCACAACACAAGTCAGATCATATCATTCCTCAGCTCAAACCTGTCAATTACTTCCCTTTTCTCTTATGAAAGCTTATAAGGCCCATATAATTTGGCCCCTTGCTTTTTTCTGACAACTGTGTTTCCTGCTCTGTTTGTTTAAAACAGAACTGGCCTCTGTGATTTTTTTAAAAACACCCATAACATATTCCTTGTAGGACCTTTGCACCTGCCGTCCCCTCTATCTGGAACCTTCTTCTCTCAGGCATTCTTGTGGATCACTACTTATAATATCAGATCTCTCCTCATTTTCCTCCTTACCATTGAGGTCCTTCTTGATCATTCTGCATAAAACAGCAACCCCACACACTCCCCATGCTCCTCCTTAGCACTGGAGTTTAGCATGCCCCTCTGTTATATGATGTAGCTTAGTGTTTGTTTTTTTTTTTTAAATTTTGTTTTGTTTTGTGAGAGAGAGAGAGAGAGCAAGCTTGAGTTGAGAGGGGAGGGTCAGAGGGAGAGGAGAGAAAGAATCTTAAGCAGGCTCCATGCTGGGAGCTCGATCTCATGAGATTATGACCGGAGCTGAAATCAAGAGTTGCATGCTTGACTGACTGAACCACCCAGGCACCCCATGGTACATATGTCTTATCTAATAGAATCTAATAGAAAGAATAATGTCTTATTTCAAGATCTGTGAGTGTAGGATTTTTGTCTATGTGGTTCATTGCTATATTTCCAGTATCTATGAGACTGTTTTACATGGGATAGGAACTTAGTATTTGTAGAATGAGTGGATTAATCCCTTTTGGAAAATGTGCAGTCATTTTGATTTTGTCTCTCTCCCCTTACTTGTCCTCCAAAAGATTTGGGTCTACAGTGAGGGTGTTACAAATCTGATGGCCCAGGGGAAGTGAGGGGTCATCTTATGTCTGTGTGAGTGCAGGACATTTGCTGACTCCTATGTCCTGACTGATTTCTCTGCTGGGTGGCTGGCCTTGCCTTCTACCTGGGCCACTGCATAGTGTCTACTCAGATGTGCTTACATGAGTCCCCAATGCTGAAGACTGGTCTGGCCATATTTTGTTGATCCCAAAGCCATCTTCTGCAGTCTTTCTGTCCTGGAACCCTCTGGGAACTTCTCTCTCTCTCTCTCTCTTTTTTTCCCGATCTCTGGGAACTTCTCTGAGGCACACAGAACTTCCAGATCTCATTCATGGTTGATGGCTGCCTTGCTCAGTGTGGCCTTCCCAATCTATGCCATGTAAGGTGTGTGGTCTTGCTACACGTAAGGCTTTTTCCTAGTGCTGTAACTTTCCTTAAGCTATGTTCAGGGAAATGAACCACTAGGCTCAGTATACTTGAATTCCTCCAAACTTTTCTGAAGACTTTGGCTCTCTGCCTCCAGGTTTCATCCTAGAAGTTGGTGAGTTTGCCAGCATCCATGATTCACCTCTTGCCCCATGTCTCTCATTCCCACATTCCACAGGTGAGAAGGAGTGGAATTCCCCTCTTTCCTTGTGGCAGAGATTTCTCTGATTTCACTTCTGAGTTCCATGGTTTATGGTAAAACACTCTGGTCTGCAAGTAGGCTGGGCTTGCCTCTGATAAGTAAATAAGTGTTTGGAGTTATAATTCTTTTTCCTTCTGATTCATTTATTTAAAGCTTAGCTTTTGAAACCATTGTCTTGTTGGAGAATCAAAGGCTATTTTACCTCTTTTGTTTTCTCTTTGCATTCCTTCTGTGACAGGGTCAATAAATACAAATTGACACATATATACATGAGCAGAGAATGAATAGAGTGACTAAGAAATTCCCAGTGTAAACTTAATTATGTGCAATATAAGTATCTGATTTCTCTTGCTCAGACTGATTCTTTAATCAATTAATGAGGCTTAAATGACATGATGCATTTAACACAATTATCATGGTCCTTGACAGACAATAGGTGTGCTCAACAGATACTGGCTCCTATTTTAATGTTTCTAAAATCTCCCCAAGTGATGTCCTCATTTTGAAGGTGAGAGTTTATCTGCAGCCTTTATGAGACATTTACCTGCACATTGGTTGGAGTCCCTCCTGAACTATTGGCTGGTGTTGCCTCTAACTGTAATAACTTCAAATTCCTTGAGAGCAGACACACCATGACTTCATCTCCTTGTCTGCTGGTGCACAGTAGGTCCATTCATTCCATATTGTTTGTCTGTCCTGAGCCAGGATCATGCTGGGTACTGGGAACATGAAGTGGAATAAGCATCAGCTCCTGCCAGATGGAGACAAGCAAATGCACTCAAGTGTTATGGTTGCTGTGATCCAATGCCAAGGTGGCCAGGAAACACTTCACGGAAAAGTGACTGTAAAGCTGCACTTGAAAAGATGAGTGAGTTTGCCAGGTGGATCAAACATGGAAGGATTTCCCAGGAGGGGGAGCTGTGTAGACCTGCCATAGGAAATAACAAAGGAGAACTCAGGGAACCGCGAGCAGTTCAGGGCAATCGGAGTGTGGGTGAACCTTACAAAAGTGTTCAGGAAGCTGGCAGGGGCTAGATTGCGGCATTGGCAGCTGAACAACTTTAGGCAGAGGAGAGGCATGGTCAGATTTGTCTTTCAGAAAGATTCCCTTAGCTTGGAGGTGGATAATGGATTGGAAGGATCCAAGATTGGAGGAGAGAGACCACTTAAAAGACTATGAAACAAAGGTGAGTACAGTGGAAAGCAAAATAATGTAGAATCCATGGGGCCTGATTGATTTCCTAGAAAATGCTTGTTTTAGTGAAATGGTAGTCACAGTAATAATAGAGCATCTAACATGGCCTGGGAATTCTGATCAGCTTTGTACCTACAGCTTAACATTTAATCCTTACAACTACTCTCATAGATAAGATCTATTATGAACTCCATTTTACAAGTAACAAAACTGAAGGCACAGAGAGGATAAATAAATTTCTCATCATCACCCAGCTAGTGAGTTGCAGAGCTGGGATTCACACCAAGGCAACCCAGCTCCAAAAGCTAGTTCTCTTAGCTCCTGAAAACACAATCCACAGAGAATGGATCTTGGTAAAATGGGGGGAAATATCTTTCAGGCACAATACTTCTAGGCAATGAAATCTAGGGTAAGAGCAAACTTAGAATGAGGAAAAAATGGGACTGTGGGATAGTATGGAATTAGGTTCATAAACTCTGTGAGTTTGGCCAACACCATTTTTTTTATTGTGGTAAAATATGTGTAACAAACATTTTACCATCTTATCCATTTTTAAATGTGCAACTCAGTGGAATGAAGTACATTCAGATTGTCGTGCAACCAAACTAAAACTCTACACTTGTCAGACAATAACTCCCCACTCCTCCTCCCCTAGATTTGGCGACCATCATCCTACTTTCTGTCTGTGTGCACTTGATGACTCTATGTACTTCTGAAAAATGGAATCATACAATTTTTTTTTGTGACTGGCTTATTTTACTTAGCATAATGTCTTCAGAGTTCATCCATGTTGTAGTATATGTCAGCATTTCCTAACTTTTTAAGGTTGAAAATATTCCATTGTATGTATGTACCACATTTTGTTTATTTACTCATCTGTTAATGGACACTTGAGTGGCTCTCACATTTTTGTTCTCATAAAAAATGCTACTAGGAACATGAGTGTGCAAATAACCCTTTGAGACTCTGCTTTCAATTCTTTCAGGTGCACATCCAGAAGTAGAATTTGCTGCAGCATATGGCAATTCTATTTCTAACCTTGTGAAGCTTCTATTTTCCCTTGTGATTTCTTCCTTGATCTATTTGTTAAGAGTGTGTTGTTTCATTTGCACAAATCTGTGCAATTTTCCAGTTGATCTTCTGTTATTGATTTTTATGTTTACCTTATTGTGGTTGGAGAAAATACTTTGTATAATGTCTCTTTTTTTAACCCTATTGAGACTTATTTCGTAGCTTAATATATGATCTATCCTGGTCAATGTCCCATATGCACCTGAGAAGAAGGTGTGTGTTGCTCTTGGGTGTAGTGCTGGGCACATGTCTGTTAGATACAGTTGGTTTACTATATTGTGTAAGTCCTCTGTTTTCTTACTTCTGTCTGGTCATTCTGTCCATTATTGTGAGTGGGATATTGAAATCTCCAACTGTTACTGTAAAATTGTTTCTCTCTTTGATTCTGTCCATTTAATTTCTTCAGATATTTTGATGGTCTGTTACTAAGTGTGCAAATAACTGTTATATTATTTCACTGTATGGAAACTTTTATTGATATATAATATAATACCTTTCATTGTGTCTTATCACTTTTTTTGATTTAAAGTCTATTATGTGTCATGTTAGTATAGCTATTTCTCCTCTCTTTAGGTTACTATCTACATGGAATATCTTTTTCCATCCTTTCAGTTGCAACCTGTTTGTGTCTTTAGACATAAAATGAGTCTCTTATAGACAGCATATATTTGGATCATTTTTTTCATTTTCTCTTTTAATTAGAGAGTTTAACCCATTTACATTTAATTACTATTAAGGAGAGGCTTTTGTCATTTTGCTACTTGTTTTCTATATGCCTTATCACTTTTTTTGTCTACAATAAAGCATTTTAATTCTCTTATCATTTCCTTTTGTGTATATTCTATAACTATGTTCTTTGTAGTTACAGTGACGATTTTGATTAACATCCTAAAGTTATAGCACTCTAATCTGAATTTATACTGCTTAACTTCAATAACATACAAAAACTCTGCTCCTTTGTAGCTCCGTCTCAATCCCTTTGATTTATTGATGTCATAAAGTTACATCTCTATACATTGTGTCCAAAAACACAAACTAATAATTTGTTTAATCTGTTCATGTCTTAAATCATATAGAAAACAAAAACTGAAGTTACAAATTATTGTTACAACAATACTAGTTTTTATCATTTTCCATGTGTTTACCTCTACTAAAATCTTTATTTCTTCACATGGCTTTGAGTTACTGTCTGGTGTTTGTTGATTTCAACCTGCTCAACTTCCTTTAGTATTTCTTTTAGGACAGACCTAGTGGTATCAAACTGTTTCAGCTTTTGGGAGTTATGTGTGCATGTATTAATTTCTCCCTCACTTTTTAAAAAAGATTTTATTTATTTA
The DNA here is from genome assembly GCF_018345385.1 of Vulpes lagopus. NCBI lineage: Eukaryota > Metazoa > Chordata > Mammalia > Carnivora > Canidae > Vulpes > Vulpes lagopus. Next base: position 116,224,608 of record NC_054827.1, read on the forward strand.
TTCATGAGAGACAGAAAGAGAGAGAGAGAGAGAGAGAGGCACAGACACAGGCAGAGGGAGAAGCAAGCTCCGTGCAGGGAGCCCGATGTGGGACTTGATCCCAGGACTCCAGGATCACGCCCTGGGTTGAAGGCAGGTGCTAAACTGCTGAGCCACCCAGGGATCCCCTCTCGCTCACTTTTAAAGGAAAGTTTTGCCAGATAAGATTCTTGTTGACAATTTTTTTCCTTCCTTTTAGCACTTGGAAAACATTGGCCCATTGTCTTCTACCCCCAAAATCTCTGAGAAATCTGCTCATAATCTTATTGAGTATCCCTTATATGTAATGAGTTGTTTCTCTCTTGCTGCTTTCAAGGTTTTCATTTTGTTTTTGTATTTTGATGGTTTGATTATAATGTCTTGATGTGGTTATCTTTGATTCATCCTACTTGGAATTTACTCAGCTTCTTGATTTTATATTCATGTCTTTAATGAAACTTGGAAAATTTCTGGCCATTGTTTTCAAATAATCTTTCTACCTCTTCTCTCTCATCTCCTACGACTTCTGCAATGAATATGTTGGTCCACTTGATGGTGTCCCACAGGTCCCTTAGGTTCTGTTTACTTTTTTCCAATCCTTTCTCTTTCGGTTCCTCAGACTCAATAATTTCAATTGTTCTAAGTTCACTGATTCTTTTGCCTACTCAACTCTGACTTTGAATCTTCCTAGTGAATTTTTCATTTCAGTTGGTGTACTTTTTAGCTCTAGACCTTTCTAGAATTTCTTTTTCATTTCTTTGTAGATTTTCTGTTTCTATTAATATTTGCATTTTGTTCATACATCATTTTCTTGATTTTCTCCACATTTTCCTGTAGTTCACTAAGACAGTTGTTTAAATCTTTGTCTGCTTGGTGAGTCATTGGTTTTTCTCTAAAATGGTTTCTTTTTCAAAAAAGATTTTATTTATTTTAGAGAGAGAGAGTGGGTGTGCACATGTGCGTGGGTGATGGGGGAGGAAGGGGAGGGAAAGGGAGAGAGAATCTTAAGTGGACTCCACACACTGAGCCTGAAGTGGGCCTTGAACTCATGACTCTGAGATCATGACCTGTGCTGAAACCAAAAATAGGATGCTTAACCTACTGGGCCTCCCAGGTGCCCCTCTCTTAAACAGTTTCTGATGGTTTAATTTTTCCCTTCAGATGGTCTATAATTTCCTTTTTTTTTTTTTTGGTATGCTTTTTGAGTTTTTGTTGAAAACTGGACATTTGAATCTAATAATGTGGCAAGTCTGAAGTCAGTTATATACTTCCTCTTCCCCAGAATTTGCTGGGGTTTTTTGGGTCTTTTTGTTTGTTTATTTATTTATTTATTTTTTATCATGTGGGCTCTGTACCAAGGATCAGCCTGATGTATAAACTTAAGGTCTTCTTGGGTCTTTTCTAGCCTAAATCTTTCCTCTGCATATGCAGCTACTTTAGAATGACCTATTCTTTTTTTTTTTCTTAAAAAAAAAAGATATTTACTTATTTATTTATTTTTGAGAGAGAGAGTACACAAACAGGGTGGATGGATAGAGGGAGAGGGAGAAGCAGACTCCCCACTGAGCAGGGAGTCCAATGCGGGGCTCAATCTCAGGACCCTAGGATCATGACCTGAGTCAAAGATAGATGCTCAACCAATGAGCCACTCAGGTGTCCCTTGAATGACCTGTACTTTGCTGCCAATTCCCTAAAGGGAAAAAAGAGAAAACTGGATGGGGAAAAAATATGCCGGCCATTTAAATCCCCTGGAAGTCATTCAACTGGAAGGGAGGAGCTTGCAACAATGATTGGGTTGGGGGGAGAGTGTAACAATGGCCACCTGCTTCTGTGTCCAGCACCTCCATGATCAGAAGCAGCAATCGGTGATTCGAACATAAAAACCTGATTTTTGGAGGACAAGGTCCTTATTGTCCACTCTGGCTCACACACACTTCACGCCAATGGCTCCAGGAACAGGTGCATAGCTGCCTGCCATGGGGCTAGGGTGGGGCAGGGTAACTGCTGGTGAAGTAAGACCTGAAAAATTGGCAGAAATTAACCACATAATACTGTCTAGACCTTCCTCTGGAAGTTGCAAGACATCAATAAATTCCAGAGTTCCAAAATAGTTCAGACAGATTCTGCTAGTGTAATTGTCTAGGTGGAGAGACAGATTCCTGGTGCTTCCTGCTCTGCCATCTTCCTAGGCTCCAGTAAACCTGTTTTGATGCTTTTTTTTTTTTTTTTTTTGTCCATCAATTCTTGAATACCATGTGGAGGAAAATGAGGAGAGTGCTAGCAGATGTCTAGGCTGTTATAAGGGCAGGCTCATGCATTCCAGAAGAAGATGTCTGAAGGGTTATTATTATTATTTTTTAACACATCCTGTTGATGCATTAGTGTTTCATTCTGACTTATTTGGAGTTTTGCATCATTGTTTTGTGACATTGGGAAAATTTTGATTTGGTGCCATAAAAGCAGACTGAGATGAAAAACATGCTTAATCTCAATGGATCCTGCAAAAGTCCCTTTTTTCTAGCTGATTTTTTTCCAACAGAATATATATATATATATATATATATATATATATATATATATATATATTCTGAATGCATATTTTTCCTCCCTCTTCTTTACAGTCATCATGTTTAAAACCTAATTCTGAATCCTTAAAAAATTCAGTGAGCCAATTACCTCAAATTACTTTTTCTTTTTTTTTAAAGGGATTGCTTCCTCCCTTGGAGGCGAAAAATGAGCCAAAACCCTCTGTGCATGGTTCTGCTTTCCACCTCAGAGGTGGAATGAGAGTTCTTTGGTTCCTGGGCAGCTCCTGCTGGGGCATTTGTACTTTGAGTTCAGCCAACTTGGCTCATGAGTGGCAGAGAGAAGGTTTTGAGATTCAAGGTACCTTTAAAAGCTTCATACCTTGTAAAATCCAATTACTATTTAGAGGGAATGGTGGTGTTAAATATAGTTGTTCCTCTATAAAAGGTCTAAAAGCATCCCTTAATTGAAACTGAATGCAGGCCCCCAAAATGCATCTTGATTAGAGAGAAAAAAACAAATGAGACTGGTTTCTTTAGTCTGTTGGTATATGTTTCTATCTATATCTAGAGTGGCACATGTGCATTTACACACATACGTGTATGTATTGTTTATGTGGGTCAGATAAGGGATGTTTCTAATGGCGTTACCGTGGGCTGCTTTCTTGCAATTTCTAATCGGAGAGAAGGTACTAACACAGCTCAGATTTTGTATTTTGCTCTGTTGTGAACATTAGTGTCTCTAACTCCATATTTGAACATGACTTGCACTCTGTGGAGGTGGAAGGAAACTTCCCTATGACAAAGGTCCTAAGTTCCCTTCTGGAGAAGGTCTCCCAGGGCCATCCTTGCCCCTCCTCTCCTTTTGTCCAGGTTGGATGCCGTCCCTAAGAACGATAGCTGGAGTCGAGTCTGTGTTGCTGGCTGGATGGTTTTTCTTGGGATGAATGTCTTCCCAGTGATGTCATCTAATTTTAGACTGCTGGAGATGGAAATGAAGCACCAGACTCACACTTAGGAAGCAGATGTCAGAGAATCTGCTCACTCACACCAGGAAATGAAGCTCAGAGCACCACAGAGAGGGATTTCTGAGGGACAAGGAAGGTTCAGAAAGGTGCAAAAAGCACAAACTGCCACACAGAGGGAATTTGGGGCTCCACAGAACTGACCTGGGGCAGCCTTTGCCAGCCCAGCAACCCTGGATATACATGAGATCATGTCAGGGTATTTCTGTTCAAATCCCACGGCGCTGCAGAATCACAGTTAGTCTATCAATAACAAATGGATTTTGAGCATTTCTATTACTAGGTACAGGAGGGAAAAATGGCAGTGGAAGGGAAGAATTTTACTTAATTTCAATGACTTTGTTAAGTTTAAATATGAAAGACTCCAAACTGGGAACCGCAGTGGGTGATTCCGATAAACAGGAGCAACATTACAATATTTTTTTTTCTGAGGGGAATATTTTTGTAAAGAAATGGCATTCTCACTTACTTTGAGGTGAGAAATCCCCTCTAGCTTGTCACTAGTTTTAAAAGTGTGTGTTAGTGGGTTTTTCCTCTCCTCTCCCCCTGCGGGTTCATTTTGCCTCCCCTTCTCCTGTCCCTACAGAATCACAATACACCCCCAGGCACTGGTGGTCTCCACTCTAAGTTTCCTTCCAAATGCTACCATTCTTGAAAACATTGTAAGCATTAAAGAGAATCAAAAAGAAAAAATAACCATCTATCATCTTCAGTTTCCCATTTGTCTTTCTCTGGAAGGCATTTTTTTTTTTTTAAATTCATCTATCCTCATTCTATAGCCTCCTAATGAAATAATACAAGTATACTTTGACAAAATCTGGAAGTTATGAGTGAGAAGAAGAAGAAGAAGGAAACATTTACGTGGAATCCCACTGGCATGATCCCCATGCTGATACGACCTGGGATCTGGGGAGCACATCTTGAACGTAGACTCCCCTAAGTCCTGACACTCTCCACGGATTCAGTCAGAGTGACACAAAATATCTCCACGTGGAGAAACAAGCAGTGTGCCACTCCTGGTGTGAGCATCTCCCTTCCCCTGGGCATGTCCCTCCCCTAGATCCCGCATCTTCACATCTTTATACGGTTGCCTGATTCTCCTATTGCCTGTGAACCAGGACCCGTGGGACGCAGATGACTGGCGCTGAGGTCTCAAACTTATCATAATCTAACTTGTCCAAAACAGCCTTAGGCTTTTCTTCCAAGCATCTTTTTCTGTTTTCTGTCTCCCTGCAGGACCCACCACCGTTCCAGTTACACAAGCCTGACCCCTACCAGTAATTCCTGACACTCTTGTCTTCCTCACCTCTGAGCCCATGACAATCTATGGCCACGAGCTGCTACCTTAGCACCTGCATGTCTCTCCAATGTATTCACTCCTGTCCATTTCCATCACAACCCTCGTTAACACCTTGTGCCCAGATTGCCGTGCTAGAAGCCTTTGTAATTGGTCTGCCCACACTCACCGCAGCTGAACTCCCATCCACTCTCCATCCTGTATCAGAAGGATCTTCCTGAATACAAATCCCAGGCATATCACCATCTGGTACATAACCCTTTGGTGTCCAGTAGAATTGGTGGTCCAATTCTCCTAGGGTGAAGTTGAAATTCTACAATGTGGCCTTTGAGGTCCTCCATGGTCTGCCTCAGCTCTTAGCTCATACCATACCCCCACCCCCATTCTCTTGTTGCCACTTTTCTTCTTCCAGTATGTAAATTATCTCATAACTTTGCTAACTGTGTGTGTGATTTTTTAATATGAAATTTTAATCTTTGCAGTGGCTAAATTAGTCTTATACCTTATGGCTCATGGATTTCTTTGTCTTCTGAAGTAGACCTTCCTCATCCTAAGAGTACACAAATATTCTTGTATTTTTTCTTTTAGAGCTTTGATTTCTGCACTTGATTTATTGCTCTATCTTTAGTCTTTTGTATAGTGTAAAGTAAGGTTGAATCCACATGCTTTTCCATATAGCATCGATGATTTCATATCTCTAACCCCTTCACTCTCCAGTAAACATCATAAACTAAATTCCTACATTGTTGTGTCTATGGAGTCATTGTTTTGTTGCGCAAACTTCTTTGACTTTTGCTGCTGACTCAAAAAGACACACATTACTATAATTTTATAACGTATTTCAAATTCCAATAGAACTCCTGCCAAATTGTTCTTATTTTCAGGACTTTCTTAATTATTCATGCATATTTGTTCTTCGCTATGAATTTAGATTTATATGACCTTTTGTATAATTGTCAAATAACCCAAATTCTATGATAAATTTTAGTGGTGATTTTTACTGGATTAAATTGAACTGATGGATTAATTTAGGGGATAAATTAACGTCTTTACACTGCTTCCTCTTACCTAAAAACAATGTGGTATTCTTTTGCTTTTTTAGTGTTGCAGTTTTCATCTGAGACCTGTGTGCTTCTCATTTGGTGTTAATTCCTAAGCATTTATGTTTTTGTTGCTTTTGGGGAGGCAATGTCTTTGTTACACTTTCTAGTTGATTATTATCTGTTTATGGGACAGACACAGGAATTTTTTGTTTCTTTGTCATGTGTTTGGTGTATTACTGAACTCTCTTACTAACTGGCTGGCTTCATATGAGAACAATGACTTTTTTTGTCTTCCTTTCCAGTATTAATGTATTTAATATCTTATTTCTTGTTTTGTTTGTTTTGTTTGATTGTATTTGAGGTTGGAGAGATCTGTAACTAATAGTGTGTGCAAAAAAAGTATGAGGGCTAATTTGATGGATGAAGAGCTGAACCTGGTAGGGATTGATATAGCAAGGGAAATAGCCAGATGACTGTCATAGCTTAGAAGCTCGTTAAGTGGCCTCCCTTACAGGAAAAGGAGAAGGGGAGTGGGATGCTCCAGTTCAGAGAAAATGAACCAAGAGGAGGGTGGTGCCATGATGCAAAGGAAGGAGAATTTCATTTGGATGCTGGAAGAGAAAAGACTGAGTTCAGTTCTAGACAAGTGAAGTTGATGGCCCATGGGACCTTCAAATGGAGGGTCCATTGGGCATCTGGGCATTTAGATATTAGTGTGAATCCTTATTCCAGGTGAACAGCTGCTCCCAGTGAAACCATTTGGATTTGCCTTTCATGGTACCAGTCTAGATTGGTGGTGAATGGGGTGTCAGATCAGGTGATGCAGGAGAGCCGTGCAGGGAACATCTTTGGTATCAGGAAGGGGTGGCACCAGCTTACTTGCAAATGAGCACGTGGCAGGTGTTTGGGATAACCCTAACCATGTCAGTCCATGGGATAATTTTAGAATTTAGGTTCTGGATAGAAGCTAGCCAGTGGGGGTGATGACAAAGTTTGCAGCACAATGAATTTGTATTTTTTTTTAAATTTCCAAACATCCACGATGTCTTAAAACTGCATTTTTTTAAAAAGCTAGATGATTTTTTCAGGTCTAGGAAAGGGTGATAAGTAGCAATGGTGGAGCAGGGGAAAGAGTGCTTACAGTCTTCTGTGTGTTTGGAGATGGGGCCAGACTTGAATTTCTACAGGAACTGGTCCTATCCCCTGTGATACCAGCTAATGATTTGTCTGCATGGCTGTGTTTGGACCTCAGGCTGTCATTGTCTCTGATGTGGTTCTTGCAGATCAAAGAGGGAGGTGGTGTATAGCCATGTCACCACCCGCTGTCGCCTGCATAGGGACCCTCACGCTGACTTCCAGGGTACCGGGCTGGGGTTCTGCACATCATTACCCAGATTAATGAGGACAGATGGGTTTCTGTATAATCAGCCTTACTCTGCTGCCAGTCTGATTGGGTCGCCAGGTGGAATATTTCAGTAATGAATTCTTACAAATATAGCAACCAATTCTGACTTAGGAAAAACAAAGCGATGGGGTGCTAAAGTAGGTAATAAGAGGAGCCTGCACTGTTTTGCATGAGGTTTGCCTGAGGGTGGGCAGGCAAGACAGCTACAGTTCTAGTTACCTTACCGAGAGGTAATAAGGGGAAATGTGGGACCCTTTTCCTACCACCCCTCCTCATCTGGGCACCTCGCTCAGTGTCCCAGGCTGCATGGTGGTGAAGGAGCAGCCACTCCGGGGTACCTCTGTGGACTTGTTCATAAAGCAAACGGGAGATACCCAAGCACTGGGCATGTGAGATGCGAGGGGATGGATGGAGGACTGTGCTGGGGAGAGGTGGGGATGACAGAGGGTGACTAGGGGTGGTGGGTAGGGGTGGTTGCCGGCTCTAATGGTGTGTGCCCTGGGATGGCAGCCAGGGCGGCGGGAGGCTCGCAGGTGCCCCCGTCAATTCCATGCTGTCTGACAATCACCAATTGTTGCTTTTGTTTGTTTGTTTGTTTTGTTTGTTTGATTTGTTTTTATAACCTATTTATTTAGAAATGAGGCGAGGGATACCAAGAGAAACTACCATATTTGCAAAAGTAGGTGATAATAGCATTTAATCTTATTTATACCTTTCCTGATTGCTGGCAAAAACACTCCTTCCCAGCTATCTTCTTTTTTTTTTTTTTAAGATTTTATTTATCTATGTGACAGAGAAAGAGAGAGAAAGAGAGAGAGAGAGAGAGAGAGAGAGAGCACAAGCAGGAGGAACAAGAGAGGGAGAAGCAGACTCCTCCCTGAGCAGGGAACCTGATGCAGAGCTCCATTCCCAGGATCCTGAGATCATGATCTGAACCGAAAGCAGACTCTTAACTGACTGAGCCACCCAGGCACCCCAGTTTTTTCTTTTTTCTATAAAATTGACTCATTCAAAATAAAAGATGGCTTCTCCCCACAAAAACCCCATCTCCTTATTGCATTTATCAAATGCATGATGCACTTATTTTTCTACCCAGTAACCTGTATGTGCTAATATATAAAGATCTCTGGAGTGGATTTCCTTTTTTATTTAAGATTTTATTTATTTATTTATGACACGCGCGCGCGCGCACACACACACACACACACACACACACACACACACAGAGAGAGAGAGAGGAGAGAGAGAGAGGTAGAGACACAGGCAGAGGGAGAAGCAGGCTCCATGCTGGAAGCCTGATGTGGGACTTGATCCCAGGTCTCCAGGGTCACGCCCTGGGCTGAAGGCGGTGCTAAACCTCTGAGCCACCCGGGCTGCCCTGAAGTGGATTTCTAAGTGACAAATGAACTGTGAAGAAAAGTAGGACTGAACCCCTTTCTGAATATTTTTTAAAAAGCTTGTGGGTTTGGATGTTCATTACAGGATTATTCATAATAGCCCCAGATGGAAATAATCCAAATGTGCATTAACTGGAATATCATTCAGTAGTAAAGAGGAAAGGAGTATGAAGACATGCTACGAGGGGGATAAATCTTGAAAACATGCTCAGTGAAAGAAGGCAGACACAAAAGGCCACATATTGTCTGATTTCATTTATATGAAAGATCCATAATAGACAAATCCACAGAGATAAAATGTAGATTGGTGGTTGCCAGGGGCTGTGGGTAGGGAGTATGCAGGGACTGCTATGGTACAGGGTTCTTTCTTGGGGGGGAGGGGCTATGAAAATATTCTAAAAATTGCAGCTTGAGCTGCACAATTCTGTGAGTATATTTTGAATTGTATATTTCCAATGGGTGAATTGTATAACACGTGAATTAGATCTCAATAAAACTCATATAAACGTCTGTAGGTTGAAATGGTGATACATGCATAAATTTTTTCCTAATCAGATATATAAGAAATTATAAACAGTGTGACAAAGAGTAACAGAAAAGCACGCATACTTTTATGTTTTTCCACAGTGTTAAAGCTTTTAAGCCACTTACTTACATTACTCTTATTTATAAATTAAAATTTAAAAATATCTGCCCTTCTTCTCTTAGTACTATGAAGAGGACTCAATTTTTCCTCCTAAATGTTAGTTTGTTCTCCCTCATTGGAATGTAATATCCTTAAGGACAGGACTCTATGCATCTTGTATAATGTCCTCAAGAGCAAAAGTGGTAGAAAGTGAGCACTTGGTAAATGTATGCTACCTCTCAAAATACATTCCCTTGACCTAGAGATTTTACTGAAAATGAAAGAGGCTATTACCCACAGGGAAAAACTGGGATTTTTTTTTTTTTTATTATTTTCCGGAACAAATATTGACGGAGTATATAGTGTGACCAGACACTGCACAAAAATGTGCTTCAGATGTATCATCTGCTAGAACATCATATCTACCATATAGTAAATGTAGTAAGTGCTCATCAGTAAGGTCTATTATGAACAAGAATCTGGAAATTAATGGACTTGGGGTTGGCTCCGCAGCTGAAATATCCTCTCTAGAACCTGGGTCCTTTCTGTCTTTCCATTCTGCCATATTCAGTGAGTCAGTGGTGGATGGCTTCATAGCTGCAGAGTGGCTGCTGCGGTTCCAGCATATATCTCCACAGGACAGCATCTCAAGCAGGAAGAGGAAAAAGGAACAGGAAAATAGAGCTTTCGTTTGAAAAGTTCTCATCACTGATTAGGGATGAGCATCTTTCCTGGAAATCTCCAGTAGACATTCTCTTTATAGAATTATGTCCTGTGCCCTTCCTCCCCAGCAGTTTCTGGCAAATGAGAACATAACCGGCTTTGACTACTTATGACCCATATTGTCATATGTCCAGTAAACATCATAAACTAAATTCCTACATTGTTGTGTCTATGGAGTCATTGTTTTGTTGCGCAAACTTCTTTGACTTTTGCTGCTGACTCAAAAAGACACACATTACTATAATTTTATAACGTATTTCAAATTCCAATAGAACTCCTGCCAAATTGTTCTTATTTTCAGGACTTTCTTAATTATTCATGCATATTTGTTCTTCGCTATGAATTTAGATTTATATGACCTTTTGTATAATTGTCAAATAACCCAAATTCTATGATAAATTTTAGTGGTGATTTTTACTGGATTAAATTGAACTGATGGATTAATTTAGGGGATAAATTAACGTCTTTACACTGCTTCCTCTTACCTAAAAACAATGTGGTATTCTTTTGCTTTTTAGTGTTGCAGTTTTCATCTGAGACCTGTGTGCTTCTCATTTGGTGTTAATTCCTAAGCATTTATGTTTTTGTTGCTTTTGGGGAGGCAATGTCTTTGTTACACTTTCTAGTTGATTATTATCTGTTTATGGGACAGACACAGGAATTTTTTGTTTCTTTGTCATGTGTTTGGTGTATTACTGAACTCTCTTACTAACTGGCTGGCTTCATATGAGAACAATGACTTTTTTTGTCTTCCTTTCCAGTATTAATGTATTTAATATCTTATTTCTTGTTTTGTTTGTTTTGTTTGATTGTATTTGAGGTTGGAGAGATCTGTAACTAATAGTGTGTGCAAAAAAAGTATGAGGGCTAATTTGATGGATGAAGAGCTGAACCTGGTAGGGATTGATATAGCAAGGGAAATAGCCAGATGACTGTCATAGCTTAGAAGCTCGTTAAGTGGCCTCCCTTACAGGAAAAGGAGAAGGGGAGTGGGATGCTCCAGTTCAGAGAAAATGAACCAAGAGGAGGGTGGTGCCATGATGCAAAGGAAGGAGAATTTCATTTGGATGCTGGAAAAGACTGAGTTCAGTTCTAGACAAGTGAAGTTGATGGCCCATGGGACCTTCAAATGGAGGGTCCATTGGGCATCTGGGCATTTAGATATTAGTGTGAATCCTTATTCCAGGTGAACAGCTGCTCCCAGTGAAACCATTTGGATTTGCCTTTCATGGTACCAGTCTAGAGGCACAAAACTGATGTCCTGTTGTAGGGGCCCAAGAGGACACCACCAGTTTCTACCACAAATTATGTAAGGTAGGGTACTATTATCACCATAGTACAGATTAGGAAACTATAACAAAAGGATGAGTCATTTTTCCATGGTCACACATACATATCTCCCCACAGGAGAGACGCCACCGGCAGGTGTCCCTGTCCTCAGCCTGGCTTCCAGCCAGAACCAGGCTGAGGGCAACAGGGGTGAGTCTGGCCATGGCAAAGGGTTTCCCGAAGCTGTCACCCAGCTGTGAGCTGGATGCTGGTCCAGGTTTCCCGCCCTCCCTGGGTGGCAGTGGCTATTTCTGGCCACCTCAGGGAGCCTCCTCCTGCCTTCTCGAGCTGTGCCAAGGCTCCATAGACCGTAAGGAGGTTGACCTTGACTTCGTGGCCTGGGGGGCTGGACATAGGAGGAGAAAGGATGAGTCCCCGGGACCAAGAAACGGCCGCCAGCATCTGGCCAGCTGTTGTTCATCAGCGGGAACACTAGCCAGAGTGTCCCTTGGGGCTGGCCCCTGCAGTGTTACGGTGCAGAGGCTGTGCCGGCTCCTGGCTGGGGGCCAGAGGAGAATCAGTGCCACCCGGCCCGTGCTGCGGGGCCCCCGCACCTGGTGCCAGCAATTACTGATTGGAGGGAGTTGTCACAGAATGATGGGCAGCCACAGCTGGAAGGGCTGTGAGTCGCCATAGGGCCCAGTGGCTTTCAAACTCTTTAACGTGGTAGAGACCTTTCTTCAAATGAAATCATAGGCAGTAAAAACTGATACAGAAGGCTAGGGAGCGGAAGTCCCCCAGAGCCCCTGGAGCTCTGCGGGGCCCTGCGGCAGCTGGAACAGCACGCATTTCCTTGAGCTCCTGGCGCCACAGATGGAAACTGAGGACAGAGGGTGGGTGGGATCCCAGCCGGAGGGGTGGGGTGGGGAGCAGGGCCAGGGCCCAGAGCCCTGGATCTCTGACTCCAAGTGCGGTCCCCAGACTGGAGCCACTTGGGGACCGATACAGCTCTGCTGGCCACAAGAGCTGCCTGACCGTCCCGAGGTACTGTGGGGAAGCCGTGTCCAGTCGCGATGGAGAATCCATGACATTCAGAGGAGGGGGGAAGCCTTCCTCCCAAAGGCTGGAGAGGTTTGAGTCAAGACCATGGAGGCCACCCCAGGTCACAGAGCTGGAGTCAGTGTTCCATGTAAAGGAATTGGGGGAACGGAAGGAGGGCTTCTTGCAGCAATGGCCTTGAATAGAGGACAAATGCAAATCTTTTAAAGATTGGTTGAAGGGTCTTGGGAGGAAATTGATAGATGAGAGTCCCAGGAATGGACTGGTCCCCTTGGACCCTCCTGAGAAAGTTGTCAGAGGAACTGAGAGTTTGTTCCTGCCCTGGGGCAGGGGGATGGTGGGCTTGGAAGGTAGCTTAAGATGGTGCCACTGGCCAAGCAAGGAGATAATAGGGGAGACCCATGGCTGGTGGGGACCATGGTCCTCTGGAAATGCTCCCCAGCTGCTCCCCACAGAGAAGAGCAGAGCTATCCTGGAGTCTAGACCTGACCCAAAACTGTGAGGCTTCAGGTTTTATGTGGCTTCACCAGTGCCTGGACCTCAGCCAAATTCCGGACTTTCCATGGGCCCCAGACGGATGCAGTGCAGACCAGAGCTCTACCACACTTGGACACCAAGCCCAGCCCTGTTTATGGGATTATTCTAATTCTCAAAGTTTATCTATATCCCACTGACCTTTATCTGATGCTGTGGACCTTACACCTGTGGCTCTGTTAGTTCATTTTCAGAATGAAGACTCCATCCTGCCCCCACTCCATCAGGCTAAGCTCTGAGGCTGTTCTGCAGTAAACCCTGTGTAAGTCAGTCCTACCATGATACACCTTCATTTAACTATTTAAATTACCCTAGTGTGTGCTTTCCTGATGGACTTTATCAACACACCAGGGTCTACATTTCCTCTCTTGACTCTTATGAACTAGCAGAGGATTGGTACTCCCAAGTGTGGGCTCTGGAGTCAGACAGCCTTGAGTTTTGGGTGTATGTGTGTGCATATGTACATGTGTGCCCATGCATGTGTGCATATGTGCACGTGCATGTGTGTGCTTGTGTGCATACATGCATTGTGCATGTATGTGTATACACGTGTGCATGCATGTGTGCATTGCGTGCATGTGTGAGTGTGTGTGTGTGCGTGTGCATGAGACCGAACAATCACTAAACCTAGTGGGTTCTCACCAATCCCATTCTCCTTGAATCCCTTCAGTCTCAAAAACACAGCTCTTCAGAGGGAGCCCCTCAGAGCCAAAACTTAACTGGGCCACGCCATGTCTCCATAATCCTCCCTGGAGCTGCCTAAAAATCCTGACCATGATGTATTAAGATTCATGACACTAGCAATGGCAAACCATCAGTGAGTTCTTATTCTAAGCAGGTAGTGTCCACATGTGCTGTCACTCTCCCTCCACGACAACCCTGAAAAGCATGCAGTTATTTGAATTTCACAGGTGTGGAAGTAGAGGCACTGGGAGCTGAGCTGACTCACCCAAGGTCACCCGGTGACCTTGGTGCTGACAGCCCGCCTGTCCCAGGGCCCTCCCGGAGTGCTCTTCGCCACCTGGGTGCACTCCATCCCCTGTCAGGGGATGTACGTCCAGCGCCCACTGCCTTCAGAAGACTGTCCCCGCTCTGCTTTGGCACAATAATGCCCAACATGGAGACCGGTTCCTGGTTCCACCCTGACATTCTGCAGCCCCAGGCATCCCTGCTCTTTCTTTGTTCCTTTCTCTCCCCGGGTTTCTCCTTAATTTTGATCTTCCATGGTTGACCCCTGGTTCTTGACGGGGGCTTTTCTGAGACCTCTTGCTCACTTGTTGTGTTAGACACCGACTGAGCTCAAGCTGTTGAAGAAAGCCCCGACCGTGTCACTCTGCAGCCGTGCCACTTCCCTCGTGGTGCCCGGGTCACACATTTATTTTATTTTTATAATGAGCCTCTGCCTCTGCTCTCTGCTGTGCACTAATTGCCTGTTCCCCTAGAAAGAATGTCAACCACACTTTGCTGAAACCAAGCAAAATCACACAATAATGATCTGCTAATTTCTTCCAAACTATGATTTATTTATTTGCCTATTTTCTCTTTAGGATGGTGAAGAGATTGAGAGGAGAAGAAGAGGGATAGTTTAATTCAAATTTATTTACTGTGTCTGTGATCACATTCTCTCAGAGAGACCCTAAAGATTCCGACAGAACATGATGTCTAACTTTTCATCCCTCTGATATTTAAAAACTAGATCCCTCATTTGCACTGAGCTTGGGGTCAGACCAGGGATGAGCATACTCCAGAAGGAGCCAGCCATGGGTAAGGGGCAGAGGCAGGTGGACTCAGGACCATCTTCCCCATCAGGCAGGAGTAGGTACAGTGCCTGGCCCTGTGATGCTTCTAGGGACCCTGGGAAATGTCTTAATTTCATTTAAAGATAGAATGAAGGCAATGAATATAATCAAAGCTAGATTATATTTTTCTTTATATCAATGCGGTTGTAAAACTGTAATTTTTAATATCTCTTTATGGTGGAAGGGACCCATGGATGTCACAATAGGACCCGGTGTTCTTGCGTTGTGGGAGACCATAGGCTCACTCGTTCCTCCCTGCCTGTCTCCCCATCTCCATTCTCATTTTTTGCTGTCTTTCTCAGGAATGCATGTTTAACACCCAAACAGCAGGTGCGAACCGTTCTAAGGAGACAGTTGGTGGAGCAGCACCAAGCTGACCCCGGCAGGGTCCTGGGTGGTGTCACGGCATAGCCCCAGGTGCCCTTCCAGCCCTGTATTGAGTTTCTCTGTTGCTACTACACTGATTAAAAACAACCATGGAATGATAGAAGAGACAAGCAATGCAAAAATCAAGTGTCATAGTTTCCAAAGCATTTTCCAGCTGTAGAGCATTAAAAAAATGACATGAAAGCATTTACCAAATCATACACACACACACACACACACACACACACACACACACACACATGCATGGTACCAGGCAGGCGCTGCCCATGTGAAGGGGTGACACCCACTTCTGTGTCCCCTCAGGGGTCCCTGGAGATCTGGGCACATGCAGGGCTTCCTGCCACTGACCCTGACTGGCCCGATGCAGCCCAGCCTGGACCTCTTCACGTTAGGAGGAGATGTGGGTCCTGGAAGGCTGATGTCTGACCCAGGACCCTGGGCTTGTTGGTGGGGGAGTCCATCTGAGGCTCCTGGGTGCCATTCCAACCTTTATTTCCTGGGGCCACACTTCAGAGACCTTTCTTTTGGTTTGACAGTAAGGATCCATTGATGCCCCCTTAGGGGCCATGAGTGAACACGGAATGAGATGAATTTGGGGACGCAGAAACCCTAAATGTCCAAAATGACACTCCTATAAACTCCTCAGCACAACTCAACACTATGAATCAAGCTTTATTCATGGTGTAGACACTGGGATCCAAGCCCCAGCCCTTCCCTGTATTTTATTCCCTTTTTAGGGAGAAGTGACCCCACTTCCCCCTCTTTCCTCTTCCCCACCCCATCTATGTCCCACACTCTGACTGGCCCTGCTGCCTGCCTACCCTTCCTTCCGCCCAGACTGACCAACAGAGGGCCCAATAATGTCCCTGACGAGGGGCACCTGGGTGCCACAGTGGTTGAGCTCCACCTTTGGCTCAGGGCGTGATCCCGGGGTCCTGGGATCGAGTCCCACATTCGGGTCCCCACAGGGAACCTGCTTCTCCCTCTGCCTGTGTCTCTGCCTCTCTGAGTGTCTCTCCTGAATAAATAAATAAAATCTTAAAAAAAAAAAAGTCCCTGAAGAACTTTTGTTTTGTCTTGTTTTGTGTTTTAAAATACTTTTAAAATTAAACACTTATTAAAAAACAAAGGCCATGGTGTGACTGAATGCACAAGTGCAAGGTCGGATTCTCTTCTGCTCAGGACTCCCTGTCTTTAGAAGCCTGCCTTGAGCCCCCCAACTCCCAATTCTAGGGCAGGAATGTTTTCAGTAATTCATGGGACTTGGGCTCTGCTCTTTTGGGGTCTGAGTTAGCAGACTAGGGGGCAGCCACCAGAGCCTCAGCCAGGTGGGGAAGGGAGAAGGTGACAGCAGAGGGATGTAGCGTCCTTCTAAACGCTTGGTCATGCAAACACAATGCATGGTTATAAAAATTGCATGATATACACACAAGCGAAAGGACAGAAGACATGCATATGGCACCTGGCACTGGGGCTTTATGCCCCGTGCCTCTGCTTGTCTCATAATTGTGTGGAGAGGCTCTTTGGACACACACGTACCCTTATACTTTGGGTTTCTAGAAGGGGGAGACAATTTTTAAACACTTTTGTGCCACCTGGTTTTCAACTTTCCTACCCCTTTTAATTTTATTTATTTATTTCTAAAGATTTTATTTATTTATTCATGAGACACAGAAAGGCAGAGACACAGGCAGAGGGAGAAGCAGGATCCCTGCAGGGAGCCCGACCTGGGACTTGATCCCACGACCCCGGGATCACGACCTGAGCCAAAGGCAGATGCTTAACCACTGAGCCACCCAGGAGTCCCTCATAAAAACCTAATTTTTAGTAATGTTTTCCTGTTATTGAAACGACTATATCTGAATTTCCATCCCCACATGGTATTCCTTACACTGGGTGAACTGTAAATGAAGGGAATACCCTCGAATTGCAAACTGTTCATCTTTTCCCCAGTAGTTTTGCTATCCTTGAGGTGCGGATTAATTTACTATTTGGTGCTTCATTTCGTCTTTGTCAAAGAATATGAAGGGAGGCTGGTTCTTTGTACCCTTTCTCCCTGGGTTTTTGGGTTTTCCCTCTCCCTCCTTTTTGAAAGGAAACCAAAAGCCTGAGCTCCTTTGTGGCAGGGGTGTGAAGACACTTTTGTTTGGATAAGTTTCAGTTTACTGAGAGGATTATGCAAAGTGGCTTTGTCCAGGGAGGAGTTTGGGTTCATAAATGGGAGGGGACCCAATGTGTGCCTGGCTGGGCTCAGGGAATGGTTACTGCAGGGCTGGTGTTGAGCAGCGGGCTCTCAACCCTGGCAGGCATCCCCATCCCCCAGCAAGGGATGGAAGCCACATGGGGGGGCGGAGTTTGGGGAGTGGTGCATGGCCAGAGGGTCCTGACAGCTTGGAAAAAGAAGCCCTCTATCTCCACCAAGACTGGACCCAATGTAAGATTCCTGATTCCATTGACTGGAGACCCCAAGAAGAGAGCAGAGTTTCCAAAAACAGCCGAGACTGAATTCCCACCTTCTTGAGATGATTGGGTGGGGATGCTGCTATATTCACTTTAATTTAAAAGTTATAAAGTGATGTTGATATTTCTTGCATATCCAAGTCTGCACAGTTAAAAATTTACTCCATGATGAAAATTTCAGTGAACATCTTTACATGAATCTGCAATTGTCTCCTGGATGCAATCCTCAAAGTGGAAGGGCTGGGTTGAAAAGGATGTGCATTTTTTAAAATGATTTTATTCATTCATTCATTCATTCATTCGTCCATTCATTCATTCATAAGAGACAGAAAGAGAGGCAGAGACAGAGGCAGAGGGAGAAGCAGGTTCCCTGCAGGGAACCCAGTGTGGAACTCGATTCCAGGACCCCGGAATCATCCCTGAGCCGATGGCAGACGCTCAACCACTGAGCCACCCAGGGGCCCCAAAAAGATGTGCATTTTAAAAGACTTTTTAATTTATCCCCAGAAAGTGTGGGCCTCATGTCCATACCCATCCATGTGATTCCAGAGTACTCACTTTCCACACAGCAGCCTCTCGTTCCTCTCCGTGGCAGTATCCTGAAGCTTCCTGCCTTGGCCTTGGAGAAAGTTTCCCAGTTAGACAGTGGTTTGGTTTTCTAAAAGGAACTCTCTGGAATCCTTTCTCACCTGGGGTTCCATGAGAGAATAAAGCCATACAGAAAATGATTGGAGCCACCATTCCCATTCCCATTCTCCCAAGGTTGGTGTGTAGCTAGAACTATTCTGGATTCGTGGGGAAGAAGTCAATTCAGTGCTTACAAGGAATGTCTTGGGGCTTTAGGGCTTGATTCTGTCCTGGAGGGGGACCCAGGTGGGGAAGGCTGCTAGAGCCTTGCCATCTGTGGCCCCTGGCTGTACCTTCTGGAAGAGGTTTCCTTGACTGTACCTAAGGGAAGAGAGCATGCAGGTGGATGCCTTCTTTGGGAGCTATACAGTTTCTGCTGACCTTTTTCCTAAAGCATATGTTTTATGGTGAACAGTCAAAACTCTCTTTTTTTTAATGGAGTTTTTCTTAAGCAATTTATAATTCTCTTTAAAACTTGGAAGACTTCTGATTTTTTTTTTTCCCACTCAGTGCTATAAGCAACTTCCCCTCCCCTCGATTGCGGTCTTGGTTCTTGGTTCCCTCGCTCCCGTACCCCCACACACTGGGATTTAGGGCGCTACCTTGCTTCCATGCAGTCAGAGCCTGGGATCCCTTGAGTCACCAGAGTCAGTCAGTTCACCCGGTTTTTGCCACACAAAGCCTTTTTCAGTCCTTTCTTATGCTACTGGGGTCCAGAAGGATTTGGCTCTTTCAACATTTGCTGCTGCAAATACTTGAAATCTTCCTGTTCTCTTTCATATGTGCTTCTAAACCAGCCACTACTTTCCTATAAGACCTTGCCAAATTCGGCAAGTAACAGCCGACAGGCAGGGCGTGGGTTCTGTCCTCTGTCCTCTGCTGTGGGATCAGTAGGCATCTGGGCTGCCTTTTCAAGCAGCTGAGGACAGTCGTCTTTCCAAATGCTCTGCCTCCCAGCACACCAGCCCACTGCCTGCTCAGCCAACCCCTCCTTCAGTAATAACTGTCTTGTTAGGTAAAGGAGAAGTGTGGCAGGAATAGTCTTGAATCTCAGTGGCTCAATACAATGACTGTCTTTGCTCATGCAAATTTCCAAGTGTGCTTTCATGGTTAGGAGGTTCTCCTGGCTGGCTGGCTCTCCTTCTGCTGCTGATCATTAAAATGGTAATGTCAAATATGAACACTCTCTCTTTCTCTCTCCTCCCTCCCTCTCTCTACCTCCTCCCTCTCTACCTCCTTCCTTCCCTTCCTACTCCTTCCTTCCCTCCCCTTCTGCCTGCCTTCCTTCTTTCTTCCTTCTTCTTTCTCCTTCCTTCCTTCCTTCCTTCCTTCCTTCCTTCCTTCCTTTCTTCCTTCTTTCCTTCCTTTTTTTTCCTTCCTTCCTTCCTTCCTTCCTTCCTTCCTTCCTTCCTTCCTTCCTTCCTTCCTTCCTTCTTCCCTCTCTTCCAGTTGACAGAAACTGGCTTTCAGGCCACTTGAATTCAAACAGAGGAAATGTACTAGGCCTCACCTTTAACTGTGTGACTTTGCCAAGCTGTCCATCCTCCCACAGCCTCAGTTTACCCATCTGTCCAATGAGAGTTGCCAGCAGGCATTCTATAATATTTCCTACAAACATTCCAGCAGGGAAGATTCTAGAACTAGGATTTTTTTATCTTCCCCCTTTTCTGTCCACTCCAGCTTATAAAGACTCCTAGCATTCTGAGAAACAATTAGCAACAGTGAAAATTATGAAGGCTGGATTTCCATCTACTTTCTGTGGAGTGAATGGACGTGGTACTGGACACATGCCGCACTCCAATCTCTGATCTACAAGAACAGTTGTAAATCTTTGCCCTGAATTTTGAACCAGGCATAAATATGAATGTCAGATCAACTCCCTGGCCCATGCAAGCTGCTGTTTATAGGTTATAAAGCAAATTTCATCTTCTGTTTATTTTACCACACCTTTAAAATCCTGTATTCACTTGTATAGAAATGAGATGTATTACCTACCCAGAAATGTGCTGCATTGTTTAAAGAGCAATTGTGTATCTGTCTTGCCTCTGGTACTTGAGGGTAAATGCCCTGAGAGCAGAGACTGCTTGGGAGTATAATTTTCATCCTCCTTAGGACCTATAGAGCCTGGAGACACAATTATGAAGGAGGAGCCTGGCTGTGTTGGGCCTTGGCTTTCCCTGGCTCCCATTTATTCAGTCTGACCATTCTTGACTCTCTCCAACTACTTACCAACTACATCCCATCCTGCCAAGTCTATACCTGTGGGAGATGTCTAACGTGGGAATAGCCTAGGGATCTGAAGATCCCAAACCAATATGATAGACCAGGCATGGGAATGTGAAAGGCTTTCTTAAGAGGCCATAATATTGCAATCTCCCTGTGATACCCAGGAAGAGAGAGTAGCACGTACGATACCTGAGCCCGAGTGGAAGTAACAATGACTTCCTGTGCGAATTGAGAAGATGATGAGAATGTGCAGGCTGAGAAAATGCCAGAACTTTGGACCACTTATAGATAAATCATAGCTCTTGCTTTCCTTACTACTTGGAAATCCATCAAGAATCCCATGTTTTATTCTGATAAAGAGGCCTCTGTTGAATATCTTACTAAAGTATTTTCATAGACAACACAACTTCTAGTTGTTCTAGAGTCAGCTAGGTCTGAGTTTGAGTCTTGGCTCTGCTTTTACTGACTAGTGGGAACCTGGACAAGTTACTTTGTCTTTCTAGATTTCTGTTTCCTCACCTGTAAAATGGAGATACAAAATGTTGTAATAATTAAAATGTATTTAAATCAATTTGATATCTTGAACAATGTGAAGTCATGTTTTAAGGTTCCTTTTAAGTACATGAAAAAACAGGAAGGTCCGGGACGGTTGGACAATAAGAGACTCTCAAGGAAGTACAGTGCTTTACAACTCAGAATATGGTCTCACTCTCATGGTCTCTGCTGATCGCCACGAATTAGGGCTGGCATGAGTTTAAAGACTTTGGGAGGCTTACCTGTAATTATTCACCAAGTAGGAATGTACCAGGAACCAGAAGCAGAACCAGATTTTCTGACCACTTCCCTGTTCTCATCAGTCCCTGGAAGTTGTGATGTCCAGATTGTACATGTAATTTGATTTCAGCCTGTGTTTTTCAGCTTTAGATTTGAAAAATGTTCTACTTCTCAAGATAATGACAGAAGCCTGTAAAAGCCAGCTGGCGAAATTATAAAATTACATTTATGTTTCATTACTAATAGTTATCAAATATTTTGGTTATTTATTCTATAGGAATTGTGGATATAATTTATCCCATTTGGTTGACCACCAGATGCTTCCTTAGTGAGAATTTTCAGGATTTATTTTCCCCTTTCCCCTAAATTCCTTAGATCAGAGGTAGAGAAACCCCATACTTAATTCAATCTCACTTGAGGAGGCCCCTGGTTTTCTTCCAAAGGGAGCAATAGTCATATTAATGTGGTTAAATAAGCTGAAATGCTTCATAGCCATATGCATTTATTCTGCTAATTTGTTGCCTAGGGCTTCTATGTTATTGGTTTGAATACTCTGGAATAAATACCCCAAGATGCTTCAAGGTAGCTATGGAATAAAATGATTATAAAGTAACACAATTTTGAAATAAAGTAATATTGTTTTTTTTTTTCTGAATACTAAAACAATCCTGAAAATTCCATGATTGGGTATGCCCTCTGTGCTCCTGCAAATACTGTTCCCTTACCTGTAATTACTGCCCTCCCCAGCCACCCTTTCTGGCCTTCTTACCTGAGAAACTCACACTGTTGCTTCTGGAGATAGTGGCTTTCTCTGTTCTATTGCTGTGGTATAGTGTTTGTCTTTACGAAAGCACTACATCACACGCTATTTGTTTTCATTTGGTCTCTTCCACTGATTACAAGTTTCTTGAAGACAACTCTTTATTTACAAATGAACTCAGACTCCTTCCCAGGACCTAGCACAGTTCCTAGATTATAGGGATATAATCATGTTTCAGAGACTTTATAAATGAATTTAGATGAATCTGGTGGATTTTCTTTTCTCTTCCTGTAACGTAGTGGAATGAGAACTAACATCGGAATTGTAAACCTGGTGTTCTGTGGTTTATGCTTATGACTGAGGGCAGATGCCCTGGGCCTTCCACATCGATGAGCCTCTCAGTTGCAGACAACAGAATCCTCTCCACTTGGTCTAGAAAAACAAAATATAGTTCACAACATCAGAGGGAGGAGAGTGGAAGAGAGTTGAGCTTCTGGGAATATCTCCAAAAACCACACCACTGAACTGAGCCAACAAGGGAGCCTCCTCCTCTACCTGGTCAGGAAGTTGCCAGTCTGGAAGTCCCTCCCCAACCCCCACCCCCACTTCCTGCTCTGGAATGACACTCCTCTGCTTAACTTGGAACTGGGAAAACTAACACCTTGAACCTTGTCTTTCTCCCCACTTATAAATTCATCTGGATGGTGGAAACCAAACCATGTAGGGCTCTAGCCTAACAGAGTCTGGGAGGTGTTTTCTGCTTTCAGACTGTGACTTAGGAGACCTCTCAGGATTGGGGTGGGATGGAAATCCAATGAGGCAACTGTGGCATCCACCACTCAGTACCTCAGATTCCCTAGAAGCTCAGCAGGCGTGATAACAAATGGTGATGACAGTAGACTTTCAGTTAAGCACTTAGCATGCACCACATGCTGCTGGGTGTCCTTTACTGTCTTTACCCACCTAATCCTCTAACAAACTGTGCACATTATCATAATCTTCATTTCATAGATGCAGAAGTGGATGTGCAAAACAGCTAAGTAGCTTGCCCAAAGTCATGATGTTGTTAACAGTGGAGGCAGAGTGTGAACCTATGTTCTTAGCTACCTTCCTCTCTATCGCAGAGGATTATTGAATCCTTTGAATAAGAACAAGCATGTCACTTTGTCTTGTCACTTGTGAAGAATCATGCCAAGGTGCTTTAATATTTTTTTTAACCATGTAGTTGAAGGTCATTATCCCCATTTTACAGAGGAAGTGACTGAGGCCCAAGGAGCATAGCCATGGGGATGGTTTTCTAGGGCCTGGGTCCCTGGTCCTCAGTTGTGTTTCCTCTTCTGCATCATATATTTGGAAATGGTCACAGAGATTCCAAAAGGAAAATGCAAGGGTCAGAGACCTGTGGTTCCCCTTCCCCCTTCCCCCTGAGAGGACCACTCCATGTCATACTGGGTGAGAAACAGTAACTCTGAAAGCTGAATTGTGTAGTAAAGGAAGGAAGACTAGGACATGCACTTTAGCTTTTAGAGATCCATAGTACAAGGAAACCCACATAAAAGAATCACAGTTTGTAGAAATATTGAACAAAAGCATTCGGGCACAAATTACAGCCTATGCAATAATATAGTAGAGACTTTTAAATTGAATACTGTCATTGTTAAAAGAGTACAGCTCCTGCACACAGAATCAGATATGGTGGGATATTTCCAATTAACACGAGGACTAAAGAATATGGTTTGGGTGCATTGAGTTGAAGAAAAGTGCCAAATAAAATAACATTTCATAGTAATAATTGATATAAGAACTAAAACATTAAATATATAGTTTAAAGCATCATGATGACATGTAATAATTTCAGGCTTTTTATTAAAACTGGCTTTAATTTTGACCTGTCTTTAAAAGTTTCGACTTTAAATGATACAATGCATTACCATGCTCAGGACCAAAAGCTAAATGATGCTCAATGACTCATGGACTGTAGCAATGACCAAACTGTAAGGAATTAACACGGAAATATTAACCAATTACAGATTTTTTCTTCTGCTGCTATGGCCTTAAATACTTGCTGAAACTATTTTCTTTTTCTGTATTTATTGTCAGAGAAGGGCATCTGTCCATACATTTGAGCCACACACTGTCGACTCCTTAAATGATGCCTCCTACGTCTTCACAGGCTAGAATCTGGAAATCTCTGGTCTGTTTACCTGCATCAGAGGATTGAATAACGTTTTGTTTGTTGTGTTTAGTAGTAGAAGCACTTCTATTCTCCAAGAAGAAATCTTACATAGAAACACTGGTTCCAGATGGGCCTGAGGGGTAGACAAGGAGGCTGTGGGGTGGACATACACTTGGGTTGGTGCATTTGCTCTTGGACTTGTAAACTCTAGGACTCCGGCAGGAGAGCTGGCTCTCCGTCTTCCACCTTCCTCCTTTCTTTACCCCTGTGTGGTCTTAGGAAGATCCTTTGACTGCTTTGAAGCTCACTTCCCTCTTCTGTAGAAGGGGTAAATATTAGTACTCTGCTCACTGGGCTGTTACAAGGACAGAAGACATGGTGCCCAGAAAGCTCAGAGCACAGCACCTACTTTCCTCCATTCCTAAAGGGGATCAATCTCTGCTCCCTCAACTCTTCATTTCTAACTCACTGACTAATAATACTTTGGGATTTTACCTTTCCCGAAACTGGCCCACCCATCCGAGACTTCTGCTGGTGTACTGGACACCTGTCGGCATCAACAGCCCCATCTTTGGCCATCACTGCTGCAGTTTTTCTTAGCCATGGTGGAACTGGAGAAGCAGGAGTCCTGGGGAACAGGTGGGAACTAGGCCCACACAAGGCTGCTTAGGTGTTCTCTCCTGGGCATTTAAATATCAAAAGACGACAGTTGGAGCCTATTCCCTCACATGAGGGTCCTTCCACTATGTTACTATTAATGCTTCTCCATGGCACTGGAGGCCCATTTCTGTGACTTGTACTCAAAGTGACAGAACCAGAATCAGGGCCCCAGCTCTTCTTAGCTCTTAACATTACCTTCCACAAGGAGAACAAAGTGTCCCACTGCCCTGGCATTTCTCACCCACCCAGCAGAACCACAGACCCTGGAAGACCAGAGGGAGGCAGGAATGGCCCTGGACTCAGAGCATGGTCACCCGCATCCAGCAGCTGTTACTTCCCCTTCTAGAAGTCTCTCTCCACCTACTTCTTTCTAGTTTTCTTTTCAACAGACAATTCTTGCCTGATTTCCCTCCTTTCTGAACCTTTCCCTCTGCAGCATCTGTCTGCCCTGCCTCTTGCATTACAAGCACCATATATTAGAAATATGTATTTCTTGAAATAAAACTTTTGAAGGCACATTCACACACAGAACCTAATAAGATATATCATCAGTGAAATATTTCCTCTATATGCTTTATAATTGTTAGATTTCTTTTCTTTTCTTTTCTTTTCTTTTCTTTTCTTTTCTTTTCTTTTTTTTCTTTTCTTTCTTTTCTTTCTTTCTTTCTTTCTTCTTCTTCTTCTTCTTCTTCTTCTTCTTCTTCTTCTTCTTCTTCTTCTTCTTCTTCTTCTTCTTCTTCTTCTTTTTATGAGCAGCCTTCTTGTGCTGGGTCCCACCTCGCTCTGCTCCTGGAACAGAATGTCACACTGTGTAACCAGAGCCTCAGCTTGGAACCATGGGGCACCTTCGCTTCTTAGAAATATTCAGTTCTATTCTCATTCAAGGCCCAGCCTCCACTCTTTTGGTTAACTATTAATTATGCAGAGCACTTTATTGTTTGTTTTGTTTTAATCAGGTGCCATGGTGTGTAGTTCACACAGTGGGAAGTATCAGGCCTCTGCCTTGGCTGTCCCTACTTCTCCATCCATGTTGGTGTGTGACTTTATTCCTGGGGCAAAAAGTTTCAGTGGGAGGAAAATTTCAAAGTCACTTTGGAAAAAGGAGGTTTGTTATGGCATCTACTGTCATGGAAAACACACGGCATATTATGGCAATTTCAAAAACCGTTCTTATATTTCCCCTAAAATATTAATCTGTTTACAGCTCTCTTAAAATCAGTTATTAAAATGCTGGAATGATGGGGCACCTGGGTGGCTCAATGGTTGAGCGTCTGCCTTTGGCTCAGGTCGTGATCCTGGGGTCCTGGGATTGAATCTCGCATCGGGATCCCAGCAGAGAGCCTGCTTCTCCCTCTGCCTATGTCTCTGCCTCTCTCTCTGTGTCTCTCATGAATAAATAAATACAATCTTAAAAAAAAATGCCAGTATGCTAGCGAAGGTCTTCTAATCTTGAGTCTTTTCCCACAGAGACCACTTATCGATGATCACCAATCACCGCTCTGTCTCGAAGGAATAATTCCTTTAATTACCATTGTCCTCACAAAGGCTTAGGGCCACAGGCACACACTTATGCAACAGACACCAGAAGGAAGGGGACAACGATGCGTGGAGAATGCTAACTCTGGTTCGGTGGGTAAAGTAGTTGGCTACAAACATCTTACACAAGAGCTTAATAGAAGACACTCAAGATTGTTTGTTCCTAACTGCTCACACAGACCCTGTCATCCCTCCCTGTCCTCTGCACAGGACACTGGAGCTAAAACATTTCCTAGTCATTCTTGCACCAGGAGGGCGGTGTGACTGGTTCTGGCTGGGGAGATGTCTGTCTTCCCCTAGGACTTTCCTTTCTTTGCTGGCATTTTCTATTTCTCATTGGTTTCAAATGTGTTCATAACTGCTGATTGAAGCATTTTTATCACGCTTTAAAATCTGTCAGATTTTAAATCTGATCCTAACATCTCTTTCATGTCAGTGTTGGCATGTATTGATTGTCTGTTTTTGTTTTTCTTGAATTCACGTTGAGATATTCCTGGGTGTTGGTATGACAGATGATTTGTGATGGAATCCTGGAAATTTTTGTATAATGGTACAAGGCATTGGTCTTACTTCATTCTGTTTCAGTTGTCTATCCTTGACACCACTCTGGCAGGGGTGGAGGGACTTCCTGTTATAGCCAGCTGAAGGAGGGGCTCAGGTTCCCCTACCATCTCCAATGATACTCCATGCTTGTGGAGGCTCCTCCTTACTGCCAGGTGAGGATGGTGGTCCTACCTGGTCTCCTCTGACACCGTGGAGTGGGACTGCATGACCAGTCAGCAGTAACGAAGCTTGTGGCTTCTCATTAGCCTACTCTGACACCATCTGGGATGTGTGTGTGTGTGTGTGTGTGTGTGTGTGTACAAGTGTGTGTGTGTTGGGACGCATTGTTACAATTCTGTGGGGAGGGGCACAGATTTTTCTGTGCTATTTGGCTGAGTAGAGAGGTTTCTATCCGAAAGATTTCTGTTTTTCTAAGCTGCCATCTCCCTGATCCTTTGTTAAGAGAGGAAAGGCTTTCTCTGGGCTTTTTGTCCGTGCCTTTTGGAGTTTCCTGGTTGCCAACCTCTTTGGTCCAGATCTGAAATACACCAGGCAAGAAGAAAGCCCGGGGAATTCACCAACTGTTTTGTTCCTTGAGTCCTGAGGTCCCCAGCTGGTCTGTCTTCTTCTGTCCATGGTTCAGAGTCATCTTATATTTGTTTTAAATACAATGTCCAAGGTTTTCAGCTGTACTTAGCAGGAGGAACACGGAGAAGTTCCCGGAAGCAGAAGTACATGTGATGTGTTCTGAGATCACAGGGTGGGCTTCTTTGTAAAAGGGAAAGCTCAGCTGGGAAAGCTTGGCTTTATGCCCTCAGCCTTTCCATGAACCTGATGCCCATGCTGGAGATGGTCACAACCATCCTGTGACCATGAATGTGAAAGGCAGATGGCCACAGGTGACAGAGTTGGAACACATGGGGGCATGAGTGGCCATCACATATCAATTCTTGTTATAAGAAAAAAACCAAACCACTATGTGCTTGTCATTGTTTATAGCCTAATTTAATTCTAAGAGATGCAAAGCTCATTTGTTATATGAATTGGTGAATCAGTAAGTAGTAATTATCTTAGGAACCTCATATTCTTTCTTGACTCTTCTCCCCTTACCTTTATTTTTTTTCCCTTACCTTTAAATTTAAATTACGAGTACCTTTAGATTTGTCCATGGGCTCAATACCGTAGGAATGTTTGAGTTTCACAAAAATATGCATCCTTTGGTACATTTGCCTTCCTTACATTGTTTCAGTTCAAGGGATAAGTAGTTATACATGATCTGAAAATAAAAATAAACATGCTTTTTATTACTTTAATAAAGAAAGGGGTGGGAAAAATGGGTGAAGAGGGTCAAAAGGTGCAAATTTGCAATGATTAAACAAATAAGTCATGAGGATGTAATGTAGTATAATGTCTCATAGTGGTTATAGTTAATACTGTATTGCATATTTGCTAAGAGAGTGGATCTTAAAAGTTCTCATCACAAGAAAGAAATTGTAACTATGTATGGTGATGAATGTTAATTAGATTATTCAGTGATCATTCTGCAATTTATACAAATATTGAATCATTATGTTGTATAGCTGAAACTAATATAATGTTATATGCCAATTATACCTTAATTAAAAATACTTAAAGATATGATATATTTTAAAACATGAGCAAGTGTAAAAAAAGTCATTTTGGATTCAATATCATGAGTAAAAATACCTTTCTTTATCTGTGTAGGTCTTTATAGACTATCAAAACTTCATATATATGTTACATATATCATATATATGTAAATGTAATATAAATTTTATGTTTATAGAAATATAAACTCTAGGTTATAAAATATATACATACATATATATATGCATATACATATATAGTTATAAAACGATTTATAAATATATACATATATTTATATAGTTAAACAGAAATAATAGGTCCAAAATGGAGTCACTTGTGCTATGTCCCACATCATCAAACTAAAATTTATTACTTAATCTAATTGTAATTTCCACCTTCCCCAGGAATGTAATATTCACTAATTAATTAATTTTAGAATTTACTGGTCAGCACCCATGATGTAATCCACCTAATAGACCCTTTTGTCTCCCAAAGGAAGGTGACCTTGTCCAAAATAATTATTTTGGGGGGAGGCAGTTTATGACTTCTCTGTTCTACCTCCTCTCTGCTTTTATTTATTTATTTATGTATTTATGTATGTATTTATTTATTTATTTATTTATAGATTTTATTTATTCATCTGAGAGAGAATGCACACGTTCCAGTGGGCAGGGGGTGGGGGGAGGGTTGGAGGGAGAGGGAGAAGCAGACTCCCCACTAACCAGGGAGCCAAATGCTGACTTGATCCCAGGACCCTGAGATCATGATCTGAGCCACAGATAGATGCTTAACTGAGTGAGCCACCTAGGGGCCCCCATTTCTATCTTTAAAAACCTCCCATTTTGTCCGGTTCATGAGCGCTCCTTTCTCCTAGCTAGTTGGGATGCTACCCAATTAATGAATCACCGAATAAAGCCAATCAGATCTTCAAATGTATTCAGCTGTATTTTTGTTATTAAACTACATATAGAAAATCTTATTGGCTCTTCAATAGAGCCCTATGAGGTGGTCACTGATCTTTCTCCCACTTCAAAGTTGAGAAAATTATGATTCCCACAAGTAAAGCAATTTGTCCAAGGTCTAATAACTCACAGATGACAGAGGTACTGAGTCTCAAGCTCAGACTCCTTTGACTCTGAAAGCAGTGCTCCTGACCACCAGACATACTGTTTCCCCTTTACATTACCTTTCTACCCTTTACATTATTTGAGAAGAGGTGTTCTGATAGACAAGAAAGAATTTCAGGTCTAAAAATATAGTCAGAGCCTTGAAAGTAGGCTTGATAAATCAGTACTGAGCTCTAATCTAGAGTGGGGCTGGCAAACTTTTTCTGTGATGGGCCAGATAGTAAATATTTTAGGCTTTGTGGGCCATACGGTCTGTGTTGCATATTCTTCTGTTTTATTTTTTTAGCCAACCGTTAAAAAAAGGTAAAAAAAAATCATTTTTAGCTCACAGGCCATATGAAAACAGGCTGCCAGCTGGATTTGGCTGTGGGTCTGCTAGACCACTGAATGATCGCAGACAGCAGAGCCTGTGCTTCCTTGCTTTGTGCAGCAAGAATTTGCCTGGCTGAGATGGCCCATGGGTCTTTGCTCCATTGGAAAGCAGTCCTTCCCATCTCCTATCTGTGTGGAGGAAGTAGGTGGTCTAA
This sequence comes from Vulpes lagopus, assembly GCF_018345385.1. Taxonomy (NCBI): domain Eukaryota; kingdom Metazoa; phylum Chordata; class Mammalia; order Carnivora; family Canidae; genus Vulpes; species Vulpes lagopus. The sequence continues at coordinate 116,254,738 of NC_054827.1, forward strand.
TATGTGGTAAACAAAGAGAGTATTGAGCAGGCTCCTGAACATGAGACTGGCTAACTCACTCAACTTCTGTGCTGACCCCCTGTTAGGCAAAACAATCAAATCGTATATTATCCCAGCCTGTGGACTAATGGTTTCCTGCTTTTTTTCCCACTAGGGTACATTTCACAGTTCTCACCAAGATATGCCCTTTAGGTAGTTACTAGATTTGAGAACTGGACCGTTTCTAGGAATGCTTTACCATCTTGGTGGTAGTATGGATGTTCCTTGCAGAGGGAGGCAGCATGACTCAAGCTTTGCTTGTGGGGTGTCCCTAGTTTTGCACTTCCTAGCTGGCTAACTGGTGAGATTCCTTGCATTCTCTTGCTTTCAGTTTGCTCATTTGCAAAAATGAGAATGTGGAGATGGGTCATCTAAAAACTCTCCTGCATAGCGATGCTAGCCTTACACTAATGGCCACTTGGAAGACAGTGTCCTACACAATCTTCAAGTTGCTCAGAATTCACTAATTCAGCACCACATTCTACCTACTGAGTGCTAAAGACTCCACAAAGTGGCTGGATGTCTAACTTGTAATTCTTTCTTCCTTTCTTTCTTCCTTTCTTTCTTTCTTTCTTTCTTTCTTTCTTTCTTTCTTTCTTTCTTTCTTTCTTTCTTCTTTCTTTCTTCTTTTCTTTCTTCCTGGATTTTATTTTATTTATTTGAGAAAGAGAGCACAAGCAAGGGGAGGGGAGAAGGACAAGGAGAAGCAGCCTCCCTACTGAGCAAGGAGCCTGATGTGGGACTCAATCCAGGATCCTGAGATCGTGACTTGAGCTGAAGGCAGATGCCCAACCCACTGAGCCACCCAGGCACTCCACTTGTAACTCTTTCTACTTTAGGACAAAAATATACACACTGTAAAATGTAGAAAACAACAGTTCTGTGCTATTGAGGTTGTGTTTGGAATTGCAGTGTGGAGAATTAAGAAAATATTCAAGCAACTCAGTTTTAATTTTCTTTCAATTTTCTAGATAATTCCTATTGGCTGCATAGTTACCATTATTTCCCCTTTCTTTTGCTATGAAGAGCTGAATGTGAACTTTATGCCTAAATACAAATCTTTCATTGAAGAAGTCAAATTTAGGATATTTCTTCCCATTTCTGTTGGCCAATAAGAGATGTTATTAGTGCTGCTGGGAAATGTAATGGGAAGTTTTTGGGAAATAATTGAACAATATTATTGAGTATCAAGTCTTAAAAGTGTTCCTATCTTTTGATCCCATAAGTCCTCATCTATTATCTTAAGGACATAGCCATTAATACTGACAAACTTATGCACAAATATATACATTGTAGCATTATTTACATAGATATTGGGGAAATCTTTAGCAGCAAGGAAATGGCTCAAACATTATGTCGCTTCTTCTCACTGAACATTATGGTACAAAGGTGTGTAAAACCACCAATATGCTTTTCACGCAACAAGTGACAAAAGCAAACTGCAAAAACTGAGTGTACTTGCTTGTAACTGTGCACAGCAGGAAACTGGTACCAGTTGGTGTGCATTCAGTGATATGTTATGTGCTTTCCAATTATCCCATTAAGTGCTTGCAACAACCCTGAGGGCAGGTAACATAATTCCCATTTTCCAGTTGAAGAAACTGAGGCTGAGAAAAATTGAGAGATTTGTTAAGTTCACAAAGACAGGAAGTAGCTGAGTGTGGATTTGAACTCTGGTCACTCACCCATTCTAAAGCTTTGGTTATATGACCTTTTATGAATTACTTTGAAATGTCATGAACATTAATAACAGCCAAATCTAAGGGGCTCTGAGTGAGCTCCTCCACCTTGGCTGAAATGTCACTCCATCCAAGGCTGGATGATTGTAGTGCAATCCCAGTGCTCCCAGTCCTCTAAATGAGGAGAAAGCTTCCCCTGGCCCTTCTCCAAAGAGCACGGCATTCTGCCCCCAGGTAGGGATCCGGTGGCTGGTTGCATGACCACCCCAGGAACCCGTTGCTAGTGTCTGGGAAGCTCTTGGCCTTGAAAGATCGCTAGAAAAGGAAGCAGTTCCAGCTTTAACCCTTACACCAGAGCACCATGCCGTCCTCCTTTGTTCCTTCTTTTCCTTCCCATTGGCATGTGGATGTAATAAAAGTGTGCTGGGTCGCTGGGCTCTCGGGAAAGAGGAAGAGCGTGATGGTATAATTGAGCTGTTACTGCCTGCCTCTCCGGCACACATTAGCTGAATAAAACATGTAGTCAATAAAACACAACAAAACAATAAAACTAAGCCCTTTGGTGCTCTCTTATTGGGTGTTACGCAACTCAGAAACCTCTGGCCATAAAGCAGAGAATGAGGGAAACTTTACACTTGCAAGAACAAAGACACTCAAGCACTAGGTTGCAAATGGCTCGCTGAGCCTGAGACCTGTTCTCCGGGCACCTGGAAACAGTTAACTTTGAAAGCGGCACAGGCCCTCCGTGAGACCTTGTTAGGAACATGTATGGAAATGTGCTTTTCATTAGGGAAGTCATTGATCCTACCAACAAAGCTACATTTCTTTTCGATGATAAATGTATCAGCCATGGGCAGAAGGATCACTTGCAACCCTTCCTCTTGGGGGGCACTGGGGGGGACTCGGAGCGCAGGATGGTCATGGGTGCCAATGCCCCGAGGCAGCGATTTCAAAGAGTGGTCTCTTTGGACCAGTGGAAAATTGCAAACCAAACCTCAACACTTTCCTAGTCTGGTTAAGACCAAAAGAAAACTGGAAGTTTTTATGGTCGGTGCCTTGCTAGGACTTGTTGAAAAGTAGGCCAGTGCAATTTGTCTATTTTGGGTTTCAGAAACATTTGTTCTTCCCACAAGAGGTATTTTAAATACCTTCAGGACTAAGATTGCAGTCCTAAACAATTCATTAAATTTTTTTTTTTTTTTTGCCTAATTTTAAAACAAGTGTTGAAGATGATGCTGACGATGGATAGTAAGTCCTAGGCCGAGCCTGGATGGTGTGCCCATTGCTACAGTTCAAACCCCCAGCTGTTGGTCTGGGGGCTGCAGGGTGGGCATGCCAGGAGCTGATGTGCACGAGGCATTGAGGAGCCCCCTGGCACAGAATATACCCTGAAGGAAGAGAATCAGATTGAAAAAACAGTCTTGGCCACGTAACAAAAACTGAGTCATCAGCAAGGAAGGGCCATTCTGAGTCAAGCCTGCTATATTTTTTATTTAGACTTATACCCCCAGCCTCTCCTGGATTTACTCAACAGAGTGCTGGTGGCATGTTGTGGGCTGGTTCAGCCCAAACTCCACAAGACACTGGAGCAGAAAGAGATACAAGAGTGCAGCACAGTCTGTGGGGAGGGAGTGTTCTTCGTCATGGGTGCTGATGTATCTGGATACAGTCAGCAGATGGTACATGGTGACATATGGGATATTCTGTAAATATGTGTGAGAAATTTCCAGGGTTTCCCCCAAATTAATTGGGCATGTTGGGTGTGCGAATGTATGTATGATGTTTTTTGGGGTGGGGAAGGTAGACCACTGTGGCTATAAGGGTGCAGGAGGGGTAGGGTGAGGAAGAGGGAAGAACCAGAGTATATTTTCTTTCTTTAACATTAGTGTTATTTGAAATTGTAGGCACTTGGGAAAGAGATGTATGGGTATTTCACCAAGGTGTCAGAATTATTTAATTGTGGATAAATAGGCTGCAGTCCTCGTTGAACCTGTTCTGATGGGTTTATCCCATGGCTGAACTTTACATTTTAAGGTATTGCTTGCACGCAGGCATCTGATGAACCCACAACCCCCAAAGGGTTTTAAAGGATTTGCTTCTTCACAGTCCTATGCTACAGGAACGCATAGAAAATGTCTGTTGTGTAAGAAGGACCAGTGTATTTGAACTATTAGATCACACAGGGAGATGGCTGGTGTCACCTCCCAACTTCCATTTCACAGACACAAAAGTCATGAATTGTGTTTCCTACATGATCCCTGATCATCCAGGGTGAGTTGTCAGTTTGTAATACTCTTTGGAGTCATTGTTTTGGTCCACTCTGAACAAAAGGAGACACAGTTGGCCCTGCTGTACAGGTCAGTGAAGTGTTTCTAGAGGTCATTTCTCCTTAGTGCTTGGACAAACTGTCTATTACTACGTCAACACACTGTTCCATAGAAATGGTCCTGCAGCACAGGCAGACAGTGGCAGTGCAAATTGTTGTCTAGGCTTTTTAATTCTCAAGATTCCAAACTCCTGAGTCCTTAATCTGTATTACATATCTTGTAAGCCTCCCTTAGTACAGGCCTAAGTGCATTGTTTTCACAAGGACAAAAATTTTTTTAAAAGATTTTTATTTATTTACTCATGAGAGACACAGAGAGAAGGCAGAGACATAGACAGAGGGAGAAGCAGGCTCCATGCAGGGAACCCAATGTGGGACTCGATCCCAGAACTCCAGGATCACACCCTGAGCTGAAGGCAGACGCTCAACTGCTGAGCCACCCAGGCATCCAAGAAAAATTTTATTTTTATCTGTAAATATTTTCTATCCTCATCTGTCATCCACCTGTCCATCCATCCATCCATTCATCCATCCATCCATCCATATATGTTTTCCACCTTCCTTCAATAATTGATGAGCTACCATGAACAGGTAGTTTAGGATTATAATCCTGTCCAGAATTATTAGATATAAGTGACATAAAACATTGTATAAGTTTAAGTTTGAGGTGTACACTGTGATAATTTGACAAACACATATATTGTGAAATGGTGACCACAACAAGGTTAATTAACACCTCCTTCACCTCACTTAATTACCTTTTTAAAAAATGATGAAAGCATTTAAGATCTACTCTCTTAGCAGCTTTCAAGTACATTAATGCTGGTTGTTAACTACAGTCATCATTCTGTACTCTACTATTTATTTCCTACCCAAATAAGAATCCCAGTCTGTGAAATACAACTGATGATGTTGCCTGGGTGAGCTTTATGAAGCCAGAAGAGACAATTGCCCACATTCTGCCTTCTTGGACTTAGAGAAAGGGGTTGTGCGTGGTGTACTCCCCTCCCACCTCTCCCAGCCTCACACATTGAGGCATTATGGATGATGGTAAAAGGACTGCATACCGCATGGAAATTAACAGGAATAAATATTGAAGACTAAAACTCCAAAATAAGTGTAAGAGATGTCTTTATATCTAATGAGAGTGGATAGTGAGAATCAGCATATTCATGGAGGCCTCCAGAGCTGCGAGGCACTCATCCGTGTGACATGTAGCAGGTGCTTCCATGTGCTGGCAGCCTGGGGGCCAGTGCTGAGCAGGAGGGTATGAGCCCTTCTGAGCACGTGACCCGTTTCGCTTCACCTAGTCCTCATGAGGCAACATGTCATTCTCATTCCATTTTTCAGAGAGGAACCCAAAGCTTAGGGAGGTTAAGCAATTTGACCAAAATGACACAGGAAATGGTAGATTGGAAGTTCAACCCCAGTCAGATTTCAAAACTTGTAGATACGAAAATGGCCAAACCCTCAGAGAATGATGAAGCTTCAAATGCCAAAGAGCCCTTTTCAACTTATGAAAACCTTCTGTCTCTGTATGACTGGTCTTGCAGGGAAATGGTTCCAAAGGGTAGACTATTAATCTAGTTTCGATGCGGTGAGGCACAGCCCGAGCATGGGTAATGGGAGTTTGGCCTCCTCAGGCTTGAGGCAAAGTGGTCCCATCCTGTGAGGATAATGGAGGTTTTGCCTCCTATGCGTAGCCTCTGCTTGGTTCATCCGTAGTGGAATGCAGCGCCTGAAGAATGAGCTGTGCACCTGACAGCTGCTCTATTTAGATACCAGTAACTTTGATCTTTGGGACTGGATCCTCTCCCTTTTTAGGTATTTCCTGGCAAGCTGTAGATCTTCGTATCACTCAGCCTACGTAGATTTATCTAACTCTGTATTATTCTTTGTTTAATAACTGCCTTCCCTGCTAAATTTCTTGAAGGCAAATATTACATTTTTCATATTACTTGCTGATCATGGTATGAGGCACAGAAAACAACAGGGTCCTCAGCTGTGATGGGATTTAGGATTTAGGATTCCAGGATACTGGAAAACATAGATACTAATCAAATAATCACAATAGGAATATAAAATTTGGGCTGTGACAAGGGCTGTGAAGGGGGTTTCTGCTTCTAGCTCCATGGTGAACAGGATATTCCGAAAGCCCCTATTGTCAAAATATAGCTAGATGGCCATGAGTTACAGCAAACATAACTTTAAAGTTTCTAGGCCAGAAATAAAACCAAGGAACATTGCCAAGAGCAATGCAGATTTGGAAAGCTGTGTTGCTTGAAAAAAATATTGCTATTTAGTTAATTGATCAAATTTTGTTGTGTTACTTCTCTTGATTTTTTCCCCACTTGTTTGAAAGATATACTCTTAAAAATGATGTTTGGGATTCGGATTCTTTTTTGTTCCATATATTTTAAGGGTCTTATACTTGGTGCATTTAAATTGTAAAATCTCTCTGGTGGGTTGGCTCTTTTCTCATTATGGAATGCTCCCTCTGTATTTCTAATCATGCTTCCTGCCTTCAAGTCTACTTGGTCTGATATTAATATAGCTGTGAGAGCCTCATACGGGTTAGTATTTACACGATACATCTTTTTACATCTTTTACTTTTAACCTTTTGTAACTGTATTTTATAGTCTCTTATAAGAAGCACATAATTAGGTTTTTCTTAAAAAAAACTAGTCTGGAAATATTTGTCTTTAAAAAAATAGATTTTATTCCTTCAGAGCAATTTTAGGCTCACAGCAAAATTGAAAAGCAAGTACTGAGATTTTTCCATATACCCTCTGTTCCTGCACACCACAGCCTTCCCTACTATCAGCATCCCCCACTAGAGGGTACATTTGTTACAAATGATGAACCTACATTGACACGTCATTATCACCCCAACCCATAGTTTACACTAGGGTTCACTCGTGGTGTTGTGCATCCTGTGGACTTGGACAAATATGTAATGACATGTGTCCACTATTATAGGATCACACTGAGCAGTTTTACTGCCTTAAAAACCCTCTGTGCTACCCTACTTATTCTTCCCTCCCATCAAACCACTGCCAACCACCGATTTCAGTAAAGCTGGGGGGAAAAAGCCAACAATAAAAATACATAACCAAATGAAAAAATAAAAATAAAAACATAGAAAAAAAAAAAAGAGCTGTCAAGCCATGAAGAGACATGGAGGAAACTTAAGTGCATATTATTAAGTAAAAGAAGCCACTCTGAAAAGGCTCCATATGCATGGTTCCAATTATAGAACAATCTAGAAAAGGCAAAACGATGGTAATGACACAGGTCAGTACACAAGACAGCTACAAGAATCAGGCCATTTACATCACAGGAAATAGCCACTCCTACGATCTAATCATCAGATTCCCTACGGTTCCATCAATTATCCCATTTAGGTCCCTTCTAATAAAATGTTCCAGTCCAGAATTATGCTTTATGTTCAGTTGTTAGGCCTCCTTAGTTTCTTCTGGAGCAGCTCCTCAGCCTTTCCTGACGAATTTGCATTTATGTAAAGTTTTTTCATGAGACTCATGCCGTGCACTTTGGACAGGGAGGTGGTTAACAGTGAGTGACACAGTGCTCACTTTGCTGCATCCTATCAGGTGGCGCCCCATTGGAATCCATCACATGACTGATGATGTGTACTTTAGTCCCTTAAGAAAGTGGTGGCTGCTGGAAAAGTTTTCTTTTAGATGGAAAAGTTATTCTTTTACTCATTGTAATTCCTAAGTGTTTTGAGAGGTGGTACTTGGAAGCTATTCTTCATTTCTTTGCAAACTCGGTTCATCCAATGACTCATTTATATCAGCATGGGCTCATGGGTTCTCATGTTATTCAGTTGGTTGTAATCATTACTATCATTGCTTATTTTGATGTGCAAATGCTGTCATTGTGGGGCATTGTGGGGCAGTGGGAATCCCTTCGAGCTGGGTCCTATTTCCTAGCAAAAAAACTGTCTTGGTCGTGAAATCAGTCATTTCTCTAAGGAACCTTTGCTCCTGGGGTTTCTAGGTGCACATATGGATCTGCAGATCTATGGATCTATAAGCATTTACATTCATATTTATTTCTCTATTTCCATGTATTGAAAAGCATGAGTTCACACCTACACCTTCAATTCCAATCCCAAACAACATTACAGGATTTATTCTATGTGTTTTTTTCTTCATTTTATTTACTGATTTGCTTATTTGTTTAAGATATAGTTGACACACAGTGTTACTCATGGTTTCTTCTCCTCTCATACCTACAGATTCCTTTCCCAGCATGAGAGACCGGGCTCCCATGATCCTCGGCATACTTAAATATTTGATGAACACCTCTGTGTGTGGTGAGCTAGCTTCCCCCACCACTCCCAGTACCCTGTTCCCTGCCTGGCTGCTCTCTGGGCCTCTGTCCCTCCACTCTCTGTCGCAACACATGGTGCAGGGCTGGCACCTTCCCTCCCGTGGGTTTCCCGTAACTCTGCTCGGGCCCCTCAAACTACACCAGGTCATGCTCTGATATAGGTGTTCTCCTTGGCCCCTCAGTTTTATCATTCCTTGTTTTGAAGCTAATGTTGAGAGGGAAGTGTAGTTTTACTTTGGCCTTATCTGTGTGGTTCCGTTTTCTTCCACTCCTTGAGTGGTCTTGGTGTGTTCCTGTCACCTTCCATGATCCCCATCTCCTGGGACCCCTGAGCTCCTAGCTTAGCACCATCTCACCTCGGCTTCAAGGAGGCTCCACCTCAGTTGTGTTACAGAGGATACCACACACCCAAACACAGAGCTGGCACATCTGTCTCTGTTCCTTGTGCCCACGCCTCTGTAGCTCCACTGCTTCCTATGTAATCATAGCTTTAAAGCCACTTGCCACTTCCAGCCTCCTTTGAAGAGTGTGGGGAGCCCTTCACTTTACACAGTCCTGACTCTTTCTTTTCTTTTCTTTTCTTTTCTTTTCTTTTCTTTCTTTTCTTTTCTTTTCTTTTTTCTTTTCTTTTCTTTTTTTTCTTTTCTTTTCTTTTCTTTTCTTTTTCTTTTCTTTTCTTTTTTCTTTTCTTTTTTTTTTTTAATTAACTTTTATTGGTGTTTAATTTACCAACATACAGAAAAACACCCAGTGCTCATCCCGTCAAGTGTCCACCTCAGTGCCCGTCACCCATTCCCCTCCAACACCCGCCCTCCTCCCCTTCCACCACCCCTAGTTCGTTTCCCCGAGTTAGGAGTCTTTATGTTCTGTCTCCCTTCCTGATATTTCCCAACATTTCTTTTCCCTTCCTTTATATTCCCTTTCACTATTATTCATATTCCCCAAATGAATGAGAACATACACTGTTTGTCCTTCTCCGATTGACTTATTTCACTCAGCATAATACCCTCCAGTTCCATCCACGTTGAAGCAAATGGTGGGTATTTGTCGTTTCTAATTGCTGTGGAAGGAGCCTCGGTGTCCATCTTTTTTCTTTTCTTTTCTTTAAATATTTCATTTATTTGTTTGACAGAGAAAGAGAAAGAGTGAGAGAGTGTGCCAAAAGTGGGAGCAGCAGAGGCAGAGAGATAGGGAAAAGCAGGCAGACCCCTTGATGAGCAGGGAGCCCAACACAGGGCTTGATCCCAGGACACTAAGATCATGACTTGAGCTGAAGGCAGATACTTAACCACTGAGCCAGCCAGTCACCTCCTCCTGATTCTTTCTTATCTCATTTCTTATGGAAACCTTTTGTTTCTGTCACCCGTGCCTGGACCAACCTTCTGGGCACTTTTCTCTTCCTTTGGGTCCAAGATCTTGCAGTCCCTCCATTCTGGTTCATTACTTTCGGTTTCTGTTCCACTTCTGCGTTGTGCAGATTTTTGTTTCACTTTGACCTGAGTGATGTCATCTGGCTCACCTATTTCTCCTTTTTATCACCAGGAAGTGTTTTGAGTTGAGCAAGCGTGTTGAGGTACTTCTCCAGCAATAATCACTGTTATCCTGGTCCCAAGTCCTTATGTTGGTTTCTATTCATACTTGACCTTTAATTGATTTTTTAAAAAATGTATCCCTACTCCACACTTAAAGAATAATCATTTCTGGGAAATGGGCCAACCATTTGGACGGTGACAGCTGAGCAGTGTGCCTCATAGGATTAACATGGAGGTTCAAGTTGTGAGAGGGAGGCTAGCTTGTAAATTCTCTCCACAGCAAGCCTGCAGGGCAGAACTGAATGTGCAGATGGGGCTCATGTGGCCTCAGTTGTGGGAAGAAAAAATAAGTATAGAAATCCAAGTTATGTCTCCTGTTGTCTTGGAGGACAGGTTGGGAAGCTGCAGCTTGTCTGACAAAGTGGTGATAATCAAACCTGGCTATGTTCTTACCTTCTGCATCTTCCCTTTTATGTCTCCTCGTTTCTGAACTTATTGTGTTTGGAAACCTGTGGGCTAGTGGATTGCTGTTCAGAAATATGCATTTCTCCCAGGGTTGCCCCCTCCTCTCAGTCTCCAAGGGTAAAATGTGCTTCTCTGCCCATTTCATGCTGGGTGTGGTTGTCGCCTTCTGGGGTCAGTGGCATGTCAGTGGGCTTGCTGTGCCAAAAGTTTAAAATGAACTTTCACATTGGGCTTACTTTTTGGTATGTCTCTTTCACTATGAGCAGAACATGCCTGGGCTAGCCCACTGGTACGGGAGGAGGAGAACATGTGGTGTAGAGCAACACCAGCCCAACACTCCAGACAAGCTGAGCCTACATCAGTAATCCTCAACTGATCTGCACTTTTGTGAGGCTTACTGAGACTGGGAGAGCCACCCAGCTGAGAATAGCCTACATCAGTTGACCTTTGGTTGATCCATGTATGTGTGAGTTACATAGATGAATGCTTTTCCATGCCACTGAAATTTTGTGGTTGTTTGCTACACAAAAATTAGCTGAAATATTTAGGGCAGATGAAAGGTAGCACTTATGCCACCCCAAAATATGCCACTTTGACATAAGGATTATTTTGAGCTGAAGTTAATTGAGAAGAACCAGATATAAGAAAAGCTTCCTGCCCTCTTCCTGTTTTCCTTGAGGCAGGACATAAATTGATGAAGATATCTCTTCTCCCCTCTCAATCAGGAAAGGCAAAATTTAATCACTGGAGATAACTACAGACCCTATCCGCCTGGAGATGGCACCAGAGGAATCCACGTAACAAATTTTGCTCACCAGCCTTTATCTCCACACTCAGAAGGCTAAAACTGCGTTTCTTTTTTCTGTCATTTCTCCACAAATGTACTGTTCTTGGCTGAAGGTGTCACAGAAGCCAGAGTTCTAAGCTGCTGCTTTGAGTTACTACTATGTCCTTGGATATCTCCCACTCACACAAGAGGCATATATGTCAATAGACTTCTGTTTTGTTTTGTTTTTTGTCTCTTATTTATCTTTTGTTACAGAGATTTCAGCCAAGAATTCAGAAGGGGAAGGAGGAAATTAGTTTTCCTTCCCTACACAAACAACACACCTTCTATCACTTCATTACTTGCTTGGACCTAGCATCTCACATTGGGCCCCCAGGCTTTTCTTACCCTTGTCTTTGAATATCTTAGTTCTCACTACCATTATTTTGTCTCAAAATCGTTTTCTGTTTCCAGTTCAGGACACTTGTGTTGTATCTCCATGACTAGAACTAGAGTCTTACCTTGTCTTTTTCATTTTTCCTCCTCTGGGTAAGGGCTATGCCCAACCCTAACTCCATTGGCTGAGACCTATATCTGTTGATATTTGGTTGTGTACTTACTTGAACATCTTTTGGGTTAACTTGATTCTAGGCTTTACCCATCTGTCTTCATAGGATTCTTTTCTCCTGTATCACCAAATGCCAACCACTTTTAAAACTGCTTCCTGGACCTTTATTTTATTATCTTTTTGCTTGCCATGCTTTTAAATATTGTGATTTTTTTTTTCACTAAGTGTCATGGTAATATTTGGAATATGTAGAAAACAATCAGAATTGCTCATGGGATTACTCTTGGTAATAATGTGATGTATTCTATCCCAGTGCCAAGGTGAGTCTAGACCTTGGCCATGCCTCTGCCTCTTTTCTACATTCTGTTGCAAGTACTTCGTCATGATCCATCCCATTGTGAGTTGTACCTTCTCACTGACATAATGTGGATTTATGGCTGGTAGATTGGGATGAGGTGGGTGGGTTATGGGGTTATGGGTTTATGGAGTGAAAACAAAAGCCATCACTTTTTCAGAGATGAGACAGAGAAGTGAAAGGAATGAGACTGAGCTATCTGGCTGTCCAGACATGTGCCAGTTATGTAGTACATTATTTTTTTTTTGGTTTCTATAATTGAATTTTCATCCATTGGTCTCTCAACCAGAAGCCAGGACTTGTGCTCTTGGACCAACCCCCACTCTGTTGTCCTTTGGGCCTCCTTTTCATCTGGGTGTTATCCATTCTACTCTGTTCACATTATGTTCCTACAGCAGGGCACATTGCCAGCCTCCTTTGACATCAATTATTCCCACCTCCTTGACACCACCCTCCATGAGCACTGCTTGGACTTGGGCTTTCTAGGATCTCATTCACTACACCTTACAGGATGTCTCTTGGCAGTGAATCACTTCTGTTTGGGGCTCTAAAAAAAAGCATGGAGCCAAATCTTCTAACTTTGGACATCAGGGGTCACCTTCTTTCCAAGTTCTGTGGGCATCTCCTGTAGCTCTCTGCATGTTGTCTACAAAATCCCCAAATTTGATTTATGCATTCACTTCCTTTCAGGGCTGTCTAACATTCACTGGCCGGGGATTTGACTTGGCAAACACTGAGACGGAATGTGTGGCTATCTGCAGATAGTGATAAATAGCGTCCTCTCAATGGAAAATGTAAATTGGTGATGGATTACCCAATGGTTCTTGCTTACTTTAAATTGAAACATTCTACTGAACTTACCCTAACTGCAAAATTCTTATAAATAAACAAGCCTTCTTGGATTTTATGACTGTGGGCTCGCCGCCAAGTGCAAACATCCCTAGTCTGCGGCATGAAAATCCAGTGAAACAGAACAGGATAGGTAGCCCAGAGAGAGAGAGAGCGCGCTAGAGAGAAGGGGGAGGGAGAGACGTGATAGAGGGACTTTCCTGAAAGGTCTGTGGTTGATTTTGCAAAGTGCTGGGCATCCAGAGGCTGGTGGGGGCGCGAGGAGGGGAGTCCTCCCTTAAGCGGCTTGCCAAGAGCTGTAGAACCCTGAAGGTTGTGAGAGAGAGGTCCCTGCCCGGCACAGCTGGTGTTGGATGCTGTCACTCACCCATCTCCCTGCCACTTTTGAAGAATAGCGACTTTCTATTTTGAATATCAATGTGTGAAGTCAACTGTCCTCTAATCTATACCCACTGCTGGGACAGTTCCAGGGTTTTGGATTAAATACCCCAGCGCAAATCTCTTTAAACCTTCCCTAAATAAGAAATTATGCGAGGCTCTCTCGTGAAAGATTTTGGCTCCCAGGGAATTAAAACCTTCAGCTCTGTTTGCTCTGCAGAGAACAAAGTGGATCAGGAGCCTTCTTCCTAATTGGCTGGTGTCCTTCTGTCCTGCTGAGAAGCTGCAGGCATGGCCTCACACCCTTGCTGCAGAGCTCTGTGGCCTCTGGCATCTACACTGGGCGCAGGGGTTAGTTTTTTTTTTTTTCCTGCTTGCATTATTCATCTGGAGGGTTGCACCAAAATTATCACAAAAATGAAAGCTTCACTCCTAGCAAAGTCAAACAGAATTACTGGATCCTCTGCTGCATTGCTTTATGGCAATTGTCACTTGCTAAGCAAAATTAAATGTGTTTTTATTTGTTGGAGAGGATGCAAATATTTTCCCTCTATTTTAGGTTTGTTACGTATTGACTCTCACAGACCTGAGAAAGATGAAATCATGTGTGTTGTGGCTGTTATGATCTGGGCTAGCTGTTAGAGATTGGATTTGCCCAGGCCTATGGTAAAGCATGAAACCACTGCGATAACATGCGAGACATTTAGGGAAACATCACTGTGTGTGTGTGACACCTCTGTAGGTCTCTAGGTTAAGGACAAATATGTGCTTGTGTAGAAATTCTCCAAGCTTTCCAGCAGCCATTTGATTACAGTTTTCAGAGACTTGTCTTTCTACAAACCCCTGCAGAGACTGTAATTTCTGTCTTCCATCCTCAGACCGTGGGGACGTTTCTACGCAGGAGACAGAAATGGCCAGCCTGCCATTTTAGAAGGACCTCCATGCTGGTGCAGGAGGGAGAACTGGGTGTGGGGCTGCGAGCTCAGTGAGAACAGGCATTCAGAGCGCCTTCTAGGGCCACATATCTGAAGGCTGAGGACATAGGCTTCTGGGTGGGAGGAGAGAGGGCGAAGGGTCAAGGGTCAGTCTTGGTTTCCCTCCACTGAATGGAACAGAGAATGGGGGAGCCATGTGTTGGACATGATTTTGGTGGAACAGACAACACGCTCACACTGACCAGTGAGAGGAGAGAGGCGGAGAGGCTCTTTGGGAGGTGTAGACAAGGGCCCAGAGACTGTACGCTGCCCTAGAGCTACATCAGTGGAGCTGTGATTCCCCTCCTTGGGCCTGAAAGAGAGAGGTTACTGGACTCTAGGGGAAGATCTGCTGGGAGGGTTTCCTGGCAGGAGCCATGACCCTCTGAAGAGAGGCCCAGACACCTGCACACAGCCCACCCAGGGGACCACACCAGAAGGCAGCTGAGGACTCGGTACCTTTCCCTCACTTCTCTCTTGCTCCAGTTTTCTTCCAGGGCCCTCCCCTGGAAAGCCAGGGGCACGGAGTCCCACTGAAGCTCTGAGTAGAGAGCAGGTGCGAAGGTTGCCTGTGGATTTGGAAGGGCAGGCAGGAGACATGCAGCTACAGGACTTCACTAAGGAGCTCTGCTGGAGTCTGGGTGAATTTGCAGTGCCTGTCACTGGACTGGTCTGTAGCTCTGAAAGAGAGCTTAAGTTTGATTCACAGCTTGGGAGACACTGACCATGATGCACATGAAGCAATAGCACAGGGACCGGCATGGTGTGTGTCCTTAGGGAGCCTTCGCGGATGACTGTTGTGTGACCACTGGATGCTGCAGAGAGACAACATGAGCGGCTGGCAGACAACCCAAAGCCATCAGGGCTGTGTCCCCACTGCAGGGGCTCAACTAGCGAGAAGGGGGCGCAGGCGGCTGCAGCATGTCCACTCCTCTTGTAGGAATTTGGTAGTGAAGGGAGGCAGGGAAGCAGAGCAGGAGCCACAGGAGAAGGGCGGGTTGAGGGAAGGTGGTGATTCTCTGGGCAGGGGAGTAACCCGGCATATTTATGGGGGGAGTGAAGGACTCAGGAGAGAGTCAGTCCAGCAAGACGGATGAGGCAGATGCTTGAGTGAGAGCCCAAAGGAGAAAAGGCAAAGAAGGCTGGTGATCATGATGGTGGTGGGGCTGCTGATAGTCATGAAGGAGAGAGGATGGAGGAGGAGGCGGGGGGGGGGGCGGGGGAGATGGAGGAGGAGAGGGAAGAAGGAGAAGGGAGGTACAGGAGGAGGAGGAACAGCTGTGGGTCAGAGCACAGGGGACCCCATTAGCCCAGGCCAGGGTTGCTCACTGTTTTGTGACCAAGGGAAGCAATAAAGATGTGGAGTAGATGTGTTGCTTGAGGGGCGAGGGAAAAGAAATTCAGGAAGTTCTTATTAGATGGCCCATGCTTCCTGTCTAATGCAGGAAGGAAAGGAGAGGATAACAGGAAGCAAGCCCTATTATTATTGTACCCATTTTATAGCTAGGACACTGAGGTAGGTAAGGCATATAACAAATACAGGAGGAGGTGTGAAGGGAAACACTGAGCTTGATTCTGCTGAAACAGGGACCGAGGGGTACATGCCACGCACCCTCTCTGCACCCCGGCAGGCACCACGTCCCCACTGTGTCCAGGGAGGCGTCAGAGTCATTTCAGGAGTGGGTTCTAGGCAGTCGCCGGCTGCTAGGGATGGGAGCCCTGGAAGCGGGCAGCTGCCGCACTTGAGGCGGTGGCCCCAGAGGGACTGTGGGCAGCAGGCAACAGGTTCGTAGTGGTCTCTGGGTCACTTGGGGTGCATGGAGCCAGCAGGGACGGTGGGGAGGGGGTTCTTCATGCACTCCTCACCTTCCTCGTCTTTGGCTCTACTTCTCCCTTCCTCCCTGTTTCCCTCCCTGGGTCACTAAGCCCGGCTCTCCTTCCACGGGGCAAATGAGGACCCCCCTCAGTCCCCCTAGTCATCTTCATCTCCAAACACTTCCCGAGGCTTTTCCCCCAGGTGAACCCAGCTGCTCTCCTAAGAAAAATGCTGGAGCTGGATGTTGGTTTAATACAACGCCCCTGCCCCACTTCATTACACTTGTTTCTGCCCATTCGTTGAAGGCATGAGGATTAGAGAGATGAACTATTGAATCTTGGCCTTGCATTTGGGACCTGGACTCTCCCCTGTCGAACTGACAATTCAGGCCCCGGGGTGTGTTTGCAAAGGCCAGACTTCCTGGAAACAGAGGGATCTGTCACTTATCTACGACGTGCACGCACGTATACCCCATGGTGACACAGCTACTCGGTCTTCAGCAATTCCTCCACCTTGGCAAAGGTGAGCACAGGCTTCCATGTCCCATGTGCATTCTTCAAGCTGAGCTGACAACACTTGCTTCGTCCTGTGGTTTAGGACATGTTTTCCAAGTTATGTTCCCCTGAGGACAGGTGAGACGATGCAGGCAGTACACAGGTGTCTTTTTTAATTAATGGGTTTTTATTTTCATACTTATTTTCCATTTAAGAGAAATGATATCGCTTTCCATTTATGGCAGGAGGGATGTATATTTTCTTTTTAGAATCATTTTATTTAACCAAGAAAAAATTCAGTGAATTCAAAGAGAGATCATTGGAGTGGTGGAGGGGTCACTTCAATGGGAAGGTGGGAGGGAATGTCCTTGAGGTGGGAGGGAATGACAGCATCTGGAGAGATCTGGTTTATCCTCATTGCCCTTCGCTCAGCTGCTCTGCACCACCCACTGGCTGGCGGCAGAGAGCCCCACCCCCTGAAGTCATCATGCAGGATGCTGTAGGTACCATTGGGGACAAACTGACCTTCTTTTTCAGGGATTTAACTCAGTGATTCCCTGAAGGAAACAGGTAAGGAAAGATCAGAAGCTCAGAGTTGGCCGTAGAAAGAGAAACACTCTCTTCCCTGCACTGTCAGGGCTTGGATGGGCTACTTAGCTTCTCTGGAAGTCAGGTTCCCTCTCTGAAGAGCTAGTTGGGCTCCATGATCTCTGAGGGTCCCTGTCCTGCTTCCCCCTGACTCTACACCCCTCCAAACGCATCTGCCTTTGGGCAGACACAGCCCAGGGGGTGACATGCTGGCCGGCCGCTCCCAGTTCCCTGCTGGAGGGAGCGCACTGGGCACAGGTGGTCTGCACAGGAAATCTTCGCAAGGCGATGCTTCGCAGACTGCAGGGCTTGCTTTGGGCTTAGTGAAGATAACTGAGATCCTTGGGGAGTGGAGAGCTACCAAATTTATTTTTTATGTAATTGAAATCCAAAGCTGAAGCCGCTTTGCTCGTCTCTCCCGCAGCAGGGGAGTGGAGGTGCCGGGTGCCATCTCACTTCTGGAGGGAGGGACCCAGGACTGCTCCTCGCACCTTGGGCGATGCGGCTGCGAAACCCCTGTGGGGAGGCATGGCCGCTGGGGCAGAGCTGGCGCTAGTGCTCATCAGCCACAGCTAAGTGACAGCATGAAATTCTCCTCTTCTCTCAGCCACTGAGTTTCAGGGATCTCCTCTTTCCATCAGCTTGCCCCCTTGTAACTAATAGTCTCTTAACACCATTCAAATATTGTACTCTTCACATGTGCACAGCTCTGGTATTTTTCAAATTTTTTAATAGACTTGACTTTTTTGAGCTGTTTTAGATTCAGTGAAATGAACAGAAAGTATAGAGATTTCCCGTATACGCCCTCCCCTGCCCTCCCCTATGCACAGCCTTCTCCACCATCCACATCCTCCCCAGGGTGGGACTTTTGTTACAGCAGATGAGCCTAGGCCATCATCACCAAGCTCCGTGGTTTATGCCAGGGCTCAGTCTCGCTGTTCTACATTCTGTGGGTTTTGACAAATGCGCAGTGACGTGTGGCAGGTACCCTCGTAGCACGCAGAAACGTTTCACTGCTAACGCCTTCTGTGCTCTGTGTATCCCTCTCTCTCCTCATCTTTGTCAACGGCTGATCTTTTTACTGCCTCCACAGATTTGCCTTTTCCAGAATATCATGTAGGTAGAATCATACAGTGTGTGGCCTCCTTGGACTGACCTCTCTCAGTAATATGCATTTGAGGTTCCTCCCTTGTCTTTTGGTACTTGTTTCTTTTTTAGTGCTGAATAATATTTCATGGTCTGGACAGACCACAGTGTATTTTCTGGTCACCTACAGATGGATATCTTGGTTGCTTCCAAGTTTGTTGATTATGAATAAACCTGTATGCAGGCTTCGGGGTGGACCAAAGTTTCCATCTGCTTTGGGTAAATATGAAGGAGCACCAAACTGCCTTCCAAAGTGCTTTCCCACCAGCAACGAATAAGGGTCCCTGTTGCTCCACATACTCACTAGTGTGTAGTGTACCCCTCTTTTTGCACTTAGTGAAGTTATTTTTATATTATATTTTATTATATAATATATTATATATATGCTGTAAGGTCCTTGAAGGCAAAGGCTATCATAGGTCCAGTTTTTTATAATCAGGAACATACAGAGGTCATCTACCAACAGTTAGGTGAAAGCAGGAATGCAAGCATCAGAAGGAATCAGCTAGCCAGTCATTTGGGTTAACCCTGGATGATGAGTCAGGAGAGTTGAATTTGGTAGTTAGGTTCTAGCTCTGCTTGTTACATATAAGGGAAGGGTCTTCTCTGAACCTCAGGCTTCCTATATTTAAAATGAAGACATAATGTGAGCACATATCTCCGTTCCTGTCAACCTCCAACTGTCTGTGGCTTGAAGATCTCTCTGCCTGGAACACTCTACCTCCTCCCGATCAATCAGCTGTGATGGTAGGAGTTACTCTCCCTTCCAGCTTCAACCTAGAGATCACTGCCTCCATGGGACCTTCCTGCCCTTCCTCACTTCCCCTGGAAGGGGAATGCCTCTTATTGCACAACATTGCGCCTATTTTTCACATTGCAATGATCGCTTTACTCAATAGCGCTTCTTATTTGTCTGTTTTCCCAGCTAGGCATAGGTTTTCTGACGTCCTGTCTGAATTGCTTCTATTATCTCCCCTGTTCCTACCTGGCCCAAAGTAGCAGCCTAATAAATATTTTTATACTGAATAATCTCAATGGATGAATGAAAGAATAAATGGGTCAAGGATTTATTTTTTCTGCTTAATAAAAACACTCTTCCCACACTATGTATTTATTTTCTTACTTTCCTGGACCTTGACTGTACTTTCTTTATAATTTTGTGAGGTAATTTGCATAGCAATGGACAAAAATACAATATATGCAAAGCTGGGGTAAGCTTCTATTTTTCTGGCAGCATCTTTGTCTCCAACATCTCGCATGCTAGTTTAGCCTTACGGTAGAGTTATAACAACACTCCGTGTGCCTCTAGGCAGTTGACGAGAAAGATAATACAAACTAATAATCATTAAAATTATCCGAAGACTATTTAGACTTATTCCTAAATCCATGCTTCAGAGATTCGCTTAAAAGGCAGGAAATGAGAACTCGGCTGATATCTCAAATCCTATCCTAAGAGAATTAACTCCCTAGACTCTAAATCAAGCCACTAGACTCTGGCTTCAGTTTAAATTTAAATTTCGCCACTGTGTAGACCAGTTGAGTTACTAGAGGTAGAAATGGAAGGGAGGAGACATGTTTGAACTCAAATCCACATAACTGGGAGGGTACCTAGTTGGGAAATCTTTGTCTTCCATTTTAAAAACTGGTTATGTGTGGCTAATTGCTTTTACAAAGATTATGTTCAAGAAATAAGAGCTAGATTGTCTTTAGAAGCCGTTAGCGTCACACTGTGAAGCTGCGGGTCAAACCTTCTCAAGTGGGTTCCAACCCACAAACTTACCAAATAATGTGCTGTTGACAAAATACTTGATGGGACTAGAGAAGAACTTTTTTTTTTTTTTTTTTTTTTAACACTGTGCTTGTTCTGTCTTACTGGAAAATATGGTCACATGGACTTATAGCACAGTTGGAATCTACTCTTCCCTTCCTTTTTTCTTTCTCATTTGTGATGGGGCCAGAGGCAAGGTAATACTCTGAAAGCTAATGAGGATGCCAAAGAGTTGCCTTGAAAAAAATTTTAAATCAAGAAGAGACTGATAAAGTAGACCAATAAAGGTCTATGGTGGTGATTCCCAACAGGGGGTGCTTTTGCCTTCTACTCCTTCCCCAGGGACATTGGGCAATGTCTGAAGATGCTTTTCGTTGTCACAACTTGGGGAGTGCTACTGGCATCTGGTGGATAGAGGATAGAGCTGTTGCTAAACATTCTAGAATGCATAAGACAGACCCCCACAACAAAGAATTATCTGGCCCCAAATATCAATAATGCTCCTCTATTAAGAATTCTGGTCTTTCGTGCCAGAAATGTAAAACCAAAGTGTCCAGCTTCTCCTTGGCATTTCTGCTTTAGAACGCAGACTTGCTGGTGGGTTCTGGCAGTAGGTGTAGCGAAACCTCAGAAAACAGGCGGTCAGGAGGGTAAACCCAGGAGTGGTGTGGGCTTAATGGCTTCACCATGATGCTGGGCCCTATTGGTGGTCAGCTCTGTAATGCACTAGGTCCTAAGCACACTAGTTGGTACTAGAAGGCCTTGTTGTTTGAAAGGTGGAATTCAGGGGGTGGAACATGTAGAAAGAATCTTGACTTTGGAGTCAGAATCAGTTCGATTTGCATCCCAGGTGACCTTGAGTAAACCAGCTCCCCTCACTGAACCTCCTCCTTCCATCCTTCTGCCCCCATCCACAAAATAGCATAGGCTATTTTGAAATTTATAGGCTTAGAAATTTACCATTTCTAAAACTTCTCCTACATACACACACAATTTCAGAATTCTGATATTGGGATGTCTCTTAAAATGGAAGGTATGCCATAGCTTAACTGGAAGTGATTTTTTTTCTTAAATCGATATATGAAATAATGATATTTATTTCAAGCTGTAGTGTCTTATATTCTGTGAAATGTGGCCATGCTAATACTCACGTGGGTAGCCCCTGATTGGAAGCTGAGCTAACTCAGGCTTTCTACCCAGAAGAAGTAGTCTTTGCTCAGATCCCTCTAGAATTGCTTCATTCCTCTTATTCATCCTGGGGAAGAAAATAGGCTCCTGTTTTCATGTCCTACTTGATACCCTGAACATTGTGGTCCCACTCCTTTGAAGTGTTTGTGTGTGTGTGCATGCACACTCACTTGGAATCCCAGCAGCACAACTCTTGGCAGACCACATCCAAGGACACAGCAAGGCTCCCAAACACTCAGAGGCCAGTCTGGCTCCGAGCACGGGCTCTGCTGAGGCTGTCAGGGCGAAAGGCTTTCAATACCTGGTATGGAGCCCAGCAGGCTGGCAGCAGCCAACAAACAGGGCCCCAGCCAGAGCTGTGCCTACACCCTTAACAGGTGCTGCCCTAAACTTTTCCAGTTTAGGGTGGGAGACGGTCAAGGATGAATTGAATGCTGGTTGCTGGTCGTTGAAAACGAATATGGAAATGATTAAATTGTGTGTGGCTGTTTTTCTCTAAATTTTGATCCCATGTCTGGACAGAGCAATAGAAGTTAATAATAGCCACGCTCTGCTATTTAAATAGAGTTGTTTACAATGAACTTGAATGGAACCGTGTGCTGCAGGAAGCCTGTGCCACAGGACCTGCCTGCTTCTGTCATGTGGTTCTGTTCCGTTGACCACACTGCACCTGGTGGTCGCTCCCACACTGGGCAGCAGCGTGCCCACAAAGCCAGGAGTAGCTTCTCCTGTGCTGGGATCCTGATGGAGAATTTTGTCCCTGTCTCTAGGAAGGCACCCAAGTGGCATGTTTCAGCTTGGCAGGATCCAATCAGCACTGTACACAAGTCAGGACAATCTACCCAATGTTGTGGGGATTGACTGGATGGAGGAAGAAGTCCAATCTTGCCATAAACTTGACTCTGTCACCCCCAGGGTGACCTTGAGTGGTTTCTTTTACTTCTCTGCACCTCAACACCTATATCCTGGTGCAACTATTGTTACTACCATCACTGCCAGCCATATGAGGATCGAATAAGATAAGTTGATTGAAAGTATTTAATACAGATAAAAGTATTTACTGAAATGCAGACAGTACCTCTCCTATTGGTGAGACATTAGAAATTCTACTTGCCACTAGCTCTTGTTTATAATAAAGATCTAGATTTTTTTTTCCCACGGGCCCCTCTATTTTGGTCCAAGTCTGCATATGTAAGTAAACCCTCCATTAATCCATAAGAATGTGACCAAATTGTTCAAATAGATATTGGAATATCTTGTTAAATTCGACAGAGCTAGTGCAGCATTTATGACTCTTTCCAAAGAACAGTGTGGGAACTCCCACTTGTTTGTAGCCTGTTCTCAGCAGACATTCCTATCTACAAACAAATACCCTTGACCTTAGAAGAACTCTAAGAGAGCTGTCCCCTTAGCTCCCTCGTGTGTAGGGTTTAGACAAGGCCTGGATTTGAGCTGCAGCCCGGGTCTGACTGAGGTTTCTTGCAGTGAGCACTGTGAGGGCTCCAGGACATGCGGAGGGAACATGATATTTCACAGGAAACCATAAAAAACTTCTGGCCCAATGGCTTTTGTTCCTTTTCATGTTTCATGACTGCAGTTTTGTGCCAGGCCGAGAAAATCAGCTGCCGCTCATTTATTTTAGACCTGAATAAAAAACATGAGTTTGACTTCAACTCTTACCAAGATTGATCCACTGAGCAGGCCAGCTGATGGGGAAGCCACAGAAATTGCAGTTCTCTATTGTGAGCCCTGAGGAGTTGGTGTGATGGGGGGCAGAAACTCAGAGCTTAGCATTTGTGGGCCACTGTCCTATTAGCCTGGATCCAAGCTCAAGGAGGAGAGACTGGGGAGAGGAGGGTGATGTAGGATGGGGGCGCTTGGGTGGGAGCTCGGCTCAGGACTCATGGCAAGATTGCCCCTTGGCCCTTCCAAATTAGATAGCCCCATGCTATTTCCAAGTAGGAGGAAAATCTAATAAGAAATCATTTTTTTCCCTGCCTGCCTATAATGCCATTTCCTTAAAAATAATTTCAGAGGTCAGCTTTGCATGATTCTTTGGATTTACAGCCTTGATAGCATTATGAAAGTCTGGGGATGATAGGTTTTGGCTTGGGGGAAGTCATGATGTACGTGTAAGCCTCAGTTTTCCCACTTATAAAATGTCAGACTCAGGCAGGTATGTCTTCAATGTCCCCTCCAGTTCTAAAAGTTGGATAGTCTTGCAGCTTCTTTTGCATCTCTCTCTCCCCTTTCTGCTACTTGGGAACCAATTCTCACGTGAGAACTGCCTTTTCTTCTGGTCTGTGCTGTCTTTAACAGCATTGCCACCCTGGAAATCTAACCCCCAATGAATACTCTCAGTTTTAATTTTCTTTCTTTTCTTGGGATACTGGTTTCTGTTGTTCTCCTATGGAAGTGGTTTTAATATACTCATTTATTCACTCAGCAAATAGGTGAGTGTTTACTATGAGCGAGACACTGTGCTCATTACTGTGAAGATTACAGATAATCTGGAGAGGGCTCTATTTTAGGGAGCTTACCCACCACTAATAGAGGGGAGGCAGGTGTGTTCATGCATAACAAAAAGGGGCAAGTTAGACATGTTCAGGAAAGGGTAAGATGATGTGATGTGTGAGTTCAGAAGGGAAGGGAGTGGATGGTCACATTGGAGGATGTACTGAGTACATATCAACTTTCTACTGCCTTCTGCTGGTGTCTTCAAAGTGTGCTTGTTAGGGCTTTCATCCCTTGGGATACTTCTTGAGAAAAAAGTCCCATTGTCAAACATGTTTGACAAAAGTTGCATTCTGTCCACCTCCCTTTGAGATTCATAATGATAATTAGAGTAAAAAGCATTAGTAGCATTAATAATAATAAATTTGGGGCACCTGGGTGGCTCAGTTGGTGAAGCGTTTGTCTTCCCCTGGGGTCATGATCTCAGGGTCCTGCTTAGCAGGAAGTCTTTTTCTCCCTCTCCAATGCTTGTACACTCTTTCTCAAACAAACAAACAAAGAAACAAACAAATAAATAAATAAAATCTTTAAAAACTAATAATAATTGATTCATTATACTAATCATTACTAATCGTTAGTTAATTGATAACACAAATAAATGCTAATTAATAATTGTATAATAATCATTATTTGTTATATAACTAATAACTGATCAGTAGTCAATGATTGATTAATTGATTAATCATTTTATTCAGAGTAAAGGCTCTGAAAAAACTTACAGCAGAGGGACCTGCTAAGTTTTAAGCCCCACACACATCTCCTTTTCAAGTGTTGGCAAAATACCTATAAATGTCTTCTGGAAACGAGCACTGTGAGAAATGCTATGGAAGGGGAGAAAGCATGAGCTTGAGGGTCATAAAGCCCGGGCATACTTCCCAGCCTTCTTAATGCTCCTCCCTGGAGATTTTGCTTCCCATCCGTCTTCCCCTCCATGGGAATGTTAGTCATATTAAACTCTGAGCAAATATGTAAAGGAGTCCTTACTTATTAGCACTATGCTCTTAGGCAAGTTTCTTAATTGCTTTGTGCCTCAATGTTCTTATCAGTAAAGTGGGCGCTATAATAGTGCCTTCATCACAGGACTGTAACCCGGACCAAGAGAATTAATATTTGCAAAGCACTTAGAACAATGTCTGGCAATATAGGTGCTACATAAATACTTGTTAAATAAATAAACCAGGGGCCCCGCATTCAATAGTGAAGCAGTACCCGAAGTCCCTCACTTTGGGCTTTGGATCCCACCCTGTCTTATTCCTATAGTTTTGGGGTATCTGGGGCTCCCGAGTGACACTCTAAGGAAACTCTGGGACTGTAGCACTGTGTTGCTACAGATAGGTGTGTCTAGCACAGTCTCTTTGGAAACTGTCTAGTGACGGCGTGCATCAGCACAATGTTGGCACACGTAGGATATCAGTGGGGAGAGAGGCTTAGAGCTCATGCAGGCCAATCTTCCCAATTTACAGACCCCGGAGAGGGGAGGGGTTTTCCCCAGGTTAGATAACTTCTGTCTGCAGAGCCAAGGAAATAAGAGAAGGGGCCTCTGACTGCAGTCATTCCCAATACTCAGAGGGCTCTCAGTACTCTGCCGAGAGGATGGCATAGCTCTGGGACTCTAGCAGGGTCTGAGGCAGGGGCTCCCTGCTGGCTCTCCAGGGGCCCTGTCCACGAAGGTGACAGTGAGGCCAGTCAGGTACCCTGTGTGACAAGGCCTGGCCCCACAGCAAACCTGAGGGACCTCAGGGGTAAGCATGGTGGGTGAGGGAACAATCTGAGACTGGCCCAGAGCTCCAACATTTGCTCAGACAAGACACCTCACACATGCTAGTGTAGTTATAACCTCAGGAGGAGAGGGAGGAAGAAGAAGAAAGGACAGTGTAAGTGGTGGAGGGAATTTGGCCCATCCTTCTCTTCCGTGAGCTCCTTGCCTGAGTGCCTGGGATGAGGAAGGTGACTCCTCTGTGCTCTCTACCCACCTGGTCTCCAGGGGCTGGGCCTCTGCGCATCACAACTCTCTGGATGTGATCTTGCTCCTTGAAGATGTGTACTTTTTGGACAACAGAAGCCAGAATACTAGCGAACTATTGCAACTGGGGCCCTGCGAGGGAGACCCAGCCTGTGTCCAACCCTCAGAAAATGAGTTGAATGTGTTAGATCTGTTCAGCTGTGACTAGGTAAACATCAATGCTACGTGGTTTTCACCTTTTGTGGTGATTTTGAAACCGAGTGAGCTGGGATCCCATAGTGTATGTGGTTTCTGGACCTTGACAGCCCTGAGGCTGAGCGTGGAGCAGAGAGCACCACCTCAGGGAAGTTCCTGGCATCCCATCTGAGCAGCCCACCCAGGCAGCTCATCCGGCCGTCCTGGTTCCTGGGTCCTGTGGCTTTGACTCCTACCCTCCTTCAGAAGGCCTCCACCGGCACGCTCCTCCCAATCACACCACTTGTCAATACCACATGCTTATGTTACCCTTTACAATCGATGAGCGGTTCTCCGTTCTCACTCACCTTGGCTGGGGGGGGGCAAGGCTCGGCGGGTGTGATGGGCTCACTCACTTTGAGAACGAGGCTGGAGCCTCACTGAGCAAAGGCCAGGGAGGCCTGAGCTGGGAGCCCACCCTTCTGATCCTGTGTCCCAGAACCCTCCTAGATTCTCTCCTGGGGTTGTATCGTGTGGTGGTGGAAAGCCCAAGCCTGAGCTGATCTTCAAAAGTCTCTCTTCCAGATGTAACTAGTCAGGCAAACCCCAGTCTATGCAGTCCCAAGACACAGCCTCAAGGACTCAAGCAGAAGGTAAACAGCCAGCCCCTAGACTGGACACTAGGAGACATGCTTCTTCACCCTCATTCTGGTGTCACCCACTGGCAAGATTGGGCTAAGTTACCTCCATTCTCTGGGCCTCAGTTTCTCCCAGGATCGAGCTAGGACTCATGGGACCTTTTTATGAAAGAGCCCATGTGGGAGGTAGCCCTGCAACTTCATTCCTCTGGCTTCTCACCTGTCTCCTCCCTCACTTCTGAGAATAAATACAGAATCTACATGCTCGAGGCACATTCAATTTTCCTATTTCTTTGTCTCTTTCCCTCTTTTCCATCCATAGGGCCTTTCAATCTGATCACAGTTATCTACTCCTAAAAATAATTACCGAGTTTATATAACCTCTGAGGAAGCAGCTCCTTATTTATGTGGGCTGTCTGCTGCAGCCCTCTTTGGGAAATGTTAGGTCGTTTGCATCTTGATTTACTCTTAACTGGAGAGAGAGTGTTCATCTTGCCATCACACATGGAGCCAGAAAAGAATTGGCCATTTCCCCTTGCATATTAGAATCATAATGAATAGTTCAAGTATGACATCATGGTCTCTCCTATGCCAAGACACTGTGGAATCATATTGAAAATGCTACATTAGCTTAGAAATCGGATTGAAAAGAAACTGAGTTGGAGTGACTAACGCAGACGCATATGTTTAAACGTGAGACCCCGGAGAGAAGAGCCCTGTTAGGCTTGAAGCACAAAGTGAACCGTCGGTTCTCTGCTGCCAGGCCCCTCGTCCCGGCCTTACCCCTCTGGGGCTGCCGCTTGGGTCATATTTGGGCTTGAGCCGAAGGGATGCTTTTCTGATCAGCCAATGCCTAATGGTGAGATTTTTAGAGGTTATGTTTCACTCCCACAGAAAAGTGAAAAGGAAAGCCAAATTCATTCTAAATTCCCTCCAGTCTTCCCTTCTTTGAACCAATCTCAGGGACCCTGAGATCCTGCTTCATTCCATCTCTTCCACAAAAACACGCTCTCTGCTCCCGGCCTGAGCACCACCTCTCCCGCCGAGCACTGCATTTCCCAGGGGGGCTCCGCAGGCTGGGCACCCGGCCCAGGCCACGTGTGTCCTGCATTCCCACCTGGCCAGTTGGTTTGTTCGCACAGTGCACAGCAGGTCCCAAACCAGATGCTGGGGGTTCTTGCCCTCAGTGAGCTCACGGCCCATCGCCAACGATGGTTACTGAAAGAAACCAACCATTATGAGGAGGTGTACTGGGCCCAGGAAGAGAGATTTGCACAAGATGCTGAGGCATTTCTTCTGTCTGTGCTGGAATCATGACGGGGAGATGAGTCAGGGGAGTCTTCACTTCCCCACTCCTGGAAGGAAGAAGGTTCCCTGGATCTCATGGCCATCGGCTCTGATTAGGCGCATGCTTGTGTCATATCTCCAGGGACAGGTGTATGTTCTGTTTACAGTAGTTGCTTCATGCATGCTGGGTACCCACGGTGATCAAGGCATGCCTCCGTGTGAACGAGTGACCTGTGGACGCGTCCACACTGACAGAGCTTTAAACTAGAAGGAGCATTGCCAGCTGGCGATACCGTAGCAGGGGTCCTTTCTGTGTATTGTAACAGATGCGAAATTGAGGACTGGGATAGCAATAACTTGTGCTGGATCGTGTGCTGCACGCAAGCCGGGCGTCCCGACGCCCTGGTGCCCACACGCAGCCAGCCGGCCCGGGGTAAGGAATGTTCCTGCTGCCGGTGGGGGGGGAGCACCGTGTCTCATCTGCACTCACCGAGCTGGGAGGACATTGTCTCCTCACTGTGCAACCTGAAGTTGAGGCACAGGAAACTGAAGATGGAACCTTGAGCCAAGAAGTAAGGAAGTGAACGGGGAATAAAAGAAGAAAGGAAAAAAGATAACAGAAAAAAATAATGATCACATGTGTTTTGCGTCTTAGGAGCTTTCATTCAGAATCTAGAAATGCTTATTCTTAGAGAGGGATAGCAAATCACTGGGGAAGGGAACAGAGAGGTTGGCCGAAGCCGTAATTCGCGAACGTGTTCGGTGGAAAGCTGCGATAATTAGCTGTTGGCGGGATGAAAATAGCCTGAAAGTTGGAGAATGGAGCAAACAGGCCTGTTAAAACTGACGTGAAATGAGCAGCAATCCTGTTCTCTCTTGGCTTTCTCTGCAGAATAAAACTCACCAGCGTGGAGGTGGTTTGGTGCATTGGCGTTTTTTGCTTTCTGCCTTAGGAGACTCACGCCAGAGCCCTGGGTCTTGTCCTTGCCCTGGGGACTTGCACCAAACAGCCATTTGTGAAATGCAGGCCCTTAGGTCTGAATTTACACGATGTACCCGAGAGGATTTTTATCATTGTGAATGCCTCACATAAAAGAATCATAGTATTTTTGGCCTGGAAGGGATCGTTTTAATCAATCCCTTCAGATGAGGAGACAGGCAAGGGGGAGAAGTCATTTTTCCCCAAGTCATGTAGCTAAAATAGACTTAGAACCAGAAACTTGGGATCCCTGGGTGGCTCAGCAGTTTAGCGCCTGCCTTTGGCCCAGGGCGAGATCCTGGAGACCCGGGATCGAGTCCAGCATCGGGCTCCCGGCTTGGAGCCTGCGTTTCCTTCTGCCTGTGTCTCTGCCTCTCTCTGTGTGTCTTTCATGAATGAATAAATAAATAAAATCTTAAAGAAAAGAAAAGAACCAGAAACTTGTTCTCCTAACATCACTGATGACTTGACTTAGAAATCTCTGGCTGTTTGTTCAGGGAGGTTTTATTTCTTAGAGTAGCTGAGGCATTTTACAAAAACGAGGCTCTTTGATCATGTTTACGAGCCACTGTCTCCACCTAATCTTAAATGAATCCTCAACATGGATTTAAGGGGCTGCACGGGACCCGACTGTACGACAGATTGGGTTATCAAACTCAATGGTCTCCCATTGTCGCACACTGAAAGTTTCCCAACTTTCCCCATCAAAGTAATCCTTGAGAAAATCCTTTTAGCACATCTCCTGGATGATGCCTTTTGAATAATTATCCAGAAGCCAAACTATCAATTTAATCCTAAATTTTGGGGATCTGGGCAGCTCAGTGGTTGAGCGTCTGACTTCGGCTCAGGTTGTGATCCTGGGGTCCTGGGATCGAGTCCCATATCGGGCTTCTTGCAGGGAGCCTGCTTCTTCCTCTGCCTGAGTCTCTGCCTCCCTCTCTGTAACTCATGAATAAATACATAAAATCTTAAGAAAAAATAAATCCTAAGCCTTTACAAAGGTATCTCTATAAAATATTATCCCAAATTATGTTTTCATCTCTAGGGTAAGAGGACACCAGTGCTGCGCTAGTAAGTGGTGATGTAGGAAGTTCAGCAGTCTGTCTGGATGTAAAAAAAGATTCCAGAGTGTCAACATGCTCATGCATATTGGTGATTAACCAATACTGTTAAAAGTTTCACCAGCTGTGTCAACATGGAGCTCCCCATTCCCTCCTCACTCTTGTGTGTGTGTGTTGCATGTGGACACTTGGATTTTTTTCTTGCTTTCTTTTAGCTTTTTGAGTTTGATCTGGATTTATTCATTTTGTCATTATTTCCTTCTTTTAAATAATGAAAGCATTTAAGGCCATTGATATGCTGAGTACAATCTTAGTCATACCCCACTGGCTTTGATACACAATGTTTGACTATGTCACTGCTGTTTCTTTCTAAACAACATGTGATTGCAATTTAGGTTTCTCTCAGAAATGGTTTTTAAATTTCCAAGTGGTTGCTTTCCAAATATTAATTGCTAATTTTGCGGCACTGTGGGGAGAGGATGAATCCTGTATAGTTTTCACTTTGGGGAATTCATTGTAGATTTCATTTTGCCCTGGGAGATTCTTTCTTTCTTTCTTTCTTTCTTTCTTTCTTTCTTTCTTTGGGTAAACGTTTCACATTTATTTGAAAGCGATGAATGGAGTATAAGTTACAAAGTTCATTGTTTTCTGTAAATAACACTTTAAATTTTACTATTTGATTTCTTTATTTCCTATATTTTTATTCTGTCAGTTAAAAAGAGGTATAGTTAGATCTCCCTTTGTGATTTTAGTTTTGCCAATTTATCTTCATATTTTTGAGTTTTTAAATTCCATATGCTTTTTTAGGCTATGATATTTAGTACATAAGCTTTCAAGGTGACTGTATATTAATTTGCACGGTATCTTTCTTCAGCATAAAATAACTTGTTTTGTCCGCCTAAACGTTTTTGCCAGGGATTTTAATTTGTGTGATACTGTCACTCTCTTGTCCAGTCTGTTTGTTTTCCTCGCATTTACCTCATGCCCTCCATTTTTCTAGGAAGATATGCATTGTGCATCTATTTATGTGTTTATTTGAAATTCAATTTAAATGAATAGGTAATACGTGCACATGTCAAAACATTCAAGAGGCACACAATTATACAATGAAAACTCTTCTGTCCCCCTGGATTCTCTAATATCTCCCCTAGAGATAGTCCCTGTTGCTAGTTTATTTTCTCCTGTTTGTGAGCTTATGTCAATGAACAAGTGCACAAGCACACACACACACACACACACACGCACATTTTTAAAAACCAAAATGGTAGCACACTGTCCACTTTTCCCCACCATGTAATTATATAGTTTGAGAATATTCCTCATCTTTCCATACAGTTTCCTCTTAGGAACGCTGCAGAGTATGCCTCCATGAGCCTAGATGGTCTTAGTCATCCACTGTCATCCTGACGGACATGCAAGTTTTAGATGCAGCGTGTCCAGTGTCCAG
This sequence comes from Vulpes lagopus, assembly GCF_018345385.1. Taxonomy (NCBI): domain Eukaryota; kingdom Metazoa; phylum Chordata; class Mammalia; order Carnivora; family Canidae; genus Vulpes; species Vulpes lagopus. Next base: position 116,286,089 of record NC_054827.1, read on the forward strand.
AGGCTTCCTTTCCATCTTCCCTCCCAAAGGACCAACCTTCCTCAGGTACAGCACTGCCTGTTTGCAGATGACATTGCTTCCTGGTGAGCTGCGGAAACCAGGGTCCCAGAGGCATTCTTGACTACCTTCTCCACCCCCGACACTCCACCCCTGCTCAGCCACGGGTCTGGGGATCGTTCAAATCTGCCCCCACCTTCCTTGCTCAGGGCCACCAGCCTTTCTCACGTAAGCCACCACTGGCACTCTTCTGCATGGCTCTCCGACTTCTCCTCCTGCCTCTTCTGTATGTCCTTTACCACTTCAAAATGCAAATCCCTTGATAATACTCTCCTATTTTCCTGTGGCTCTGAGAACAGAGTCCATCATTACTAATTTGGCCTTTGAGCCTGAGCCTGAGCCCTCCCTGCATGGTGGGCACCTTGCTCTTATCTCAATGCAGCCCGTGGGGCAGGCTTGGACGTAGCTCCCTACTTCTCCCGATAGGGCCGTTTTGTACCTTGCTTCCTCTGCCTTTATCATCTTCCCAGCCACTCTCACTTTGCCTAGTAAACCTCCCTTCATGGGTGACCTCTCAGGGGGGGCAGAACTTCCTCCAGAGACATCCTCCCCCATCTCTCCACACCTGCTTCTGTGGCTGTCATCCCACCTCCCTTCCCCCTCCTGAGCCTCCTGCCTGCCATTTGCGGGGGCCCTTGCTGTGACGCGAGGCCATCCCACATAATCCAGGGTAACCTTCCCTCTCGAGAGCCTTAGCCTATTCACATCTGCAAAGTCCCTTTTTGCCACGTTGAGTAATGCTGACGTGTTAGGATAGAGACCTCTCGGAGGGGCCGCTCTTCGGCCCACCAGACTTAATATTCAGCATTCTCTGTTTTGGAAAGTGGTGTGGGAGATTAGCTTATTTTAGAAACATTCTCATCCCCCAAAGTGCTTCAAAATCTGGTGCTTAAAAAGGGCTAGACTCATTTACCTGGAAAATTGTCTTTAGGGGCCACTAGTGGTGCTGAAAAGATAAGACAGCAATGTGCTCTGACCCTGAAATTAAAACTCTCAAATGTGTTACCTGTCACTTTGCAGATGCCTTGGGGGGGGGGGTGCATCCCTGCATGGGGTTGGAAGGTGGGGGGGGTGGGAGTCAGGGCTTCCTCAGTCTTAAGCTTTGAGACCTTGGGCGAGCCACCCCATCCTCCCGCATCTCAGTCAGCTCTCTGTAAAGTCAAGAGTCAATCCAGGTGAGACGAGGCTGCCCCACACCCTGAGACTCGTTAACTTCACATCAACCATGTTCCCTTCCCACACTCTCTTTTTCTGGAAAGGCTAGACTATTAGCTTTCTGCAAAATAATCAACAATTGAAATTTCCTCAGTGCTATATGCTGTAAGAGTAGTAGAGGCTTCATCAAAGTTTTTCTTTTCTTTTTTTTAATTGCTTAACCGAGGCACCTGGGTGGCTCAGTAGTTGAGCATCCACCTTTGGCTCAGGTCATGATCCCGGGGTCCTGGTATCCAGTCCTGCATCAGGATCCCCACAGGGAGCCTGCTTCTCCCTCTGCCTATGTCTCTGCCTCTCTCCCTGTGTCTCTCATGAATAAATAAATAAAATCTTTAAAACTTAAAAAAAATTGCTTAACCCATCCTGATCCACTGAGAAGTGCAAATCTAGGAGCACAAAAGAATCATACCACTGGAAGTGACCCTGCTGCTTCCCCATTATGCACAAGGAGCGCCAGCTTGGCTGGGTCTGTTTCTTTTCTTTCTTGTGGACAGTATCTTGTTTCACCTCTATGCTGACTTTTGCAGTCATTCTATCAGGTCACACATAGAGTAGTGTTTTTTTTCTTTAACCTGGAAGTTTTTAAATGATTTTTATTCTATAGAATAGCGACTTATAATGATCAATTGTAACAATTATCTGAATTGGACATACAATTAGCCATGTTTATTCTTTTGGCAGAATTAAAGGCCATTTTAGAGACTCACTTGGTACAAATAGTGGGTTTCTCACTTAGTGCCAACAGGTTTTATGATATTTGGATGTGTTCACTGCATCTCCAACTTCCCTCTGACGTTAGCAATCTGTGGATTTGCTGGGGAAGTTTGGTATCATGACGACTACGTGGGCACAGAAGGCAGGGTCCCTTGACCATGATTGTATAAGAACATCCACATTTGCTGCATTTAGCATTCTGGAAATGGCTGGATCAAGCTCATTTCAAAATAATTGAAAATGAATTCACAAGACATAACCTACATAGTAAAAAAAAAATCCTGCCATAGAAGGCAATTTGCATGCAAGAACATGACAATTGCCTACTTTTCATTTTTATGTTTTTATGGGCTGGAGGCACAGGGGAGACAATGTCCAGCCCACCTCCTGGGCCAACCTTTCCACAGCCATGCTGGAGTGGGCCTTTCCCTCTGTTGGGTGGATTTTCTATGGAGTTTTGTCTGCATTGCCTTTATCCTCTCCTGCAGTGCTCTCAAACTTCGGTGTGCACAGAATCCCCTGGACAGCTGTTAAAATACAGATGCCCAGCCTCATCAGAGGTCTGCACCCAGGCCCTAAAACTTCCATCTTTAACAAGTTCTCCAGAAACACTGGTACTGCTGCTCTGTGGGCCTCACCTCCCATACTCGTGGCTCCCTGGAGAGTACTACATAAATGTCAAATGAATAAAGTAAGGAATAAGGTATCTACCTCATTGTCTTTACAATTTCTATCCACTTTTCTGTTCACTGTTCATTTTTTCTATGTGCTTTGTTTTGTTCTCTTAAAAAAGGAAGGAGCTTCCTGGTTGCAAATTAATTGGATAGAGCCAGGAGACATTCCTCAAAACCTGAACAGGAAGCCCAATCTATTTCAGCCAATATTTTCCGAGCACCTGGCAGCACTACACTGCATGACTATAGAAGAACCCTGCCAAGGGACAGAGTCCCCATCCGGGGGGCTCACTGTGCTGGAGCTTAGAATATGGCCAGCATGTGATCAGCTAGTCTGTCTCTGTCCAGCGGTCAGCCACTCCTCACTCAGAGGCGAGGCCAGAGTCATGCCTGCTGTCATTCTGGGGGGCACTTTTTCTTTGTCCCCACTCAAGTATCGATGGGAAGCTTGGACTCTTCCTTCCAGGGTTCCCTGATGTCCTGGGGAGAGTCCAAAAGTTAACATGTCTGTGTCCTGTGCCTGGTTTCCTGCGAACTATCACTACTACGACCTCTGGCCACCCCCTCGCCCCTTCAGGGCCTTGGTTTCCCTATTTGTGTGGCAAGGCCACTCCAGTTCTAATAGCCAGGATCGTAATTCACAACGGCATCTTCACTGGGGACCGACAGTTCTGAGCTAGGTGGGATGTGACTGCAAACAAACGAATAATAAGTAAAGCAAAGCAAAGCAGGAAGCACGTGGCCAAGAGCAGGGCAGGCAGAGGAAGGAACAGTACTCCCTGACTCATGGTGGCAAGGAGGGCCTGGATGCTGGGCCGGACAGCTGGTCAACCTCTGTGACCTTTGGCTGAAGGCCTACGGCTGCTCTAGGAGCTTGAAGTGGCTCCAATAATTAATCATCTTCCTTTATACTTGTCAGAATTTCTTCCCTTTCTGATATCCTCCTGGAGGCCTCTGGAGATACTCTTCTTTCATTAGGAAAGAAGAAGGAAAGAAGGAGGAAAGAAGGAGGAAACAGTTAATAAGGATAGGAAAGAAGGAGGAAACAGTTAATATTAATAGGTACCTACTATGTGCTAAACATTTTACATGTTAACTACTTGATCCTTAGCCAGTGTCTGGAATAATGATCATTATCCCCATTATAGAGTTGGAGAAACTGAGGTTCAGAGAGCTCCGACTATGTGCCCGGAATGCACAGGCAGTAAGTGGATCCAGCTGACATCTACACCTGTGCTTCCCACCCTGCTGTATGCTTCCAGTTTATGATGATTTTCTCCAAAGTCTTGGTTCTCTGAGAAATTGGGGTCTCTTTTCCTATGATGGCAGGGCTCCACTTCAGGAAGTTGACATGGTTCACAGGGACCAGTCTGGACTCCTGGATGCCTTGACCTGGGGACCAGCCTTCCCTCTCATTTGAACTCCCACCCCCCAAGCATATACCCCTCCCTTTCCTTGGAGTCTTTTCTTTCCTGATACACTTTTCTTGGCTTGTCTTTCACTATATAAAGCTCCAATCTCCCCCAAACTTCTCGTTCTTCTGATCTGTCCCTTGCCCATGACTAGGGTCATCTTGAACTGTGTGCAAACAGTGAGAAATCGTGTGATTAGAGGTGCCCCAGGGTGCAGATCTGTGACCAGAGGCCCGGCGAAGTCCTTAATACAATGAAAATACAGAGAGACTGGATCTTCTACCCGGCTAGCTCTGTGATCTCCGATAATTTCTTCACTTCTTTGGCTTTTGTTTCTATTTCTTTAAAGTGGAAATCATAGAGTCTTGGTCTTGAGTTTGTTAGGGTACAGTGAGGTAATGTGTGCAAAGGGTTTAATGCAAACCTGGCATGAAGGCGTATAATTAATTACATATACTTTTATTATTAATGACTGCCTGTTAATGTTTGTATGTAGGCACTCTCTGAGGGCCCCTGCGTGGAAAAATTGCTGAAGGGATCGGAGAATCAGTTTTACGGTCTTTTTCTAATTCTGAAATCTTGAGAGTTTATGATTCCAGAGATTAAATCTCAATTCCTGGGCCTTCCTCTCAGGCGTTTGCGTGTGTGTATGCACGTGTGCGCGTGTGTATGCATGTGCGCGCACACACACACCATTTTTCTGCTTTACTGTTTGAGAATAAGTTGCAGACAGAAAGTTGCTTTATCCTGAGCACTTAGGTGTGTATTTTCCTAAAAATAAGGGAATTCTCTCATTCAACCACAGCATAATGGCCAGAGTTGAAAGAGCAAGGCTGACCCTACACTGCTAGTAACCTACAGACCCTGTCCAAATGTTGTTGATTGCCCGATAATGTGTTTTGCATCAAAAGAAAATTTCAGGTCATACACTGCATTCAGGTGTCCTATTTCTTTGGTCTTCTTTATTTCTCATGAGTAATTTCCCAATCTTTCCTTGTCTTTGATGAACTTGACTTTTTTGAAAGGGACAGGCCAACAATTTTGCAGACTGTCCTTCTGTTTGGATTTATCTGGTGTTTCCTCATGATTAGACTCAGATTATGCAGCTTTAGGCAGAAATATCACAGAAAGGAGGCTGTGTTCTTTTCATTTTGGGAGACACATCAGATCTATTGGTCCTATTAATACTGATGCCACTTAGATAACTTAGTGAAAATGGGGTTTACCTGATTTCTCCACGATTAAATTGTTATTTTCCCTTTGTAATTAATAAGCATCATCTGAGGGGATCCTTTGAAATGCAAAAAATATCCCATTACTCATCAAACTTTCACCTACTAGTTTTAGCATCCATTGATGGCTTTTGAGGGAATCAGCTTTATTTATTTTTTATTTTTTTATTTTTTTGGGTATCAGCTTTATGATGAGATTTGCTAAATGATGTTTTTCTAGAATATAACTCTTAAGAGTTTAGTCTTTTGGAAGAGCTTAGAACAATTTTATTAAATATTTACCAAAAAAAAAAAAGTTAATGGATGTATGAGTCAGTTTGGGCCACCATAACAGAGCACTATAGACTGGCTGGCTTGAACACAGGAATTTTTCTCTTATAGTTCTGGCGGCTGGATATCCGAGATCAAGTCCAAAATGCTTGCTTCCTGTAAGGATCCTCTTTCTGGCTTGCAGACACTGGTAGCGAGAGAGGGAATCTCTTCTTCGTTAACACTTCAACTTATGAATTTTGGGAGGAAGCAATTTGGATCATGACACTAGGTCTATAATTGGAATTGTATCATCTTTATCAATTGATTTTTGGAATCATTTTTTGGAAATTAATATTTTTGCTACAATTAATATCTGTGCCACTCCACATCCAGGGATATGGAATATATCTTAATTTTTAAAGTCTTATTATTAAATCAAATTGTGGTTTTCTTCATTTAAGCATGGCATCCATATTGTTATGTTTATTTCTAGCTGTTCTAGATTTTTTTCTTGCTTTTCCAAAGGGAATCCATTTTTCACTATGTTTTCTAACTAAATATTTCTGTAGTAAAAAAAAAAAAACCTTCTTGGGTGTATTATTTATTTCATTTTACCTATGTGTTCTAATAATTTTCCAGTGGATTATCCTGAATTTCCTAGAGAAATTACTATTATATTTTTACATTTTCAAATAATGGTAATTTGGTTAGCTTCTTCATAATATTAATACATTTCTTTTTATTTTTTTCTCATGTTATGGAGTTACTAGAGCTTTCAGATCAATATTGGATAACTGTGATGATCTTGACAACTTAGAATGTGGTCCTAATAAACTCTTCTGAGTCTTACTGTAGGTGAGCATAACCTAGGGAAGCACCCGGTACTAGAGAGAGATGGACTCTAGAGCCAAACTATGAGTTTGTCCCTCTACTGATTAGCTGGGTGAAATTGGGCAAGTCATTAAACCTCTCTGTTCTTGGTTCCAGCACCTGTAAACTGGGGATAGTAATGGCATGTTTCTCACAGAGCTGTTGGAAGAGTCAAATGCATTCGTGTATGTAAAGTACTTGAATGGAGACTGGTATGTCATAAATCCTATAGAAGGGCTTGCCACTATATATAAATAAGATGTCTGCTAACTTTCTTTAAAATATTTTGACACAAGATCACATTTTTTCCTAGTTGACTAAAAGCTCCTTGAGGAATGGATATTTAATATTAACAAAAATCTCCCCCCTTTGATATGATGACAAACTATAGAAATGGATTTCCCAACATTGAACTATTTTTGCATGTGATGGAATAAAGTCCACTTTGACACAATATGCAAGTTTACTTTAAAAATCATTTAGTTATGGGAATTTTCAAAAACAAACAAAAGTAGAGAGAAGGGCATGATGAACTCTTAGCCTAACTTCAATAATTATCAACATTTTGCCAGCTTTTGGCAAATCTGGTGTGTCTTTTTTAAACATAAAATAAAAATTATATTTTATATTTTATATTGTCACTTTATCTAAACTTTCTCTAAAATTTCCTTTTATTTGGCCCCTCTGGGACTCAGTCCATTCATGGCTGTGGCATTTAAAGCCTACAACCTCAGGAAAGGGATAACAGTAAAAGATGGAAAATGAAAGAGGCACTGTTGGGCTGGAGGGTCCAACCAAGAGTTTTGAAAGAATACGTAAAGAGCCAAGCTTCCAAAATAAATAGACTCTGAACTGGAGGAGGGAGAAAATGTCAGAGTTAATTTCAGTTAGTGTTGAGAAGAAAACATGTCCTTTGCCTTCCCACCCCAGGACCCCAGGCAAGCAGGGAGGGGAGAGTGGGAACCCCAGTGGTGATGGGGTGCTGGCTGGAGAGCACTTGCCCTCTGGTCCCCAGGGAGGGTTTGAAACAGCGGGAGCCCAGCCAGGCTGCTGCAGGCACATGAGGTGCTTCTTGTGATTAGGAAAATTGTCATTTCAGAGTGGGGACCATTATTTAATCTCTTTAACATCAAAGTTAAAAAGTATTTTAAATTTTTTAAAATTTAAAAAGGATTTTTAAATTCCCAAGTGTGAGGATTTCTTCTGAGATCCTTTTGTTCTCAACTTCTTTGTTCAAAGAGGTATTTTTAAAATCGTCACAAAAGAATTGTGATGTGTAATTTTTGTTCATTACAATTGCTGAATTTTTGTGTTCTGACATGAAATGGACCTTTGTAAATACACCAGAAGTATTGGAGAGGAATATATATTTTGTGTTGGGATTCCAAAGTTCAAACGTTTGTGGCTATTGAAGAAGCTTGTCAGTTTTATTATCAGAATATTCTCTAACATCATCTGAGTTTGGTCAACTTGACCTTCAAATACAAGAGATGTGGATTAAACTCTTCCACCGCGGTTGTGATTCTGTAAGCTTGTTTTTCTATTTCTAGATTAGCTATATGGATTTTCATGATAATTAGATGAAGCATCAAGTTTCTTAGTTGTTATGCATTCATTGTGGTTTATGTTTATTATTAGGAAATGTTATTTGTTTAGAATTTTTCTTAGTTTGATAATAATATTGCTTTCTTTTTTAATGTTTCCTGGTACCTATTCACTATTATTTGAAATAAGATTATGGGGCAGCTCAGGTGGCTCAGCGGTTTAGTGATACCTTCAGTCCAAGGCCTGATCCTGGAGTCCTGGGATTGAGTCCCAAGTCAGGCTCCTTGCATGGAGCCTGCTTCCCCCTCTGCGTGTGTCTCTGCCTCTCTCTCTCTGTGTGTCTCTCATGAATAAATAAATAAAATCTTTGAAAAAAAAAAAGAAATGAGATTATGTCTTCCAAACAACAAAGTTGAACTTTCTTATCTGACTCAGTATTAGAGACGTTGACTTCTTAACTGCACTCAGTATGTTCCCATTTACTGTGCTCATAGACAGGCTTGATTTTCATTGTTTTGTATTTTTTATTCTTGTTTCCTTGATTTTTTTTACTATGACTTTCTTTACTTCTTATGCTAGTATTTTGTTCACATTTTATTGATCTTTTTCCTTCTAGATTTCCAAAAATATACAATCTTTTTACTCTAGTTACTTTAAGGTAAAAATATATTGAGTTGATATCTTTCTGTCAAAAACAAGAATGAAAAGATTTATTACTCTATCAGGGAGAAATTTATCACATTCACTTCATCCTTGTCCTTTGTATAATTATTTGTTTCGTTTATATATTTTTGTGAGGGAATATCTAAGACTTTAAGCTAATCAATATATTTATTATTAATATTAAGTTAAATAATCCAATAAATCAAGAATATAAATCAAGTAAATATTATTGATGTTTAAATTATGAACCCTTTTTCTGAAGATGTTTCTTAACATTTACATTAAGTTCCATAGTTACATTAACAATTATTTAAATATCACTACAAGTTTTCCCAACTTATTTGCTTGACATCAACAGTCTTGAAAGATATTGTCTGTTTTGGCATTCTTTATTTCAGTACTTTTTTTTTTTTTTTTTTTTTGCCAGTTGGGTTACTTTCTCACGAATTAGTTTTTCTTCAAAGAGTAACATGGATACGTATTTTAGGTCCTCCCCCCTTCTTTTACATTTTATAACACCAAAAGAACATTTTACCCAATGTAAACTGGTCCCAACAATGAGTTTAGAAAAGAGGACCACTCAGTGCTCGTTCTCAAAACAACTTTATTGAATCCGACACTGGGGCCAGTCTGAGGTATGGGATTCTTCTGACATGGTTAATAAACTAAAGAGCAAAGATGATATTTTTAAAAAGAAATTCTACTAAATATCTACAGGTTTATGGCACAATGCCAAGCCTGAAACAATAATGTTTTGCTCTTCACTGAGTAGGTATTAGTGACAGATGGCCAGGCAAAATGCCCTTCATGACCATTGAACAACTCCTAAAGTTGAATTACTCATTAATTGATATCCCCCTGTTTAAGACCTGTGCATATGGGACAAAGGAATGGGATTTATATCAATTGTGCACATAATTTTTCAGATCCTATGCTTCGTCCTTATTGTAGTTCATTCTAATAAGACTTCTTTTTTTTTAATTTGCAAAATTTTTTTGAAGGCTTTATTCATTTATGCATGAGAGACATAGAGAGAGAGGCAGAGACACAGGCAGAGGGAGAAGCAGGCTCCATGCAGGGAGCCCGACGCAGGACCCGATCCCAGGTCTCCAGGATCCCACCCTGGGCTGAAGGCAGCGCCAAACCGCTGAGCCGCCAGGGCTGCCCTCTAATAAGACTTCTAAGAGATAGGCTGCATTATTACAATCTTACATTTAAGGAAACCTGAAGGTGGGCTCCTGATAAATGATATAATCCCCAAACAGTTAGTGGCATTCATGCCTAAGTTTGTCAGACTCTGAAACTTGTCTGTGCAACCTGCTCTACTACCTTAGGAAAGATGTGTGGCTGCCCCTGGCACATGTTCACCTGTCCTGCACTGGGGTTAGGATGTTGAGTTTTTCCGATAATTGAACTCATTGTGATGGGATGCCAGCTTTCTTTTATTATTGCTTCTCTTCCAGGCTATTTTAAAATCTAAACAATTTGTTTTCATTAAATTGTTATTCCCAATGATCAACTAACTGATGGAGAAGTCACAGCCTTTACCTACAAAGCCCTGGGAGGTAGAAATATCCTTTTCTAGATTCTACCATTAGCCTCAGCCATACTGTCACCTACAAAATAAATTAATCAAAAAATTAAACTAAAATAATATTAACTTTAATAGAAAGGCTTTTAAACATACTGCTATGTAATCTTCATGGATAAGATTTGGAAGAGCCTTTGATGATGGTCTTGCCTTTCTATTTATGCAGAACATTATAACTGGCAAAGTTCATTCGTTTTCATATCCCTTAATTAAATAACTTTACTGAGAGCCATTCTATCATGTGCTGGGTATGGTGATAGGTCTTAGGGAATCAAAGATCAAAAAGATAAAGTCACAGTTCTTGAGAGCTTATTGCCTAGTAGCATGGTGTCCCACAAAGAGATATGTCATCATATAACATAGGAATCTCTATAGCAGAGATGTAAATAAAGTGGGAGATGGCCATAAGTCAGTGAGAGAAAATAATGAGGTGAGGTAGATAGACTTTTGAATTTAAAATGCCATGATCCAAAAATTCTATTCACAGCTAAATTTGTGAGTACAGGCAAAAGAAAGATGTGGTCAGATTTGCCAACTCTTAAAAAAAATATACTGCACTCATATTCTTCCCAAAAATCTTTACTTAAAGATATATACCAGGCAATTGTGAAATAAATCAAAACAAAGAATGCAAACATATAGAAGTCATGGCATAAAAGGAACAGAATGTCACGCTATATCAAGTATATTGAAAGAAAACTGAAATATAAGTGCTTGTAAGGTTTTAAAATTTCTTTCTAAATTGCCACATGAGGAAAAACTAGTGAAAAATATGGCAGAGGAAACAGTAAACAAGTACAGAAATAAGGAAATACAGTTGGCAGAAGTAAGGCCACCTTTGTCAGCTATGAAACAAAATGTAATTGGGTTGAATACTCACATTAAATACAAAATGTCTTAAATCAATAAAAATTCAATTCCATTAAATGCTGTTTCTGAGAGACACATCTAAAACAACTGCTTCAAATCTAAAAACAAAACAATGTGAAGGCCTTGTCTTACATTGGGAAATGAATCAATGCATGTGAATTAAATTCAGCATTCCACTGTTATGTTAAAAGATAATATGACCATTGCTAAGTGCAGGTGATTTCAGAAATGCAAGGATGGTTCAACATGAGGAAATATTACCATAAAATTAATTTGTTAGTAGATTAGAAAAGATAGACTGTATGATCATTTTAATATCCAGAAGTGCCACTGATAAAAATTAGGTAACAACTCCTCCCAAAATGTTTTTCATTGACTAGAAGTTGAAAGGTGATTTGCTTAACCTTGAAACACAGGGAAATTTCCATCAAATGAAGAAGAGGCAAAAGCATAGATCCCAATTCCAGCACTTCCTAGCTGTGTGGATCTCAATTTCTCCAAGTCTCATTTCCTTGCTTCATCTGTAAAATGATGATAAAACAACAGTAGTCATGATGCAGAGTTAACAGCTATCATAACAGAAGCTTGCAGTGTGAGAAGTTGAACCAGAATTTTGTAGACCATCAGTCTCTACAATAATCTGTTGTGTGGGGATGCTGTTACTCCCATTTTGCTGATGGAGAAAGTGAGAATAAGATGCTTACTATCTTCTCTGACCTCTTAACGTTTTTTTGAAAGACAAATAAAACAAAGTATATGTCTTAACCTGTCCAGGCTACCACAACAAAAACACCATAGATTATGTGGCTCAAATAATAAATATTTATTTCTCAAGTTCTGGAGGCTGGAAAGTCCAAGCCAAAGCGCCAACAGATCCAGTGTCTGCTGAGGGTACATTTCTTGGTTCATGGATGGCCATCTCCTTGCTGTGTCTTCACATGGTGGAATGGGTGAGAGAGTTCTCTGGAGTCTCTTCTACCAGGTCACTAATCCTCATGAATTCAGGCTCTACTCTCATGACCTTGTCATTCACCTCCCAAAGGCCCTGCCCCCAATGTCATCACATTGGAGTAAGGATTTCAAAATTTTATGTTTGGGGAACACCAATATTCAGTTAATAACAGCATGTAAACTGCTTTGCAGAGTTTAGAACATAGTAATATTTCTTAAACTCTAATGAAAAATATCACTATCAACCTGTTATTCAATATTTTTATGGGTATATTTGCTGCTTGGGAAATACAAATGTAAGATGGGACAGAGACATTGAAGAGGAAGAGGTGAAATTAGTATTTGTAGATGATGCTTTCTATCTCTGGGAAGACTCAAGTAAATAAACTGACACTATATCTGAAGTAAAAGAGTTAGTGAGAAGGCTACTTTTAACATAAAAATACAGTACTTGATAACTTTTGTGTACTGGAAATAACCAGCTTGGATGTATAAAGAAAAAATTTTCATTCAAAATAGCAACAAAAAAAAATACCTAGGAATAAGTAAAATAAGAAATAACTTTTGGGCAGCCTGGGTGACTCAGTGGTTTAGCGCTGCCTTCAGCCCAGGGCGTGATCCTGGAGACCCGGGATCAAGTCCCACATCGGGCTTTCTGCGGGGAGCCTGCTTCTACGGAACTCTGCCTGTGTCTCTGCTTCTCTCTCTCTTTCTCTCTCTCACTCTCTGTGTGTGTGTCTTTCATGAATAAATAAATAAATAAATAATATCTTTAAAAAAAAAAGAAATAACTTTCATTTACTCAAAGGGAACTACAAAGCTTTTAACAAAGGACATAAAACAATGATCCATTAATTAGAAGTAATACTTGATGAACACTTGGAAAGACAATACTGTAACTATGTCAATAGTCCCCAGAGAAATCTATAAATTCTTTGTGTCACCTATGGAAATCTCAAAGGTACACTTTGGGAATGCTGTTGCATGATTATAAGGTTCAGCAGACAAAATAAAGTGGTAAGAAGACAAAAAATATCATAAAAAGGGATAATGATGGACAGCTTTCTGTACCAGTGTTAGCATGTATTTTAAAGTGACAATAATTTGGGGAGGTGGGCAGGGAATACGTGAAATGGAAATTAAGGAGGGCACTCGTCCTGGTGAGCACTGGGTGTTGTATGCAGGTGATGAGTCACTACATTCTTTACCTGAAACTAATATTCCACTCTACGATAACTAAGTAGAATTTGAATAAAAACTTGGAAAGAAAAAAAGTGACAATAATTTAGCAAAGTGTTTTTTTCTTTTTTTAAAAAAAATTTCATTTATTTATTCATGAGAGACACAGAGAGAGGCAGAGAAATAGGCAGAAGGAGAAGCAGACTCCCTGCAGTTAGTCTGATGTGGGACTCAATCCCAGAACCCCAGGATCACGACCTGAGTGGAAGGCAGACGCTCAACCACTGAGCCACCCAGGTGCCCTGACAATGTGGTTCTTTCAAAAGAGTACACAAAGAAAGGAATGAGAAAGAATAAAAAAATCCAGACATAGACCCAAATAGAGATGAAAGAGGAAAGCCTTTACTATATGATAAAGGTGATAACTTTAAATCTTGGAGAAAGCCTGGACTGTACAATAAAGAGCATGAAAACAGAAGACCCACCAAATGGAAATAAGTGGAAATGTGTCATGTTAGAATTCTCCAGAGAAACAGTGCAGTTGTCACCATGGAGATTTTTTAGTGTACAGAGGTATGGTATATCTAAATAATAATCTTATATAGTCAGCTTTAGGTGTGGCTTCTAGTGCTTACAGCAAGCAGGAGACAGAGCCCTTGAAGAACCAGGCTATAACATTATCACGAAAACAGAGTATTCAGCTTCCCTGTCTGCATTTCTAGCTCTGCTCTTACCAGAGCCTATTCGAATCTTCAGAGCTCCAGAATCTGGAAAAAACAACACAAAAACCGAATGAAGACTGTGCTGCCTGGGAACTGTCAATTCTGTGTGCTGCTCACTTCCAGTCACTTGGAGAAAAGAAGCCAAAGGAAGAACCTAGAAGCAAATGTCCCTTGACTTTGCTGTCTTTGAAAGAGTCTCCATCACGGGCCTGATAAAAGCAGATAGGAAGGCACAAGGTAGAAACGAAACCGAGGCAAATTCTTGGTGTCCTGACACAGTATAGATCTTTTGACATGTTTCAGTTTCTTTAACAACTGTAAATCCTCCCATGGGCTTCATTAGGAGAGGATGAGAGGAGGCCATTTGTCCTAAAACCTTCCAGGGGGCCTGGGCCTGGCAGGTTCCCAGCCACTTCCTAATGCAGGCAGTTCAGCCCTGTGCAAATTCTGCACAAGCTAAGGCTTGCCTGTCTGTTGTTGTTGTTGTTGTTGTTTCCTTGCTATTAATGTCATTCAGTTTCTCCCCATAAAATGTCCTGTTCCTTGCTCCTTTCCTCTTTTGAACTCCCACATACCTACTATGCCCAAATCAGATGACCTGTGTTTTACTCTCTCAAGGCTCTCATCTTATTGATTCTACCTAATTCACACGGTGAAGCAAGTCACACAAACAAGTGCAGCATGGTCAAGAGAGAGTCTGAACTGGAGGCCAGGAGATCCCATTGCTTTCTTAAGTGGGTCACCACGGGTTAGTGACTTTACTACTCTGGGGCTATCTTTCCTAATCTGTAAAATGGGTTGCGCACAGCATTTTCCAGAGGTCCCTCAGTTGCTGGGAGAGGCTAAGGGCCCAGATTCCACTGAATGTACTCCCATCCCATTCTCTTGACCCCCGTCTCCCTTCCTGCTGCCTCCTTCATCAAAGCAGCCCAGTTTTTACCTATTTTACATATTGAGATGCCACCGTGACCCATATCCATCCACAGAATTCCCTGCCCTTTGGGATCTAGTTTTGAAATGGTGTTGGATCCCTCACTTTGTCACCCAGTGGAAACCCAAACCTTCCTCCTGATTTCTGTTCATTCCAAGGGACCCTGATGTTCATTTGGCCTCAATTGTCTCTTGGGATTTGGAGTTCTTTTGGGCTCCTCTGTCATGACAGGTCAGTCCTGATATGAAGCCCCCTGGGCTTCTATAACAACAATCATTTCCCATATACCAGACATGCATGAGCTTAATAGACGTTTCTGGAGGTTGGCTCCAGGGCAGCAGGCACCTCCTGCCTCTCACAGTCCTCTGCTGTTTTCTGGTTCCCTGCTGCCCTCCCAACCCTGCTCCTCACCCCATCCCTGCAGGACATTCTGGCACTTCCAGACTCTCCCACTTCAGTTGCGCGGAGCAGCCTCGTCTGCCTCCGAAGGTTGGAGCCAGGCCTCGGAGAGGCTCACCTTCCACTCCAGGCATGCATCAAAGAAAGTTTTCCAAGAACCACTGTTCCCTCCCCGAGGAAGAGTTTGGCCCTGTTATTCAAGGTCACACATTTTTACTTTCTTTGCACTGGATTTATCAAAAGGGCTTCATGGCTAAGCAGAGTTTGAAAGCCATTGCACATCATTGTTTTCTGATGGAGCATGTGACGAATTTTGAGAGTACATGATCAGTCCTCCTTCCAGATAAATCGGTCCTTTCATCCAATTAAAATATTTGCCAGTACTGATATTTCTTAAACTTTAAAATATTTTAACCATGCAAAACTATGAGCCAGTGTTTTTTAAACTGCAGGTAACATTTTTTCAAGAAAATAAATGGAATAAAGGAGAATGGAAAATCTGAGGGTATCAATTTAGTATACGCAAACTTCTTTCATAAAAATCTGATTTCAGTTCTCTGTGTGTACATGCAGATGTGGGCAAGCGCCTGTGCATGCGCGTGTGTCACAATGCGAAATAACCGTTTCCTTACTGTGGGTCACAGTCAGAAGGCCTAACGGTCACCGGGTCTGCAGTGCTGTAATCAACACCCGAGAACTCCCTGCTCAGTTCTGAACCACTCAGCTCGAGGACGGCACGCCGGATCACCACAGGGTTTTTTGTTGCTGGTCTGTTTGTTTTTAAGTGAAAACATTACAGATAGAATTGAAGCTGAACACCCCCTCCGCCACGGTCACCTCCTTGATTCCATCCTTGTTGCCCAGCGGTCACCTCATAATGGAGTCTTTCATTCCCAGGCATGTTTCTATGCTGTTAGTACATATGAAACATATGGAGTTGTTTTGAACATTTTATGCTAGTACTCATAGTAAGTGGTTTTAAAAAATATCATCCTCAAATTTATTTTCTCTCAACACAGTAATTTTCGAATATCCCTCGCTGATATGTGTGGCTCCAGTTCAGTTACGTTCAAGGCTATATAAATACACTGAAAATTATTTGCTAATTTTATTCTTAAGGGACATTTCATTTACTGTTATGAAAAATATTGCAATGAACATTCTTGTATATCTTCTTGTCCATGTGTTACAAGGAACTGTTAAGAAACTATTTTATAAGCCAGAAAAGATGATTTGGTTCCAGAGCCATGCCATAATCATGTGTACAATGTCAACTTCTCCAAATTAATAAAGTTAGATCCTTACCTCATACCTTAAAAGAAATCAACGATATGATGAATTTTACACACCTAAGTGTGTAAAAAAGTCAATAATGAATGCAGAAAAATATTTTTGATATTGAATTTGAAAAGTTTCTTAAGTAAGCTAAAGAAAAGCACAGATAATAAAGGAGAAAATTGAAGCTTTCTTTTGTACTAACATTTAGTGTTTCCCTTTATTAGAAGATACTGATATGAAAGTTAAAATACATTTCACAACTTGGGGGAAGATATTTGTAATATACAAAATCTATAAAGAATGCTAATATTTTTTAAACACTCATGACACCTGAAAAACTTCCTTGTCTGCCTAGCCAAAGGGCTCATGTTTATGGATAGTATTTTTACTTATCCCTTATTTCCTGGATGACTAAATCTGCTTTTATACATTGGCATTCCCTTTTTGCAAACTGGTCCAGCCCCACCTACATTTTCTCTTCAGAAATTTGACTTGTCCAAGGCAAAGATGAACCAGATTTACATATATGACTTTGAAGACTTCCCCTCAACTCTTCAAAGCAGCCTATTTGATTTTTTTCTTTTGAAATACACCAGTCAGCTTTTTCATAAATTCACACTTGCATCAAAGGTTGAATGTATAGTTGGAAAACAAGTCTGATAACCCTACAGCTAGTAATGGGATAAATAGTATCCTCAAAGATTCATATCTACCCTGAACCTCAGAATGTCATCTTATTTGCAAATAGGGTCCTTGCAGATATTTTTAGTTAAAGGTTGAGATAAGATCACACTGGGTGAGGGTGGGCCCTAAATCTAATGACTGGTATCCTTACAGGAAGAGAAGACACACAGACACACAAAGAGGGCAGTGTGAAGATGCAGGTAGAATGTAGAGTGATGTCTCTGTCCTAGCCAAGCATGCTAGCAATTTCAGGAGCCACCAGAAGCTAGGAAGAATCAGGTATCGGTTCTTTCTCAGAGACACTGAAGAGAACATAGTTCACTGACACCTTGATATTGGAATTCTAAAGAACAAATTTCCATTGTGCTGATCAGCTTAATTTGTGATAATTTATGATACAAGAAATATGCTACAAACTAATACAAAGCTAGCATGTAAATTTATATACTGGTCTGGCCAATATATTTAGAAGTTTCTGCCATACAGTGACCTGAAGCACATTTTTATCTCATTTATTATTTTGGCCTGTGCCATATACCTTGACTGAAACCAACCCAATGATGCTGGCCACAGCTGATTGTGCCATGGATCAGTGCACAGCTAAAGACAATGGGTAGGCATAAGGAAGGTCAATCATCTTTGAAGTGACTTGAGACCAACTTTGTCCAGTAGAGGCACTCTGAATGAGAGAATGTCAGCCTGATGCAATCTGATCTTACTTCTTTGGGAAGCCTGAATACAAGCAAACCATGAGAAGGCTGGTCACTTCAACTTTGATCATTATCAAGATAGTGCTGTATTGGCTTATCAGGTATTTGTGATACCAGAGTATGTCTCAAACCCAGACACAGTGGAACAGAGAATGTTTGCACACTGACAAAGTGACTCCCCATGTGACTCCACATCCCTATGGGCCCTAATCATAAGACTCCACCATTGGTTCTGGTTCAAGATGGTGGCACAGGAAGACTCTGAACTTCCCTCCTCCATGGAACACACCAAATTGTACCTCTACTAATGATTCCTCCTGAAGAAGAACTGAGGGCTGACTGAATGGCTACTGGACAACCAAAGATAGAGAATGACAAAAGATCAGACAAAGAGATGGAGACACGAAGGGAAGTCTCACTGAAGAAACCCCCCACCCCACCCCACCCCCATGAGTGGGACCAGGCCTAACCCTGAGGCAGCTCATCCAGGTGCCTCCCATGAATTCAAGCAACAAAAACATTCTGTTTTTCCGAGATAAAAAAACTATCCCCCCTCGCCCTGACTGGGAAAGTCCCTGAACATGGTCGTGTTGACCTTCAAAGAAATCAATCATGTCATAACCCGAATGCTATGCTACTCCCGCAGTTTTTTGCCTTTAAAAGATGCCTGTAATTGCTAATCGGGGCTCTGCCACCTCTGAGGGGGAGAGCCCGTTTGCGCAAACGTCCAATAAACCCTCTTGCTTGTTGCATCTGCCTGTCTGGGGTCTGAGTCTCTGGGGCATCCACCGGGACACGTTGGCACCCGTGAGCCAGGGTCCAACATCACCTCTGACACTGCCAATGGCAGTGAGGGTAGTACTGTGGGTTTGGGGACAGATATCTCTGTCCTGGGGCACAGGAAAAAAAAAGTATCTAAAAGAACAGCTAGCATATAAAGAGAACTCTGTCAAATAGCAGAGGAGCTGTGGGAATACTCTGCAAGTCAGAGGGACTGGAGAACCACAGGGTATACATTCTCGCCTCAGCTTGGAAACCTGGACCCGAGCAGAGTCTGGAGCCCCATATGAGTGGGCCCAGTCACCTTAATGAGCTCACACTCCAGTGGGCCCAGGGTCCTGAAGCCCACATCAGCCTTGGTTGTGCTGGAGCACAGAAAATAAGCTGTAGTTCTGTGTTGTTTTTTTTTTTTTAATGTTTATTGTTTTATTTACCTTTTAAAATTTGTCTGTCTTGTTTCTAGCTTTTTTCCCGTAGTTTTGTCCTTTTCTTTCTTGTTCTTTTTTCCTTTTTCTTCTTTCTTTTCTTACTTTCTTTTCCTTTTTCTTTTATTATTTTTTCCTTTATCCTTTCTGTAAAAAGCCATGGTTTTAAAAAGTTGCATCTATAGCCACAGTTGCAGCCAATCAGCAAGGATCATCAAGAACACATGGTCTACACAGGGGACATCATACACAAGGCCACTCCTTCAACTTGAGGAGAAGTAACCATGTTGCCTAATCCATAGAAACAAACACAGATAGTCAAGCAAAATGGGGAGACAGAGGAACGTTCTCCAAAACAATGAAGAAGAAAAATCTCAGAAAAAGAATTAAATGAAACAAAGAAAAACAATATACCTGATAAAGAATTTAAAGTAATAATTCTAAAGACACTCATCAGGCTGGAGAAGGAATGGAAGAATTCAGTGAGAACTTCAACAAGGAGTCAGAAAATATTAAAAACAATCAATCAGAGCTGAAGAATACAATAACTGAAATAAAAAAAATACACTAGGGGGAATCAGCAGTAGATTAGAGGAGGCAGAGGAATGTATCAGTGATCTGGAAGACAAGGTAATGGGAAGCATATGAGCTGAACAGCAGAAAGAAGAAAAGAATTTTTAAAAACTGAGGGTGGATTAAGAAATCTCTTGGGCAACATCAAGTGAACAAACATTAGCATTAGAGGGGTCCTAGAAGAAGAAGAAAGAAAGGTGAAGAAAACTTATTTGAAGAAAAAAACAGCTGAAAACATCCCTAACCTGGGGAGGAAAATAGACACCCAAGTCCAAGAAGCACAGAGAGTTCTAAACAAGAGGAACCCAAGGCAGTCCACACCACAGCACTTAATAATTAAGATGCCAAATGTTAAAGCGAGAACCCTGCAAGTAGCAAGAGAAAAACAAAAAGTTACCTGAAAGGAAACATCTATAAAGCTTACAGCTGATTTTTCAGCAGAAATTTTATAGGCCAGAAAGGAGTGACATGATATATTCAAAGAGTCAGAAGGAAAAAACCTGCAACCAAGAATATTTTACTAGGCAAGGTTATCATTCAGATTTGAAGGAGAGATAGTTTCCCATATGAACAAAGGATAAAGGAGTTTATCACCACTAAACCAGCTGTACAAGAAATCTTAAAATCCTGGAAGAGAGCACAGGTGGTAATTTCTCTGACATCAGCCATAGCAACGTTTTTCTGGGTATGCCTTCAGAGGCAGAGAAACAAAAGCAAAAACAAACTTTTGGGAGTACATCAAAACAAAAAGCTTTTATATCAACAAAACAAAAAGACAACCTACTGAATGGGAGAAGATATTTTCAAATGATAGATCCAATAAGGGATCAGTATCCGAAATATATAAAGAACTCATACAAGCCAACACACACAAAAAACAATTAAATGGGTGGAAGAATAGACATTTTCCCAAAGGAGACATACAGATAATCAACAGACGTATGAAAAACATCCGTCCTCATCATGCAAAAGCAAATCAAAACCACAAGAAGATACACTTCATATCTGTTAGCCTGACTAAAATAAAAAAACACAATAAACAACAATTATTTTCAAGTATGTGGAGAAAAAATGAACCCTTGTGTACTGTTGGTGGGAATGCAAACTGGTACAGCTACTGTGGAAAACAGTATGGAGATTCCTCAAAAAATTAAAAATAGAAATACCGTACCCAGTAATTCGGGAAACAGGAATATTCTCCAAATATTAAGTATTTAACCAAAGAATATTAAAATACTAATTCAAAGGGATATATGGACCTCAATATGTATAGCAGCGTTATCTACAATAGCCAAGACATGGAAGCTATCCAAATGTCCATAAATAGGTGAATGGATGAAAAGGATGTGATATGTATCTCTATATATGTGATATATATAGATATATATGAATATTATTCAGCCATAAAAAAGAATGAAATCTTGCCATTTGCAACAACATGGTTGGAGCTGGAGAGTATTATGCTAAGTGAAATAAGAAAGACAAATGCCGTATGATTATATTCATAAATGGAATCTTAAAAAAAATAAACCAAAAGCAGAATCAGAACTAAGAGAAAATAAACTGATGGTTGCCAGCAGGGAGGGTCGGTGGGCAAAATGGGGGAAGGCGAGCGGGAGACACAGGCCTTCAGTTATGGGATGAATAAGTCATGAGAATAAAAAGCAGAGCTTAAGGAATTTGGTCAATGATATTATAACAATGATGAATTGGGACAGATGATGGCTATACTTGTAGATATCGCATGATGTCTAAATTTGTCAAATCACTATGTTGTACACCTGAAATTAATATAACATTGTGTGTCAACTATCCTCAAGAAAATAATACTCCATCATTAGTAGACATGCTTTCTCATCTTTCTTTGCATTTCTAAGAAATCTCAAAAATAACTTTATAGTAATCTCTAAACAGTTTATTATTAAAGGCGGTGTGACATTACTTATCATCTCCTCTTAAAAGCATTCTCTGATTCTCTGAGGCAATGTTAGGCTCTCTTCACATATCTCTGTGACAGTTCAAGTGTACTATATAGATCATTTGTGTTCACATTTCTGTCACCCCAATAGACTGTGATTCTCTGTAGGGCACTGTGAAATACTCCTTTGTCTCTGGACCATTGTGCCCCACATATGCATAGCACACCAACTCGATTGCATTGGGACTAGCAATCAACTGCCTTTGCCTCCCCTAGTAATGAATGGGAAACTTGAGGGAAGGGATTTTGTTTGGTTCGTTTTTATAACTCCAGCACTCAGCATAGTATCTGGTATACACGCAATAGGTGCTCATTTTACTCATATATGGAAATTAAGAAACAAAGAAAAACAAGAGAGAAACCCAAAGCAGACTCTTAGAGAATGTTCTGATGGGGGGGGGGGGGTGCTGAAGGGGAATGGGTAAAATAGATGCTGGGGATGAAGGAGGGCACTTGTGATGATTAGCACCGAATAATGTGCAGAATTGTTGAATCACTATAGTGTACAAAACTAATAATATAACACTGTATGTTAACGATGCTGGATTAAAAAAAAAAAAGTTCTAGCAGAGCTGAGTGGCAATATGAAAGTTTGTCAGTAGGTGTCGCTGTGCTATCAATAGTCATCGCTATGGTAAGTACCCAAAAGTTCACATTTAATCCTCCCAACCGCTGCATCCTACAGGTGAGGAGATGGAAGCTCAGAGAAGTCATGTTTCCTGCCCAAGCTCACTCAGCTCATAGGTTGGGAAGCAGGATTCAAAGAGGTTCTTTCTGAGTCTGCTAGGTCGTCATGCTGTTCTCTGGCCTGAAAATTCTTAATTTCCAGACATCCAATGACATCAGCATCTGTAAACCACTAACACGATCTACTAAATCATTTATCTACGTTTTAGATTTGTAGTTTAGATTTACCACATTACTGATTGGTTCACAAGTAGGATCATTTTACCTCTAGGTTATCTTCAACAATATCTGGAAACATTATTGGTTCGTCATACCTGGGGAGTGGGGTGTCTTTCAGCATCCAGCTGCTAGAGACCAGGGATGCTGCAGAACAGCCTGCATCTCCCTGAGGGAGAGCCTTGCATGGCTAAGAATTATCCAACCCAAATTGTCAGTAGTCCTGAGGTTGAGAATCCCTACTATGTGCAGAGAGAACAGAATGACTACTTGAGCTCTAATATGTTGATAAACATATTTTCCTTTTCCAATACAGAGGATGAGTATAAATGTCTCTGTGTTATCAAAAGAGACAGAGCACAGGGGTGGTGATTTGTTTATGACAGAATAGAGCCTGGGATGGAGCCTTGGGGGACCCCAGATGGCTGACACTTTCTCTTCTGCTTTGCTGTCTCAGTTCTCAAAGTGTGGTTTTACTGGGAGAGAGATCTTTGTTACTTTGTCCAAAATTAAAATCAAAATCAAATACAGGATTTCATAAGAAGTGGACTGTCAATGATTAAGAAAAAGTGGTTGATGAAGAGGATGCCTCATTTTCCTAGATACGGGCAGAAGCTCTGTGTTTACAAGAATCCCAAAGAATTACCACCAAGAAAGGCTGCAGAGACCATTTAGCTCCCGCCCCTGGCTGGACAGTGCCAAGAGCCAAGATGCGAAGAACTGGGACTGTGTGCTCAGTGTCACCCAGTGAGCAGCATCCTGGCTGGAGCTAGGTCTCCTGGCTGTGATCTCAGCACCTTTTTCTCTGTCTCATGTTGTCATTCTCCTAAACTGATGGCAGAGAGAGAGATTTTGTAATTTCGGGGAAATCCTCTGATTCTCCTCTTGTGAACCAGGGATGATAGTCTCATGGTCAAGTGGAGAATAACTGTGCTCAAAACAAGAATGCCAGGATTTAGGTATCAAGGGTATTAGGTGTCTGGGCCTATGACCCACTTGAAAATAGAAGTCAGTGTTTTAGCAGAAATCCGGAGGCTTCCCGTCTGCACTATAAGCTGCCAGAAGGAAGAGGTCTTGATCCCAACAGAGTGATATATGGGAGTATTAATGGAAGTGAACTGCATTGTAGCTAAGGTGTTGGTACAGCTCATGATCCCAGTCACATCCTGTCTTTCCAGGGAAGCTGAGGCCACAGATCTTACAAGGGCTATGGATTTGGCCAAGATTTATGATGTAATTGGAAGTGCCAGTAGGAGTAGACAGAGAAGAACACAACCAGTTGGGAGACCAACTGCTCCTGGGAAGTGGGTTATGGAGACAGACTCCCCAGTGTGAGGGGCACTGGCTCTTTCAAAGTCAGGCAATATGGCCAGAAGTTAATTCTCAAAAACCCAACCAGTTAAAATTCAATTTGTCAAATAACCAACTCATTCAACTTATCATGGTTATCAATCATAGATTTGCAGTTTGA
The DNA here is from genome assembly GCF_018345385.1 of Vulpes lagopus. Taxonomy (NCBI): domain Eukaryota; kingdom Metazoa; phylum Chordata; class Mammalia; order Carnivora; family Canidae; genus Vulpes; species Vulpes lagopus. Next base: position 116,310,168 of record NC_054827.1, read on the forward strand.
AAGCTCTTAATGTGACTGTTTTAATAGCTCTGGCAGAAATGTTCATTTTGGGGTACTGATTACATAATAAGATTTTCTAATTGAGAGCTAATCTAAAATTGGTTTGCCCCCTCCTCCCCCCTCTAAGAAACTGGCAAGCAAATTGTAAAATTCTAAAAGTTTATCCAAGGAGAAATCACTACAAATGAACATTTTCCATATAAAGTACTATCTTTCTGTAACTCAAACTTCTGTATTGCAAATGTGATACGATTTCCTTTGTTACTTCTGATTGCTTTCTGATGCGTTTGAATGCATTTTTCTCTTTCTAAAATCTTTATAGCGTAAGTATCGTTTTTGCTAATCCCTCAAATCAGCCTTGTATATATATTCCTTGCAATTAAGTTTTTAAGGACGAACTAAATGAAACAAATGTTAAAGAAATCAGAATTAGCTGCAAACATGTTGCTAAATGTTTACATTTTCATTTCTAATAAGGAAAATTTTGGATGTGTTGACTTGTTAATCGTTTGCAGAAAAATTAGGCAATACTCAAATCAGGGGAAAGAATGAGAATTCTCAGGGAAATGACAGTCATGGCTGTACGTTTGTACCTCAGATTCCACGTCTGTTAACGGTTAAGAGTGGAATTGTGAAAGAAGGATGAAAAACCCTAAAAATGCTAAAATATTTTTAAAAACAACAACAAGAAGACACCAAGAAGAATTTCAAATTGGTTCTAAAAGCATGAACTGCAAAGTTCTCCTGCAAAAGGACGCAGTGTGGGTTTCTGCTAATGCAATATTTAACAGAAAATTGTATTTCATTATTGGGAATAAAGAATGAGTGTTCTTACAGCTGTTCATAGTCATCTTGATGTGGTTAAGAGCATCATTGATAAATAAGGGGATATGGTAAATTCACCAAATGCTTGGGTCAATTGTCTGGATCCAGCAGGTGAGTGAGTGCTGGGGATGCCAGCACAGTGGCTCCTGGCCAGCTGCTCACAGTGGGGTGCACAGAAGGGACTGTACTTGTGGGGAGAGAGGCCTCCACTTACACTGGCACCAAGAGAAAGTGATTTCATCCACTGAGAAATGGCAGGTCAGCTGATATGGGGGTACTAGGGTTGGGAAAGGTCTAGAGGGATAGCTGTGAAGCATGGATGGAGCACCTGCCCAGGGACCTGTGATAACATGGCTTATGGGTTCTGTGCATGCATTCGAGATCTGTGAAGGCCCAGTCCCTCCAGCCACTTGGTCACTTCCTTCAGCTCTCTGTCCAGCTGCCATCCGGGGCTCCCTGTACATATGTGCAGAGTAGCAGCTGCATCTCTCCTACCTCCCTGTTCAGCATGACTGCTTTTCACAGGGCTGACCTCGTCTGGAAATTCACTTGCTTGTGTGTCCACCCTTGCTAGATGGTACCCACACGAAATCGGGACATTGGTATACATGACCAGCATAATGTACTTGCTCGCTGTCACAGTCCCAAGGACTAGAGCAGTACTGGGCGATGAGGCGGCGTGCCATAGTTACGTGCTGAATGAATGATGTACACGTGTTGGGCGGGTGATGTACATGGGCCTCCGTGAAAACGCCCTGGCCTGTTTCACCTGCTCCTGTTGTCTTCTACTGGGTGCTGTTCTCCAGTCATACTGTAATAGCCAATCATTCTTCCCTATCTTACCTGCCTTGTATTTTCAAAAATGTACCAATCCTCCTGCCTTGCCCACGCGGTGGACTCCTGCTCCCCACTCGGCCCATCCTTGGAGTCTTCTCTGTGTCGCCAGGAGCAGCTGCCCATTCCACTGCCACACTACTTGGGTTGTCTGGGTGGTGCTTGTGTGTATTGCCCTGGAACGTAAGCATCTGACAGACAACTCCGTCTGGCTTTGTTCCATGCTGCCTTACATCAGGGGTGTTCCTTGCTCACTGTGATGTCCCCAGCACCTGTCACAGGGCCCCATAATGCTTTGTTGAGTAAATGGCTCTATGACTGGAGACTGAGTGTGTCCATTGAGACGGTGAGGAGCAGCTATGCAGGATCTGCCCACCTGCCTTGGGCCAGGAATGGGGGAGGCAGATAGCTCTGGGGATGGCACCTCCTGTTTACTGGGGGGCTCATCCTACTGAGGTGGGCTGGAGTAATGCACTTGGATGCCTGGGCTCTAACTTTGGGCCTCAACGAGAGCCAAGTACAAGGCCTCATGGGCATCTTCCCGGGCTCTCCTTCCATGTCACCATTCACAAGTTTCCAGGGCAGCAGATGGAAAGCAAAGGACTGAATTCAGCCACCATAACCAGATTCTGTCCCTCTGGGCTGTACCTGCATCCTGATGAAGCAGAGAGGATACGCCTGCAGGTCCTGTGCAATGTTGTCTGGGAGCAAAGGGAAAAATGGTGCTGCACAGCATTTAGCAGAGATACATTGTTTTTTTTTGTTGGCTTCACCAACTATTAGTAGCTGGAAACAATGGAGTCCTTGACCTTGATTATTTCTCTTCTACAGGGAGGGAGGTGTGGGGAGGGAGGTAGTGCCTGGAGCTTCCCCCAAGGTCACTCTGCTGCCACAGCCTCTGGCTCTCCTCTGCCAGGTGAGGACAGGAAACCAGGGAAGGCATACAGCAAGTGCGTCAGACTCTGTCCACAACCTGCTCGTTGAGGGAAGATGCGGTGAAATTTGTCCAATTAACCCTCTGTTTGGATGGCAGCAGAAGGAAGCACAAAGGCAAATCAAAAGTGGTTTCTGTCGTGGCTTTGGTGACTTAGTAGATGAATATATTTCTAAATGCCGAATTGGAAACACATCATCCCATGTTCTTTCTTGGCTTTTGTCACTTCTCATTTTGAGAGCTCAGATTCCATGACTTTCTGGATATGCAGCCTCTATAATTCTCTTCTTGGGCATCACCATCCGAGCAGCAGATGCTGCTGTGAAAATGCATGGAAATAATCACAGAAAAATGTCTCCAAGAGGCACTGGCCAAACAATAAATGACAAGATGCCTTTGGGTATAAATCTAGAAAGGGCACATGTGGATTATAAATGACACCATCACTTTTTTTTTTTTTTCCAAACACAGCTTTGGCTGCTTGACACTTAGGCAGGTTAGGTGGCCCTTCCTGTCATTTTCACCAGACTGAACACACTTTGAAAAAGAACCAACATTGTTAGCACGGCTTGGGAGCTGCTCTCTATTTTTTCCCACTTGAATACCAGCCTCACCAAAGAGAGTTTCAATTTTAGATGTGTTCACTCCCCGAGCAAAAATCCCATGGAAAATGACTCTTGGGAGGACATGCAAATGTGCCAGTGACCTACATACGGAGCCTATAAGCCCATCAGATTGCTTCTGCCACTTGAAACCTGGGGAAAAAATGGAAAAATGAAATTGCATTTTGTATGTTGTGCTCCAAAAAGCACTAAGATTTTTCCAGGGTTGGTTTAGAAAAGATTATTCATTAGGGGCATGTTTCTTTGTCTTCGTGGCTTTGCCAAATGACACGTGTAAACTGGATGTGGTTATCTGTGGAATAAGTAAGGTGTGAAATTACTATATTTGGTGGCTTATTTTAGGGTGTTGAAACTGCATGAGCCTCTCACAACCTATGACCTTAGGAGCTCTCAAAAAGCCGAGGTGGTGGGGTTTTGCAGTTGGCATAAACAGCGCTGGTGCATAATGTACTCTTGCTACTTTCCTTAGGCTGGACAGACAGGTCAGCCCATCTAAACATTTCATCTGAAGTGTATTCAGGATTAATAAAGTTGATTTGTTGATGGAAATTGGGGGACAGGGAATTTGTTTTCTGGAGGTCTATGTTGGGTTGAAACACATGCTGGAAATGTGGTCTTCATTTCTCTCTGGCAGTGTTGGGGCTTGCCTTTCTTGGATGTCCCCATCCTCCCATTTTCCTGCGTGCTTGGACACTGCTCCCACACAAAGATAGCACAGTTGGATACAGCCCCTGGACTGTATTTCTTGGGAGTGTGAGTATGTTTGATGTTTGTCATTAGGCCAAGGAAACCTAAAAGACCTGGGAGAGCCCAAGGCCCATGGAGGCTGACAGAAAGTCCAAACAATGCAAGGTTTTTGCCATGAAGGGAGCGGAGGCTTTGAAAAGTAATGGATGTGGGTTTCTGATGCTGAAAGAGCAGGGATGAGCAAGGATGAGCAAGGATTGGGATGCCTGGGTGGCTCAGTGGCTGAGTGTCTTGCCTTTGGCTCAGGGTGTGACCCTGGGTCCTGGGATCACCCTGCATGGAGCCTGCTTCCACCTCTGCCTATGTCTCTGCCTCTCTTTGTCTCTCAAGAAAATAAATAAATAAATCTTTAAAAAAAAAGAGAGAGAGAGAGATGAACAAGGATGAACAAGGAGCTATTATATGACTCCAGACACTTTTAGATTCAAATGATAAAAACTACTTCAAACTGGCTTAGCCAAAAAATAAATTGGGTGGTGGGAGCAGGAGAGTGGTGGTAGTGGTGGTAGTGGTGGGTTCACTGGGAAATATATGGGAGAAATGAAGGTAGATCTGTGTCTCTGCTTTGTCTTTGCTGGCTCTCATATTCACTCACCTTTCTCCATGTAGCTGAGAAAATGCTCATCAACAGCCTTGTGTCTGTACTCCTGAGAATTCTCAATCCACAGGCAGAGAGGAATAGCCAGCCAGTTGTCACCTATTTGCAGACGTCTTGGATTGTCTCTTTCTGGGTCACGTTGTCCAGGGAGTACAGTGCACAATAAGGCGACTCTTGGTCACGTGCTGCTCCTCCAAGGGCTGTGAGGGACAGGGTGGAGCATGTGGCTGGTGCTCCACTGGAATGGTTGGAAGTTAAGGAGGAAATGTCCCTGTGATCAGGATTCTGTGATCAGAGTACAGGAATAGGAATCCACTGGGCGCATAGTACAATTGTCATTCCAAACCATCCATTTTGTCCCTTCCCTTCTCCATGTCTTACCTTGTAGTAAGGCCGAGGATCTGTGCCTCCACGATGGCCTGAGGGTGGATAATTGTGGAGGCAGATGCAGAAGTCATGGCATCCATGTCACCGAAGAGGGAGTAAATCCAGAGAGGGACATTTCTGAGGCCACTAAAGTAGTAAGTCACAGAGCTGGAATTGGAAGCCCTAGGAATCTGAAAGCAGCAGGTGATAGACGAAGGCTGTTGCCAGCTGCCTCTGAGGCTTTGCAGCACTGTATTCATGGTGGCCAGGTCTGGTCCACTCTACCTAATGTCTTTCATGGACTGGGAGTGGCAGGCATTTTGTGGGTATGGTGCCTCTGATCGGTCTGGTCTGGCTCCCGTCTGACCAGGGGGAATGCCTGGACGTAGATTCACAGGGGTCCCCAGTGGAAAGTTTTTGATCGTTGAGTTCCCAGCACCAAGAGCTCATGCAAGGGACAGGGACCTGGGCTGGGACAGACCCCACCTGTGGGTGCCAGGCCAGAGTCTCTCACCGGCCCAGGGATTGGGTAGGGCTGAGTGTCCACATGGAAAATAGACAGGAGCAGACGACGAGGTACCAAGAGGCCTTTGAGATGACAGCATCAAGGTAGGAGCAATGGAGAGAAGGGGAAGGACAAAGAGTCAAAGGGTCTCACTCATCTGGGGCCCATGCTTTTCTTGGATCCAGGGCTGCACAGAAGCTGGGAGGCTGGCTCTGTCTGCTTAGATTCTAAGTCACCTGCTTGCAGGCATCCGAAGGAGGTACTGGCTAGGATCTTCATATCTCAGGAGCCAGGACAGAGCAGGCCCCCCAGAAACTCCTCTTCCCAGTGCTGCGTTCCCAAGACCGAAATGGCAAGTCAATAGACTCAGCTATTTAAAACTCCCGTGACGGCTGTAGGCACGGATCCTATTCTTCAATCTCCTCTTGGAAGCTTTGTACTTCTAACTTCTCTGCCTCCTTCCCACATTGTTTTCCGTGGATCATATCTCATTGTCCTTAATTAACCTGGAGGCAGGAATGCTGAGTGTACAGATTAGGAAAGCCCTTGTTCCTAAAATGATATTTCACTTTTTCCCCCCTTCTAGGAAAGGTTGGGGCAGCCAAGAATATATGGGTCATGTTTCCAATTATAAGACAACAACAATGCCGTTTTACCCTCTTGCCCTAATAAAAATAGAAAGGAGCAGGGGAAGCAGGGCTGTCTGTATGAAGTCAGCGGTCCCCAACATGGTAGCTGCAGGTGCCAGGAGCTAGCCACCCACTGGAGCCGCTCAGGCAACAGGAGGGGCTGCCGCGCAAGAGCCAGGGTTTCACCCAGCTGCAGCACTAGGTGGCGTTATCAAGAAGGAAGGCTAGAAGGTGCTCCTCGCTGCCAGACCTGGGAAAAGCAAAGAAACCAAGCACTTCATATAATGCACCAAAAACACTGGCGTCTCAGCCCAGGAAATAGAGCATGATGGGGCAAGTGGTCCCAAACCTTCAAATCCTGCAGAGTAAATGCCTGGAGGTGAGAAAGTGAGAATGGATTTGAAGGGGAACAGCATTTGCAGACTACAAAGCATAAAACAATGTTTTATTTGTAGAAGTCTAAGAAGCTCAACATGCTATGGCTTGGGTTTCTGCCAGGACAGAGGAGGGTATAGGGTCGGTAAGGGAGAGAGTGGTTTGGTGGAGAAGGGGATGGGATGTCCTGCAAAGGGTTTTAGCCAAAGACACCAGGGGATGACTGAAGCCTCGGGCGAGGGACATGATCTGTAACTTAGGGTGCCACTTACGAGAGCTAACCCCATGACACGGGGATGGGCAGTGGCCTGATGGAGGTGTCATGCAGGACCCTCCCCAGACAGGTGCCCCAGGAGATGCCCTCTCCCTGACAACACCTTCCCTGTTCCCTTAAGCCTCTGAGATTTACCTACCATGCGGGAAAGAGGTTTGTCCTCGCTGGCAGAGTAGGCGCCAGTTTCTGCCGGAGGGGACACGTGGGCTCCGGAGGCAGGTCCGTGGATCAAGGACCGAGATGGCAGGGAGTGGGGCCGGCCATGCATCCGTCTGCCACCTGCCTGGCCCTCCCCTGCCGCCCCTGCTGCAGGCATCCTGTCCGGATCCCATCAGCCGAGCTCTGCAGAGCCTGTCAACCGCCCCGAGTGGCAGGATGAACGTGCTAAGGACCTACCACTCCCCGGAGCAGCCTCAGGGGATGTTAGTGGCTGGGGGGGGGGGTGGCGGGGGCTCCTGTCTGCCACCCTCTGCAGCTTGCCTCCCACAGAGGAGTGATACTGAGACGTGTGCTGCCTGGTTTCCCAGGTCTTCTGCAAGAGTAAGCCGTAGACGCCTGCTGGGGTCAGTGGCCTCGCTGCGTACCCTCTGTCGGTTCTTCCCTTCCTCGGCTCACTTCCCTACCCCCCCACCCAATGTTGTGGGGAACCCCTCTCACTGTGCCTGCACACTAATCCTTCTTAGTCTTAGGGGAACCCAAAATGGAATATTGCATTCACCCCCGTTCTGCTTCCAACCCAGTAGCCATTCCAGGGCAGCCCATTTTGCTTAGGGCCGCATCACCGGCACCATCTGGTGACTCACCAGGAATGCAGAGTCTCAGGCCCACCGCAGACCAAGCAGTCAGAAACCTGGAGGGTGGGGCTGGCAATCGGGGGTGCAACAGACCCCTGGCTCAGCTAGTCTGACAATGACTGCTCTACAGAATTCTGGTTTATATAAGGTGAAGGACAAATTTCCAGGGTCTTCAAATGTTCCTCACCTTTTTAGCTGCCCTCGTCTGCAGGCGTCTTGGCTCCCCAACATCACCGATGATGGGTTCCGAGTTACAGGTCAGATCAACCCACTGGCTGGCAGGTCCAGCTGAAATGCCGCTCAATCCTCAGCTGAGAATCGAGCTCACAGCTCCATGTTCAAACCTTGCAGAACTCATTCCTCCCCGATCTGTCTGCAGCTACTGGCAGCAGCCCCGACAGTGAGAACAGAACGTGTGGCAGGAGGACTCGCAGCAACACACATCATCTGTGTTGCTTCTGTGCGATATCGCTAGAAGCTGGATGGGAGTGAGGGGACCATGGTGGACGATGAGACCTGCTTTCTCAGGTGTATATGAATTAGTCACCCACCTCTGGCCCTGTAACAGAAGCTGAGGCACCCCAGGCCTGTGAAGAGAAGCCACGAACACCCCCAGGTCTCTCCAACAATCTTCCCACGATCTCCCGAACTCAGTGCCAACTTGCATCGCTTCTTTTCTTTGCTAGCTTCTTCTGCTGATTGACCTTTGTGTTTCCTCAACAGGTGTGAGATCCTTCTAGATGCCACCCCCCCCCTGATTGATGAGGCTTCTGTTATATCCAGTATGAATGATCTACCCATTTGGTGGCGCCTCCCTTGCACTCCCTCCTCCCTTCTATCCTAGGTAGTTAGGCAACATTCACCATCCAGGACATGAGCCAATGCTATCGGTGCAGTGGAAATGATCTTGGGGCATACGACAGATGGTGCTAGGCTTGGCAGGCAGCACTTTTTTTCAGGAAACAGTCAGGGTCCCATTTGTTCTTCAGTCATGAGGCAGGGGAGGGGAGGAGAGTGAGGTAGGGAGCCAAATGGTTTTCTCATTCTGAAGGGAGTCTTGATCCTATGCTCTCTCTGCCAGATTCTCACTTTCGGCCCAGCTGCCCCTCCCCACTCCATCTCCTCCTGCAGCCCAGCTAGACGGCTGCAGAGCCAGCTAGACAACTAGCTGCAGGACACGGGGTTTGAAAAAGGAGCTAGAGATCAAGAGTGAGAGGAGACAAGCAGCACATGGGACCCTTCACTGTACTGTAAATGAATTTATTATGGAACCTTTGCCCCTGTTCAGGGGCCAGGGTTCCTGTAGCAGCAGGGGTGGTAAGGACAGTTACTCCCTGACTTAATTAGGAAAGCACTGGGAGACTGATGCCAAGGAACGTGGACATGGGAAACCAATGAAGCCACCTTCCCACTAATGTGTCCCTGGATGGTTTATGGGAAGGACGTGTACCGCACTCAGCAACTGTCAAGATCAATTAATCTCCACTCCCGTTGCTCCACTGAGCTCAGCACACTTTCTGAGATACTCCTTGTAGGCCATGTTCTCAGATGCCTACACCTGCTCACCTTCTTCTGAAAGCCGTCCTTAAAACATGGTCTCTAGAACAGAGCAAGGAAGGGATTCTGTTCTGATGCAGAAGATGCAGGAGATGTGGTGATGGCTTTAGTGACCACATCACACTCTCGGCTCTTACTTCTGCATTTGAGCTTATGTGAGCTTCCTCAGTTCTTAGACTTCTTAATTGCAAAGAAAAATTGCCTTCAGAAAACACCCACAATCTATTTACTGGTAACATCCACCATCTTTCCACCTTATCACAACTATATGCCACTGCCTCTTGGAAATCATGCTGACTGAGGCATGGATGATGCCTCCTCTTGATCCTTTGCTTTTATTACTTGGTTACTTCTTACTGCAAATGTGATTTTCCACTTCTGAACTGCTCCTTGCCACTAGGGAATTATGTTGGCACATAATTACAAGGAATTATGTTGTATTCCCAGTGCCTAGGACAGTGCTTGGCAGGGAGGAATAGCTTAATCAAAATTAAGTAAATGAAAAAAAAGAGAGATGTACCTCCATCTTCAATAATGTCTCCCACACCCTGCTCCTTTTTATATGTATAGGATTCTTTCTTGGCTCTTGATTTCACTCCATTAATTGATGTGTTGTTGGTTTTTAATGCCAGTGCCATACTGTTTTGATTATCATAGCCGTGTGGCATATCTCGAAATCTAGGATTGTGACAGCTCCAGCTTTATTCTTCTTTCTTAAGATTGCTTTGGGTAGTGAGACTTTTTTGGTTCCATACAAACTTTAGGATTGTTTCCTTGATTTCTGTGAAAAATGCCATTGCAATTTTGATAGATGTTGCACTGAATCTGTAGATGGCTTTGGGTAGTATGACCATTTTAACAATATTAATTCTTCCAGCACATGAGCACATTTACATGTGTCTTCTTTAATTTCTTTTACTAATGTCTTACAGTTTTCAGAGTATGCATCTTTCACCTCCTTGGTTAAACTTATTCCCTAAGTAGCTTATTCTTTTTTGATGCATTTGTAAAGGGTATTGTTTTTGTAATTTCTATTTCTGACAATTTGTTGTTAGCATGTAGAAATGCAGCTGATGTTTATATGGATTTTATATCCTGTAACTCTGCTTGATTCATTTATTAGTTCTAACAATTATTTTCCTCTCCTTTTAGTGCCTAGGTAGAGATTTTCTTACTCCTTTTGACCTATGTGAGCTTCACTGACTACACTCACCCCTGCTTTGCACCTTCCAGGCTTGACACACTCTTGTGTGTCCTTTCTCTAGGACCATCAATCTTTCCATTTTCATTCACCATAAGAGTCTGCAGATGTCTACTCCCATCTCTATGGAGCTTTAAAAAGAGGGTCTTGTTTGACTTGCTTGTGCCTTGATGACTGCCTCAGTGTCCTTTCTTGCATTCATAGCCGAGATCTTCCCCAAAATGGGGACTCCAGAGTCTCCCTGTCCACCTTAGTCTGGGTCTCAGGCTCCTTTTGGTGGCACAAAACCCTGCCAGTGTGCTCTATGGCCAAAGCATTAGCACAGGATGGGTGCCTGCTTGTCAAACATATGTGGGAGTATAGCAGAGATGACTCTCAAGACTCCTTCTAAGACCCGATTCTACGATTCTGTTGTTCATGCCTCATGGTTCAGTTGCATGCAAGATCCCCACACAAAAATCTGCACTGACCTCTGGCATTTGACTCCAGGGCCTCTGCAACTCTTTGCACAATGAGATAATAGATTTGTAGCTAAAGAGATGCCCTTGCGTTGCTAAGAAAGCAGAATGTTGGGGTTTAGAAAGAAGTCCAAGTCTCACCATGGGACCTGTTTAAACGTACCTTTCACTTCACATAGCCTGCCCTGCCCTGAGGTGCTCTTGGGTTCCTTACTTTTTTCTTTTTCTTTTTTTTAACTAACTTGTTTTTTCTCTCACATCACATCTGAGTAGATCAGTCAACACATGAAGGGACCAGAGAGGGGAGGAAGAGGGTCCTGAGAAAGACAGCACAGAAAATGGCATAAAATTATTCTTATAAATAAGAAATCAGGAATTATTAGAATGCAGACATTTATGCTAAATGGATGGCAAAGTACTGGAATATATTATAAAGTGTCTGTTTTAATATCTGTATCTTGGTGGTTGCTAGGCTACACTGGTACTTTTAATAACATTAAAGGGAGCTAGAAATACTTGTGGATACTTTCCCCATTGAAATTATTACTGGCAAGAAAAGGGACATATTGCTGGCTAGTACAGTGGGATATTATAAGCTCTCTGTTGCTCATTAAAATGCATGTTAGTTGTTCATATTAGAAGGGGTTCAGTTTAGAGTTTTCCTTCAAAATAGTTAAAACCTGTAATAATGTTAGATGCATTGAGAGATCTGTGTGGTGGATACCTCTAAATCCTTGAGAAGTAAATATATTCGATTCCCTTCAATCCTATTCCATTCCATTCCATTTGGCCCAAAAGACCTTTCCTGAGCACCTAGTAAGTGCTGAGCACCGTGTTTAGCCCCTTGGGATGTGTAGGTGAATGAAAACACATATGCCACCTTCTCACTGCTGTGTATCAAAGCCCACGGAGCTTGCGTTTGTCCATGGCCCTCAGCAGAAGGGGGAAGCCCACTCTCGGTTTGCTCTAGGTGAAGCTGCATTAAGCAGTTAATTTAAGTAAAAAGCTGTTATTGCTCTAATTGGGTCTGGATAAATCTCATGGGAGCCCAAAGTCAGTGATTAATTTTAACTTGGAAAATAGGAAAAGGAAAAAGCTCTAAAAGCTTCAAAGGAGTGATATTTGAGTTGGGATTTGAGAGGAAACAAGGGATTTGGAGGTGGGGAAGGCAAGAGGAGCATTTCCTGCAAAGAGGAGGGTGCGGCATCACGGGAAATGTGAACACTTGTTCTAGAATCACTAACATGTATTGAGCACATACTCGGTGCCAGGCTGTGATCTAAGTGCTGTGCCTGCATGAACTTATTAAATCCTCACAACAACGCTATGAGTTTGGCACTATTACCACTTCACTTCAGGAATGTGGGAAGTGCTGAGAGATGGTCAGTAACTAAATCAGGTCACACAGTCGCTATATGTCATGACACTGGGGTTCTAACACATGCAAACTGGCTTTGGAGGCCGAATGCCCACTGATGTTCCACCTGTTCCCGGCGTGGGGAGTGCCATGTAGTTGGCGTGATGAGACGGAGCAGGGGGTGCCAGGCAGGGCAGATGATGTCAGATACATTAGATCGTGCTGGGCTTACAATGACGTGTTTGAAGTTAGCTGTACCTCTTCCTTAATGTGCTGGGGAGCTGGTGCAGTATTCCAACAGGGAATTGATAGGTCCTTGATCCATATTTTAGGAAGATAACTCTAGGGGGAGTGTGGAGGCTGGACTTGCCTGGAAGTTACAACTGGACATTAAAAAAATCGTTAAGATACAATTGTAAAGATCCAGATGAGAAAGTTAGCTGAATAAATATGTTTTCAGCACCTAGGATATGGTTCACAGAAGCTCAGGTCCTTTCAAAATAAAATTTAATCACTGATCCCCTCATAACCATGAGGCTTGCTAATCCCATGCGTTCCTGGCCAGCATCCTGCGTCTGAGTCCCTACCTCATCTTCCCCTCACCCTCCTGCTTCCTATCTTGACCTTTTCCCCAGGGACCTGCCAATCCTCTGCATCGGGTCCTCTGGCACTCCAGTCTCCATGAGGACAATTTGTACTAAAATTCCAGCTCCCTCACCAAACACTTACTCCATCTTTGCCTTCAGCAATGTTTGGAACCACACGAAGAATATTAATTTCTCAACCAAGGTGCCCTCTCTAGTGCAGGGTGCTCTCCTCCCCGCACTCCAAGTAACAAACCTGGCTCCTCCTGCATTCAGCCCTCCCCCCTAGCACAGCTTTGCCTTCACCTGTGAGGTCTGCACCAGCTACCTCTCCATCTCAAGGGACCCTACCCCTCCATCCTCCCAGCTCTCCCTGTCGCCGTCACAGTCACCGTCTCGGTGGCCGCGATCCCTTGCGAGTCTCTGGTACCTGGGAGCAAATGGCCAGGGAGCAGCAGGTATGTTTAGCGCCTGCCTTCGGCCCAGGGTGTGATCCTGGAGTCCCGGGATCAGGTCCTGCATCAGGCTCCCTGCATGGAGCCTGCTTCTCCCTCTGCCTGTGTCTCTGCCTCTCTCTCTGTGTCTCTCATGAATAAATGGATAAAATCTTAAAAAAAAAAAAAAAAAAGAAGACCCTAGAGCTCGCGCTCCAACACATAGAGCTATGTTTCAGAACTTTTACCTGCTCGAGAGTATGCTTCACGCCCTCTGTCTTCATTTTTTAATTTTTAAATTTCCCTTTTATTTCTGAGTCTCCTGAAATGTGTCTTCTTTTTTTAAGATTTTATTTATTTATTTGACAAAGAGGGCACAAGCGGGGCAACAGTAGGCAGAAAGGGAAGGAGTAGCAAGCTCCCCGCTGAACAGGGAGCCCAACTTGGGGCTCCATCCCAGGACCCCAGGATCATGACCTGAGCCGAAGGCAGATGCTTCACCGACTGAGCCACCCAGGTGTCCCTGAAATGTGTCTTCTGTTCCTGGCACACACCGAAGCAATCACTGCCAAGGCCATCCATGTGGTCACTGCTGCTAAAGCTGCGGGCAGCTCCCGTTCCTCTGGAAGGCAGATGTCACATATGACTGCCCCTAACTTACAGTTCTATTTCTCTTTGGACGTGACACCACCAAGGGGTAGTGGAGAGAGGAAGACTCTGGTATAAATTTTCCGCTCAAGTTCAGCCCCTGTTCAGATGAAAGCATGTGTACATAACTGTCATGCTCACTTGTGGGGTGGAAATGAGGCATCAGCACTACTGATCTACACCTGTTGAGATTTAGCCTAAAACGTCCCCTGCAGCTTGTGAAGCCTACCCACTCCCCCACCTGTTTTGTAGGAGGAGAGATTGGGATCCAGAGAGGGTAAGGGATTTTTCTCAGGGTCAGACATGGTCAGAACGAGGGGCCAGAGCCCATTTCCACTGACTCCAAATATGGTCCTTTCTCTACTCTCTAGTGGCTTTTTAAAAAATGATATTAATGGTGTTACTTCTCATCTCTTTTCCTTATCTATTTTCTTTCCCTCTCCCCCTTCTTTTTCTCTTTTCATTTACTTCATTATTCTGCTCTTACCTTTTATGAATGATTCAAACATTTATCTTTCCTTTGGGGTCATTAACCATGGGACTTAGGGTAACATGCAGTTTCTCAGCGCTCTATGCAGCCAGAGTACTCCTGGTTCTCTGCAAGGGAGCTGAGTCAGTTCTTGGGGCTGAGAGCATCCCCGTGACTGATGAGGTGTGCCTCTCTGGTCCCAGGCCACGGCTCTGCAGCCCTGGACGCCTCCCATATTTCTTTTGACCTTTCCACTACAGCAGTTTTCGTGGCAGATTTAGGAGGCATTCTTTCCTTATACCAAATCCCTCCTCGTCTCTCTAATCCTTTTCAATAGATCCAAATTCCCATTTCATGTAATAGCTTCCCTGACACATCCTTTCACTGCCATCGGTGTGAGATGTATGCCTGTCAGATGGTGACACATCAAACCGGGTGCTTTCCCTCAGGCCCTCCGACTGCCTCTGACGGAACCCGCTCCACCCATAGAAGCACCTAGCATAAGAGACCAGACTTTTCCAGCTAACCTGTTGGACATCGGGTAGTGCAAACTAAGTTCTTCCTTGCACTATGTGAGTCCAGGCAAATATTTCTTTAGCATTTATTGCAGGTTTTTTTATTCATGCATAGGAGACTCCAAAGCAGAAAGAATGGGAAATAGATAATAGCACCTAAAAATGAAATAAGAGTCATTTTTATCCCCACCTTCCAAACATGACCACCGTGGCACTGGGTGTATTCTCACCGAGTGTGTAGTCTGTACGTACATGGCAACCCCCGTTGTCCCTCAGTGTTCCAATGTCCGATATCCTTGTAGACTAAATATGGGGACTCTATTATCTTTTCATAGTTTAAGTTTCTAGAAGTAGAATTGGAGGACCAAATGATACAGTTTTCTTGAGTCTTGAGCCAATGTAGAAATGACAATTTGCTACCTCTTTGCCGGCACTAAGACAGTTTTTTAATAAATTGCAATGTGATGGCTTATCATGGTTTATTCTTATTTCAATTTGCAGGTATTTGAATTTTGGCAAAATGAGAGACTTAAACATACGTTGAGCCAACATTCATTTTGTTACCGTATGAATTGTCAGTGTCAGTCTTTTACTGGTTTCTTACTTCTCTGTTCCCGTGTGTCACCTAGATAGATCCTCCCTAAATGTCACCTGCTCAGAAAGGCCCCTCACTGCACTCCAGCACACACACCCCATGAACCTACTCCATTGGGTTTCCGTGGGCCCTAATATCTGTGGCTGCACAAGGACAGGGCTTGGTCTGCATTGCTCCCTGCCAGCTGTCCTGCAGGAGTCATGATGCCTGGCATAGGTGAACCCTCAATATGGTTTTGAGGTATCAGGGAGTCAGTATGCGCACCTGCCTGTGTGCATTGTCCTCAGCTGCCAACATCCCCTCTGTGCAATTATGACAAAGACAAGGTTGTTTATTCCAGTCTATTTGCTGCGACCGGTAACCTTCTGTCTCCATAGTCTCATGACTTCTAGATGACACTATGACAGCATCTCAGTGGTATTTATGCGTAACTATCTCATTTCTAATATCGTGTGGCTTCAGCTATATTTAGGATGGTATTTGCTTTTGGCTTGCAGGTGTGTGCTTCATATCTCCAGGGCAGCTTCTGCAGCTCTGGCTCATCGTCCCATGGTCCCCACGGCAGGGCCGTTCATCCACTGTGCTGGTCCCGGATGGTCTCCACGGCACACGGACAAAAGTTCAGACGCAATGGAACATGCTGGGGAAATCTCAGGTGAGGTGCCTGTGAAGCAGATTAAAAACAAATATGCAGAAATACAGCAGTTACATTGGAGAATAATCAGTTTAGGCTGACCTTCAGAACTTCCAAACCAGCCGGGGTCAAAGACGAGGACGTTCTTTGCGATCAGTGAACTATCTTCCCTGCAAGGGACAAGAGTGTGCAGCACTACGTGACAGGTGTCCTTGGAGGAGTGTGCTCTGTCCCACCCGATGATATTGATCTTGATAAAAGCAACAGCAACATCGCCAGCAAGCTCACTGCAATCCCCACACAGAAAGTCCCGGCGGCTGTTTCAAAGTGGAGGTCTTTGTTGAAACATATTCCTGGAAAACAATGTTCTTTATTTGCTTCTCAAGATGGATCGAAGTGAGCTATGGAAACTTTGGAGGAAATGTGGAAAATTATCTGAAATGAAGCAATTTGGCTGACTTCCTTTGGGAAGAGATTTTTGTTCACAAACATTTATTGAGGAGGCATCAATATTAATGTGTGTTTTCACAGAGCTAGGAGATGCTCGGCGAGAATTTTTTAACTTTTGTTTTTCAAACCCTATAGCGTCTCCCTCCCAGATTTTGATTTGGAAACAGAAGTTCTCATTTATATTGCAGAATTCTTTCATGAGCTTCACGAATTTCCCTAATGCAGAAGCTGGGATGAGAAGAGGCAGATAGAGACACAGCAGGTATTTCCCTCCCAGACCTCTGCACTTGCAGGTCCAGAGACGGGCAGGCTTAGTGCATCTCACCACCACTCAATCTTTTCTACAGGTTTGGAGTCAATGGTCTGAGTCTCATTTTCAAGACCTGCCGGCTCTGTTTGATTGCATAGCCTCCCTCTATCTCTCTCTCCTGTCTGCCTGTGTCTCTCTGTTCCTCTCTCTCCTCTCTTCACTTCTATGCAACACATATGCATGTGTTTTCTTAGGCTCTTTCATGATTATCTCAGGCTAGCTCTGCTCTGGAAAATGTGTCTCTGCTCAACCCAGAGGACACTTCCTCAGCAGCATACTTCATTCATGGCTTGCTTCGAAGGGGAAGGTTGCATAACCAAACCATAATATCAGAATGAAGGAGAGAAGGATGCACACAGGTCAGCTCTGACGAGGTGTGCAGCTGAGCTTGGACTTTCTGGTTGTCCTGCCTGTAGACCCGTACTGCATCCACCGATACAAAGAGATTACCATCAGCAACAGTCTGGAACCCCGAGATGCCCATTCCTTGGAGGTGATGCGGCCACAGCCATGCAAATCTCAGGGAGGAGTAGTAAAGTCTCATTCTCTTTATATTCCTACCCTTTAACTGCCCCCGGTGCCCCATCATGCAGCATCATATTGCATGTGGTGAATATACCAATGTGTACTTAACTGTTCTACTGAGGATGGACATCTGGGATTTTAGTTTTATTTCATTTCTGCTTTTAGATTTTGAACTTCATAGATATGGAACACCTCACTCTAGGTTTGGAGATGAAGCTGTTAAATGCAGGGGGGAGAAAAGCACACCTAAAAGTAGACACTGACACATGATTTTCTAAAATGCATGCGAGATTCACCAAAATACTTATATAAGAATGCTCATGGCAGCAGTATTTATACTAGCTGCCAGGTGGAAATCACCCCAATGTCCATCAGTAATAGAATGGGTAGACAGATTCACAAGACGAAATAGATACAGTTCCTTGATAAGAATAAATAAACTAAAACGAAACCACATGCAGCGATATGGATGAAGTTTCCAGGAGTCCTACCAGGCAACACGCAAGAGGATTTAGTGCGTGATTATATTCTCATGAAGTTCAAACACTGCCAACACCGATCTGTGGTGTTGGGGAACAAGGCAGGTTGCTTGGACGGGCTTCTGGCTGCACAAATGTGTCCCGTTTGTGAAGATTCATCAAGCCGTGTGCTTATAACTTGTGATTTATGATTTATGTTCACTTTCTTTTTTTTAATCTTCTTTTTTTAGTAAATTTATTTTTTATTGGTGTTCAACTTACCAACATACAGAATAACACCCAGTGCTCATCCCGTCAAGTGCCCCCCTCAGTGCCCGTCACCCATTCACCCCCACCCCCCGCCCTCCTCCCCTTCCACCACCCCTCGTTTGTTTCCCAGAGTTAGGAGTCTTTATGTTCTGTCTCCCTTTCCGATATTTCCCACACATTTCTTCTCCCTTCCCTTATATTCCCTTTCACTATTATTTATATTCCCCAAATGAATGAGAACATATAATGTTTGTCCTTCTCCGATTGACTTACTTCACTCAGCATAATACCCTCCAGTTCCATCCACGTTGAAGCAAATGGTGGGTATTTGTCGTTTCTAATGGCTGAGGAATATTCCATTGTATATATAAACCACATCTTCCGGGACACCTGCACCCCGATGTTTCTAGCAGCAATGTCCACAATAGCCAAACTGTGGAAGGAGCCTCGGTGTCCATCGAAAGATGAATGGATAAAGAATATGTTCACTTTCATAAGAAGCTCAAAAAGTGTTCCCAGGACCTAAAGAAAACATATATATATATATATATTATATATATATATATATATATTAGATATATCTAATATCATGTGGCTTCAGCTATATTTAGGATGGTATTTGCTTTTGGCTTGCAGGTGTGTGCTTCATATCTCCAGGGCAGCTTCTGCAGCTTTGGCTCATCATCCCATGGTCCCCACGGCAGGGCCGTTTATCCACTGTGCTGGTCCCAGATGGTGAATATATAATATTCTCTAATTATATATATATAATAATATATATATATATATAATTTTTATAGCAGCCCCTTGCTAGGCACCTCTTGGCACCTCAGCTTGCTTCCCCTTCTCAGGGTCTCAGGCCTGCCCTGGGAACACAGGGACCCAACCCTGGGGACCTCTGACATGACAGTCCAGGTTGGGCTTTAGCTTTCTGAGTCTGGTTGCTCTGGAGTCTCTCCAGCGGTGCGAGGGCGGGACACTTTCCCTTAGGCTTCCATCTCACACCTGCACACAGGTTAGCTGTGACCTACAGGAGCTGCATCGTCTAAGTCCTCATCAAGGACACACAAAAGGACTTTTATTTTTTCCTTAAAGGCAGCATAATGTGCAAACATCTTCTCTCCCTACATCTCACCCTCCTGCAATGGTGCAGACTGCAGTCTCTGGAATCAGAGCAGTTCAGGAGCTCTCTATGGTTGGAGACACTGAACACAGCGCTTCACTACTTGAGGCTCTAGTTCCTATAAGGTTGGATGTGAGGGTGGATCACCCTCGAAGGACGGGAGGAAGTCTGGCTGGGAGGACCGAGCAGGGAGCAGGAGGTCTGGCATGTGCTCAGCTCCTGAGCTGTAGGCACGACGGTGGCTGCATACCTCGCTCAGCGGAGCCGGTGCATCCGGATGGCGCAGCTGTCGTCCCTGGAAACTGCCATAGCTGCCTGTAGAACCAGCAAGGGAACAGCTTCTGGGCAGCACATCCTCCCCTGCAGCCACGTCTGCAGGGCTGGGGGGTAACAGACACGTGCTTCCTGCTCTCATCCAGAGCAAACCCCAAGGCTTCTGATTTACTTCCAGGGTGTGCCTGTGAGCACAGGGGAGGGATGATTAATGTGTGAGCCTCTGGGACTCCAGGGCTCTTCCACAAAGTGAGATATGGGTCCCTCAGCAGGTGCTGCCCCACTGACGGGTGGTCTGGGCAGCTGAACCCGCTGATCAATGCCCAACCAGGGGCTCCCTCAGGGAAACTGCTCTTCGCTCTGGGCTGGCTCGTGGGATGTGTAGTACAGCCTCACTTTTGAGAAGTGTCTAGAGGGATGCAGAATGCCAAGGTGGTTGATCTATTTCGCACCAACCCAGCCACAAGGAGCAGAGGGTTTGTTTTCTTTTATTGTGATAAAATGCACATAAATTAATATGGACCATTTAAACCATTTTAAGCACTTAGTACATCCACAATGCCATGTAACCATCAACACCATCTGGTTCCAGAACATGCTGTTACCCCAAAGGGAAACTCCATATCCATATGCAGTCCCCTGACCCCTTCTCTCTGTCCCTGGCACCCATGAATCTGCTAGAGAGTTTTCATCGCACCTAGATGTTGGTTTCCATGGGAAAATGTCACAAAGTCACCTCCATCCGGTTTCTCCAGATCTGTTGATAACTTTTCAGTCTTGGAATTTCTTGAATGTGTAAGGTGGGTCACTGCTGGACTCCTGAGAAGCCCTGAATATGAACTGTGGGGATTTCTCAGGATTTTGGTAGGAGGTGTAGCCAGAAGTTGCAGACTGGCACAGGACAACCCAGACCTCGTGCTCTCTCTCCTATAATCCTATTTTTGCTTCCGACATCCTGCCACTCTTCCCTACAGGGCAAGGGCTGGAAGACGGTGAGGAGGCCCCAAATGGATTCCTGAAGAGCCAGGGCCGCCTTTGAAGGAACTTTCAGATCCAGGCCCCTGAGGGTCCCATCCACCTCAATGTCAACTGGCCACCCTCGAACAGCTCCATAGTGTTACTGTGGCTCTTCTCAGCAGCCAGGCCAGGGTGGGGTGGGGGGATCCCTAAAGCCACTTGTATTAATTTCTATCACTGCTCTAACTGCCACAAATGTAGTGGCTTAGAGCAATACAAGTTTTTTTTCCCCTATAGTACTGGATGTCATGACTCCTATGGGGCTTAAATCAAGGCATCGGGAGAGCCAGGTACTTTCTGGAAGTGCCCTGTCTCTAGCGGTATAGCCCTGCGTCACTCCCCACTGTGCTCTGTCATCACATCTTCTCGGACTCTCACCAACCTTCCTGTGCTCCTCTTATGAGTCCCCTTGTAATTGTCCTGTGTATCCATGTGGCTCACCCCTATTTAGATCCTTGATTTGCCTTACCGTGTAAGGTAACATATTCACAGGTTCTGAGGACTAGGGTGTGGGCATCTTTGGAGACCTTTATTTGGTCTTGCTTTGAGATCTCGGTGACAACACTTGGCAGGCACAAATCATTCCTAGCTCCTCTGAGTTGAGATTCCGTTGCAGAAAGCAGAATCTACTCAAGCTAAGCAGAAAGAACTAAGGCTCACGGTGGTAGAGAGCTTACTAGATCCTGGAGGGCTTTAGGAACAGACTAGAGATGGAGTGTCCAGAGCAGACTCCTAACACCGCACTGTAGCACCGGGCTCCAGGGGAGCTGCTGTTCTTGCTCAGTGAAAGCCGCCGGGAGACCCCACTTCCCCAGGCCTTTGGGGTCACCATCCAGGGCAGCAGCATGGATTGGATGCCTCCCTGGTCCTCCTTCCCATTCCCTCATTGGTGTTGCTGCTACTTGACTCGGTTTCCAGATCAGCTCTTGACCTAGTCTCAAGCTTGGTGGGACATACATGTGGAACATTACCTGGCTGCAAGGGAAGACGGGGATTACTTTTAGCTTTCCAGCCACTGAGGTCCAGGAAGACACAGTGAGAAGCCAGCGGAGCAAAGGATCTACCTCCAGGTCCCCCAGACTCCACAGTGGTGGATACTTAGGAGCCTTTCTTATTTCCCTGTCAATGCAACAGCATTGATGATAAGGGAGCCCTGAGGCACCTGCCAGCCTTCTGGAACTTTTTGGGTCTTAGAACCATTGCCCATTCATGGACTTTGAAAATGTCTCGAAAACTGGGCTCGGGCTGCCAAAGTGCCCAGAAATAAGACCACCCTCCTCTAAACTCCTTCCAAACCCAGACCTAGACACCTGTCCCTCCCCAAATCCCTCCACTGCCCAGTGTTTTATAGCTTTGTTGTTGTTACATGAGCGCGTTTAAGACTTCAGGTTCCCGAAGGCAAGAATCATACACTGTATTTCATTGTGATTCCTTTTTTCTCTCCATTGTCCTTTATGAACCGGATATAAATTGGAATCCAACCGCAGGGTCATAATCCCCCAGAAAAAGCCCTGCCATGTCTACCCCTATTCTTCCTTCTACCTCTGTGTCCTTTGGGGCTCAGCACAGACTCTTTGTTCTGGAAACAGTCCCTGCCTCCCCACCGAGCCTTGTGTTCCCCCGGCCCCCTGAACGGTGTCTGTGGCTGTTTGCAGTGATCGATGCTTTCACTTTCAGACCCTGACTACTCACACCCCCGCTCTCCCTGGCTGCGGGTCCCAGGTCCCATGGTGTAGGGACAGCTTCCGCCCGCCTTTGCAAGCCTCCCGAGACAAGCTCGGGGCCAGTTCATAAAGTCCTCTAAATGTTTGTTGAGTCACTTAATCCCTTTGTGGCACTTCTTCACCTAGAAGTTAGGGGAGGGATACGATAACAGATCAAGTAACAGAAATAGCCGCAGCCCCCACCACGAATGAGAAAAAGATGTCAAGCCAGGAGGCCAGAGATGTGTTATGAAAGGTGACAACTTTGCCATTTTATGTACTTTTTTTTTTTTGCTTATGCAACTGTTGGCCTGCATCCTGAGCCATATGCCTGGGAGGCTCACACGGATGAGGTGGTGGCCAGGACATGCCTGGCCTGGGGAGGGGTTTGTCCTCCGGAGCTCTCACTCCAGATGCTGCACAGGAGCTGCTAACTAACATCTCTGTTCCTTTATTACACCAGTTGGGAAATTAGGTTCAGATAATTAACTTCTGGTGTTTCTTAAACCTGTCAGACGAAGGGTCATGTGAGCAAATTGAGGTTGCTTTTTCTGGCCTAGCATATTGAGAAAACCTCTCTTGCTGGCCAACTTGGCAGGTGCTCTGGAACAGAAGTCCTGGCTGCTAAGTCACAAATAAAACTTCTATGGGTATGGTACTGCCAATTGGCTCCCATCCGGGCTGGTCCTCTGTGGGAGGATGTCTGTCCTCTGGGGTAAGATCTGGTGAGGGCTTGGGTGGCAGCAACACCCCGAGGGCATTCTGTCTGCATCACCTGCCTGCAGCTGGTCCCTCGTTGCTCTTGTCAACTTCCCTTCTGTTTGCTACTTACCTGAAGTCCTTTAGGGTTAGAGGCTAAAACGGATGTGTGTAGTCCAGTGGGTCATGGGAATTGGTCACACTGGGAAAGATGCCCCTACCATCCTTGTTCACATGGTCCTTTCTGAGCATGCTGGGGGAGACCTGAGCCCACTGTGCACACTTTCTTCATTGCCACCCCTGCTGCACCCAACATAGATTGACAGGTGACGGCTACCTCCCACCAGGGGTGGGGGCAGGGCATTAGGATCATAAACAGGTGAGTCACTCCTGTCCACCTGGAATAGTCACAGGGATTGGTACACTTGAAACTCCATCCTGGTGCCCATGGGAGACAGAATAATGGTCCCCAAAACTGTCTAATTCCTGGAGCCTGTGAATGTGTTTCCTTATATTGGATACAAGATCTTGCATATGCGACTGAAGTTACACGTCTTGAGATGAGAGGTTAGCCTGGATTACTGGGGAGAGCCCACGTCACAAGGGGAGTAGGAGAGTCTGAGATGTGCCCAGAGAAGCAGAGGTCAGAGTGATATGCATCATGAGACAGGGAATGGGCACAGCCTCTAGAAGCTGGAAAAGGCGAGAAAGCAGACTGTCCCCTAGATGTTCCAGAAGGAATGCTGTCCTGCCGACACTTTGATTTTGGACCGATGAGAGCCACCTTGGAGTTCTGACGTCCAGAACCACAAGATGATAAATTTGTGTTGTTTTAAGCTGCTGAGTTTGGGTTAACTTGTTACAGCAATGATAGGAAATGAATACAGCCACCTTGGGAGGCTGCTGCCCTCCACCAGCAGGAGAGATGACGATCACCTGCCCCAGGCTAGTGGCAGTCTGGTTTTTACATACACTTGGGGTCTGAAGATCAGTGGAACAGTGAGTAACATGATGGGTTTACCTGTTGCCACTGGCCTTTAAAAAGCCCAGGAAGGACATCTGCCCCAACACTCTGCAGCACAATACAGCAGATTCTAACCCAAGTCAGGGTTCCTGGGCTGTGTACCCCATCACATGCCTCCCAGATCTTTCCTTTGTTCTCTGCTCCCACTCGCACCCTGGGAACATCTATGTGTTGCAGTGCTTTCCTTGGATGCGTCCACCCCCCGCCCCCGACCTCCATGAACTTCGGCTCTGGGTGACTCTGATGCAGATCTTGTTCCTGCCCCCTGCTGTAGCTCCTGCAGCAAGGGGAAGAGCTTGCTCTTGCATGCTCTCCGTGGCCATGTTTGGACCATTGATCCGATGCACCATTGCTTTCTGTACCTCCTTCTTGCCATTCATGTTCATGTCCACATCTTTGCGGAATCCTGTGCCACACTCAGAGTCAACTTCTCTTCCCTTTGGTACCAGCCCCTGGAGGGTAGTCATTCTTGCTCTCTTGTCAGGCAGTTCTACAGACGTTCTGCATGATAATCCCTACAGCCCATTTCCATCCAGGTTAATTCCCTTAGATCCCAGTCCCCCAGCCCTAGGAGAGTCCAGACAACCACCCACTCTCCCCCTCTACTTTACATCTATGCCACCATTCAATTTCCCCTGGCGCTTTCCATGCCTGTATCACAATTAGCTATGGAGTGGATGCATCAGGCAAGCCCAATCCAAAGAAAAACCATGTCACTCATTTTAACAAAGAAAATTTACTGTAAAGAATTGCTCATTAGTTTCTAAGGAACTGAAAAGGTCAAAAATATGCCTGTCTTAAGAAGTAGCAAATACCATTTCTAAGGCTGGGGGACAGAAGAAAGAAGTGGAAACTATCTCTGGATTGAAGCAGATTTCTATGAAGGGGCACTGCCTGGCTGGGGCCAGTGTCTCTGGACTGAGAGGAGGGTCTGTGATGCTCGGACCCAGACTTCGGAGGAGGGGACACTGGTCAGTTGGTATTGGCATCGCTGAGGATATGAAATAGGCTGATTCTTCAAGCAAGGGTTGGACAGACTGTCCAGTGAATTCAGTCCCTTCTCTTGGAACACACTGTGGCCTCGGGGTGAATAATCCAGGGAGGAACAATAATTAATGCCTACTTTCTCTGAGGACTGTCCGATTTAGCAAATAAAAATATAGATGCCCAAAATTTACATTGTAGATCAACGATAGAAATTTTTTTAGTTTATCTCATGCAAGATCGTGCACACGCTTATGGTAAACAGGGACCTGTTATTGGTCTGAAACTGCAATCTATCTGGGTGTCCTGTATCTTACTTGTTGGTGCCCCTGGCTCCCCCAGGCCACCAGCCTCCCTCCAGCACCCCTACTGCCAGACCAGGCAGGAAGCAGTCAGCAGAGCAGAGATGTGGTCTGCAGAGCTCCAGCTCCAGCATCCCAGAAACAAGCAGAGCAGGATGGGTTTGGGACTGAGACATGGGAGCTCACCAACTGGCACGTGGAGTTTTCGTCACTTCAGCTCCTGTCTCCTGCAAATCTCTTAGATACTTATCTGATTGCTCATACCCATAGGAAAACTGCTGCTTGTGTGGACAGTTAACACTGGGGAAATTCTAAAGGTTCCAGAAATCTGAAACTCCCAATCCGTGGGGTAAACTACAAGTGACATACAGACTCCCCTCCCCAAGCCATCCCTCAGACGCAGCCTTCTTCCTGCACCTTGGATCACACGCCCTTGACTCTGCATCCTCAGCTCTTCCTGCTTGGCCTGGAGTAGCCACAAGTAAGACGCAGTGATGGGTCGTTGTAGTAGGAGGTGGAAGTACAGACACGTGTGAGTGAGCATTAGTGCTCTTCATGAAATGGCACCAACGTCTCTGCTTTTCTTTTCTCTCCTGAAAAAAAAAAAAAGAATATATGGCTTTTTCTTGTACTCTGTCACAGAATGAATAACATTCTGTGAACCAACATGAACAAACAGAGCCTTAACTTAACGTGGCTGATTTCACAGATCTTGGCAGATCTCTAGCTTTTCCAATGGCTATGCTAGCTCCTCCGGGACACTGTTGGAGTCAAGTCAAGATGTGTTGGGGTCACTTGGCTCAGTGGTTTCATTCAACTCCCTTTCCCTACCCCTTCCAGGTCCTTCCTTTTGTAGCTTTGTATTCCAGGACCTGTTCATCTGACATCCACCCACTTTGACAATCTTAGGTTTCATTTCAATGCTAGCTCCTCTCAATACCCTTCCAGAAGGAAAACACACTCTTGCCCAGGCAGATATGCTTGTTTATTGAGAAACACATACTTGGCAGTTATCATCCTCCGCTAATAAGGGCTAAATGTGAGTAGACAGGAGTAAGCCCTCAAATGACCAGAGAATTCTCCCCGAGATATTATCGATACACTTTTCATTTTCCAAAATGGAAACAGCTTCAGAGTTTCTGATTATACATGTGTCTTGTAGAAAGTTCAAGGGAAAAAAAATACGGATTAAATTACAGCTATGAAAATAGATCATCCGGAGAAAGTCACAACATAAAGTTTTTTACCAATCACATTTACATAGCACCCCACACATTCTTTTTGTTGTGATTTTTATTTAAAAAAATAGCATATTACTCATGTTAGCTAAGTTTTACTGCAGCAATAAATTAACTCTGGATTCTCAGTGGCTTAATAAAACAAAGATTTATTCCTCATACTTTTCCAACACAGATTGGCAGTGGCTCTGCTCTACTCAGCCATTCTGTGAGCCAAGCTCACAGAGACTCTTGTCTTGTGACCACACTGTCTGGACCGCATGGCCTTCTTGGTTGCTGTGGGTGGGGAAACGGGACTGTACAACCAGCATCAGTTTTTTACTGCCTCAGCCCAGAAGTCAAACAAGTCACTTCTGCACTCATTTTGTTGGCCAGAACTAGTCCTGTGATTCCACTTAACTTCAATGAAACTGAAAAATATGACTTTCTACACGCCCAGAAGAGGAGGAAGACCACATATTGATGAATACGGGTGATGTCCCCCACATGTGGATTTGTACTAAACATATTAATTTATAATCTACTCTTTTAGCCTTTGATTTGCCTTGGGCATCTTTCCATGCATCCTTGTCATTGTTAGTGACTGCACAGTATGTTAAGGTAAGTCTATACCACATTTTATTGACGTGATCCCTTATTAAGTGTGGATAATTAGATTGGTTTAATTTCTCTCTAGTAAAAACAATGTTGTGAAGAGCAGTCTTCTATATAGTGTCTGTGCATATGCTGGATTTTTTTGCTAGTGTGAATTTTCCAAAATGAAAGCTCCTAGTCAAAAAACATGCACATTTTTAAATAATTTGTTACAGATTGACCAAGAGTTCTTCAGAAAAAAAGGAACCTATTAAGTCCTGAGAATAATGATCAATGTGCTTATTTCCCAAAAATTGTTCCCAGGACTACAAAGTAAATTTCTCTGTGAATACAATCAATAAAAATGATATCTGATTTTAACTATTCCGTTTCTTTGTTGCTGATGAGAAAATTTTTTTCATGTGTTTATTAGGCCTTTGAATAGCGTGTTTTGTAAATTAGCCCATTATCCTCTTAATACTGTGATTCTCTTTTTGCTTATTAATTATTGGGAACTCCTTACATATTAACTACATTATTAACCTTTTAAAAATATATTACAGATATATTCTCTATATTTTATTTTGTCATGTAACTTTTTATAAGACTTAAAAATAATAAATAATTATTACATAATCTTTACCTCCATCCCATGATTCAAAATGCTGCTTTTATCATTCACTGGATATTTATATATATATTCTGGGCCAAATATGTGTTTTCTGTTGCCAGCCTCACCTTATTGCCTTATATTATTTTCTATTTCTTTAAAGATATGTGTATTTATTTGAGAGAAAGAGAGATTGAGGGGAGGGACAGAGGGAGAAGGAGAGAGAGAATCCCAAGCTGACTATCCACTGAGCATGAAGACCAATATGGGGCTGGATCCCAGGACCCTGAGATCATGACCTGAGCTGGAATTAAGAGTTGGATGCTCAGTGAGCCACTCAGGTGGCCTGCTTTATATTATAATGCGGTTTAAAATCGAGAAGGGAAAATTTCTATTTCTTACTCTTCCTTTTCAAAAACTTGACTGTTTTAATGCATTTACTCTTTCAGATCAAAAATTCTTAAAATTTCTGGCTTCAGGACTCTCTTGCATTTTTGAACATTCTTGAAGACTTCAAAGAATGCTTGTTTCATGTGTGTTATACCTACTGATATTCACTATTAGAAATTAAAACTAAAAAAAATAAAAACTGAGAACTATTCAAAATACTTATTTGCTAAATCATTTAAAAACAAATGCCATGTAACTATAACATGTTAACATAAATAATATAATTTTTATAAAAATGGCTATGTTTTCCAAAACAAATCATTGGAAAAGAGAAAGGTATTGTTTTACATTTTTGCAAGCCTCTCTGTCTGTCTGTCTCTTTTTTTCCGTTTTTGGTGGTAGAGCCCTGGTTACATAGCAGGGGTGAAAGGGTGTAGAACTCATGTGATCCATTTGGATTCCTTTAGGTGCTGTCTCAGACAGTGGTGACTGTGAACAGAACTGTGCTCACCTGAGTAGTGTGACTATCAAGAGCTCCGACTTCCCAGGAGCTGGGGTTTGGTTCATCCTGCTAGGCAAGCCCTGGGGACCAGCAGAGGTGATATCTGGGATAAGAGAGAATTGGAGTCTCCCAAGAAGTGAGAGAACAACCACTAGCCATAGCTCTAAGGACTATTGCTTCAAATCTTTCCAATGTCCAGTGTATTAGAACACTGCATAGTTCCTACATCCAACTCAGCATGCCATCTACAGGTGGATGTTGTCTTGGTTAAAGCCTATGAAGAAAATCTGACCCTACATAGGTAAGTATTTGGAATTGGGAGGGGTATTTTAATAGCTTTTTTGGCAACTATGGATATTCTTCTTTGATACTACACAAAAATTTAACAATTGGAAGTTTCTTAAAGATTGTTTGCTCTGTGGAGTCTGAAATGACAGCAACGAACTTTTCATACATTAAAACCTGTTTGCTTATCTTATCCTTTGAATAAATTGTTTACTCATGGTTTCGTAATGTCATGTATTGGTAATTTAGAAGATATTGGTTCATTGAGTTATGCAGCTTTCCCAAATGCTGCTATATTTCATTATACAAAATTTTAAAAAAATCACATTCATTAATGTCATCACTGATCTTATCAGAAAGTAGAGTCACCATTATATCTTTGACTGACTTCATTCAGCAGGCAGTCAGCAATGCTGGCTTAATAAGGCTTTTTTGTCTTCTCATTATGGAGTGCGCTTCTCCAGCCCTGGAAAAGGCTCCTCTGGCTATATTGTTTCTAGTTGGAAAAAAATGTAAAACACATTTTTTGGCTTTCAAAGAGCCCATCATGCCTACATTTAAATATTCAATGTCTTTTCCTTTAAACATCAAGCTATTAGTTTCAAAACGATGTAGCAAATTAACTGCATAGTACTATTCCACCATAATACCTTTTGACAATATTTTGTTGTGTGAGACACAATAAGGTGAATTATTAACATATAAGAAACCAAAGAGGGGCACCTGGGTGGCAGTGTTCTAATACACTGGACATTGGAAAGATTTGAAGCAGTGGTGGAGCACCTGCCTTTGGTTCAGGTCTCGATCCATCCTGGGGTCCTGGGATCTAGTCCTACATCAGTCTCCCCACGGGGAGCCTGCTTCTGCTTCTGCCTATGTCTCTGCCTCTCTCTCTGTGCCTCTCATGAATAAATAAATAAAATCTTAAAAAAAATAAACCAAGGAAACAGAAATGTTTGTCATATTTTTGTTTTGTATTACAGTTTTCCCCAGTTTCCTTGGAATAGATTCCTTCTTGTCATAAAGTTGATGAATTCTCTCAAGCCCACTTGACCTTTCTTCAGGATCTAGACGAAGGTGGTAAATTTGTGAGTTGAGAAAGTTTGTCTTCTGATCTTCTCTAAGCCAATAATCTGTCCATAAATACAAGAAATTAAGTTATAAGTAAGGTTTCTTTTACTTTTGAACAAAATATTACATTCTAAAATAAATTTTATGTAAAAAATGATAATTTGGTAAAGTTTTCTTTTTTCTTTTTTTAAAGATTTTATTTATTTCTCAGTAAAGTTTTCAAAACATGTTAGGACTTGCAAAATCTGACAATAGGATGCATTATTTCTTGTTGGTTTCTGCATAGGTGTGAGGAAAACATTGGGATTTTAAAGTAATGCTTTACAGGGTATTATGGATATTTTTGCAGGAAAAAGTAAGAGGACAATGGGACACAGTCAAAGCACAGACAGCAAACTGAGGTAATCTTCAAAAATTTACACATTTATCCTCTACATTGGCTACTTTTGAACATTTTGAAGAAACCCATGAATACAAAAGCACACGATCTGTTAGCGGTCAGAATGATGACATCATTGCATGTCGTGTAGCCTGTGAGAAATTCTGTCACACATTTGGACACAAATTGGAAGTGAAAATGGAAAACAGCACCTGAGTACTGTTATGGAAATAACTGGGTCTAGCAGACTGTCCCCTGAAAGAGCATGGGGAGCACCTCAGGGTCTCAGATCACCATTGTTCCAGATGATCACTAGAATTTTCTTTTTAAATCAAATTCTA
Organism: Vulpes lagopus; assembly: GCF_018345385.1. Classification (NCBI taxonomy): domain Eukaryota; kingdom Metazoa; phylum Chordata; class Mammalia; order Carnivora; family Canidae; genus Vulpes; species Vulpes lagopus. The sequence continues at coordinate 116,340,651 of NC_054827.1, forward strand.
AAAGCTAATTCCACAATGAGTTTGGCTAGAATGGACTCAGCTGGACAGAGAATTATTATTTACAGAGGCTTGATAGCTTAAATTTCTTTTATGTCCTTTAGCCAAGTTCTATATGACACTTTCTTATATTTTGTTAAGTATATTACCAGGTAATTTTTGTTGTATCTCAAGATTCTTCTTTTACTTTTTAATCAGTTCTCTTGAAGTGAAATTATCCATTGCTACAGCCTCAACTAAAACATTTTGGATGATTCCAAAACCTTTATCTCTCTATACTTGATTATTTCCTAAGCTTCTCACCCAGATAACCAACCTTCTGTTTGACTTTTTCTTATGATAAAGAATTCTAATACTGCAGAAGAGAGCACATTAATCTCAGGTAAAGCAGAAGACTGCCTTTGGCAAAATCCATTGGTTTTCAGGAGAACTTGAACCCCATGAAGTGTCCCACCACAAATTCTGCACTGCCTTCAAAACAAAGCCAAGTTCCTCGCTGTGACCCTTGGAGTCCCTTCACCAACCAGCCCCTCTCCAGCTCCTCCCCCAGACAACCAGAGCCCCAAACATATCAAACTGCTCAGATCATGCCAGTGTCTCCTTCATGGTTTTTCTCCTCAGCTCAAACATTGTCCAGTCTTCAGATCTCTCCTGACAACCTCCAAGCTCCACGCAGAGTGGGTTGTCAATGTTTCTGAGGTTCGGTGTCCCTGGGTGCACCTGTTAGAACACATATCTCATTGCATTGTACTCTATCTATGTATCTGTGTTTTCTCTAGACTACAAACTCTTTGGGGTGCCATGCTCATTATTGTGATTCTCTCACTGTCCCTAGGACCCATCCAGTGGACCTTAATTGTTGAATTGAGCATTGAATCGAATGAGTGAATGAAATAATGAAGAAATGAAGAAAACAAAATTTGTATGCTGAACTTCCAAACTGAACCCATAAAGGGATGGAAAATATCACACATTTATGTAAAAAAAATTACCTTAGGCATCCAGGATAATAAGCTCTGGAAGTTACCGAATTGCAAATGGTTTACAATCAGTTGTTTTATTGAACATCTCACACAGTTTAATTTGGATTGATTACAACTTTGGAAAACCCAGAACCAAGGTAAGCTTTAGAAAAACATGGTCCATAATTGAGGCAGCTAATGACCCCTTCTGGGCGGCTGGGTTGCATGTAAGCATCCCTGTCCTCAGCCTGGTTTGCCATAAAAAGTGCCATCAGAGGAGCCCACGGATGGTGTTAGCCTTTTCAAACTTCCAACAAGGGAGCTCCAAGCAATCAGATTGTAACAGCCAATTAATCTCTGGGTGGTGTTGGTGTAGCACTGGGTGCGTTGCAGTAATGAGCTCTGCTGCAGGCTGGAGGCTGGGACTGACTGCTCCCAGGACAGTCGTAGATACCTGGGGCTCACCCAGCTGGGGCCTGCAGAAGCGTGATCAGATGCTCTGTCATAACCCGGTGGGCCTCTGAGGAACAACCTGGAGGTAAACATCCTCAAAATGGGCAAACCTCTTTACAGAACCCCTTGCAGACTTTTCTAGAGGATCAGGTCTGCTGCTGGGTGATGCTTCAGTTGCAAACCGAGTCATAAAGAGGCCTTAACCTGGTTCTCCAGCCCAAGAAAGGTCTCTGCTTTCCCCAGGGCTGTGCTCTCCATCCTCCCAGCCAGCTGCCTACACCATGAATGTGCAGTCTGGGATTTCTTCCTTCACCTCCCATCCCCCAAATCCTTCTGCACTGTGATGCAGCAATCTCCCCTGGAGTCAGAGCATAACAAGGTCAACCCTGGTCCTTCCTTCATTGTAAGCAATGGGCCTTTCTGCATCCAAACTCTAGCAGGTAAAACACCCCCAGCCAGGCAAGGGATTACATTCTTGGGGCTGGGATGTGGCTTCGGTGGGCAGGCCACATGGAGCCCACAGAGCAGGAGGTGCCATGTGGGGGTGGGAGGGTGCATCTAGTCATATGGGGACCAGAAAAGTGTGGATTCTTGGGGAGTGCACTGGGGCTGTGTTTAGAGATGAACTGTGGAAAGGGACACAAGAAACTGAGGTTTTTGGAATATAAGTTCAGGGTTGAGTTTAGGAACCAAACAAAGAGAAATTAAATAGTATGTAGACAGCCCTGTGGAATGATTTTTAATTAGGAAACTCAGTCCCCAGCGTCCCTGAGATTTCAGTGTCCCTGAGATTTTAGGGCCTGAATTCCTGAGGTACACAATTTTGCTCTCTCCCTCTGACGCTTCCTTCTCACCATGTTGGACAGTGACTGATGTGTGTGTGTGTGAGTCCGTGTTGCAGACTCTGGCCTGTGCATGATGGGCCATCCAGCTCAGCATGAGCCTGATGCTCCAGGCCTGTCAAAATGCCTGCATTGAGAAAGCCCAGCACCAATACAGGGAGCGGGTTCTGTGAAGGTCTGTGAAGCTCCCACACCCTTTGAGGCTGAACATTTTCTGTGTCTTGAGAGAGGGAATATTTAAAGCTCAGCAGCTTTTCCTCTGGTATCCGTACAGAGCCTGAAGGGCATTGGAGGTCACAGGCAGCCACAGAGGTGCCTCATGTGATCTTCTGTGTCCATGTCCCTATGGCCACTACAGCAAATTGATACACATTTAACAGTTAAAAATTACACAAACTTATTATCTTACAGTCCTGGATATCAGAAGTCTACAAAGGGTGTGCAGGACTGAGTTCTTTGTGGAGGCTCTAGAAATAGAGAGAACAGACTCCTGGCTCAATGGTTGAGCATCTGCCTTTGGCTCAGGGCATGATCCTGGGGTCCCAGGATCGAGTCCCACATCGGGCTCCCTGCAGGGAGCCTGCTTCTCCCTATGCCTATGTTTATGCCTCTCTCTGTGTGTCTCTCATGAATAAATAAATAAAATATTTAAAAAAGGAAAAACAAAGAAATGGAGAAAACCCATTTCCTTGTCTTTCCCAGTTTCTAGAAGCCACTTGCTTTGTTTGGCTCATGGCTCCTTCTTCTATCTTCAAAGGCAGGAACCACCATAGCATCTTCATCTCTGTGTTTCTGACCTCTGCTTCCATCATCACATCTTCTTTGCCTCTGACACCCCCGCCTCCCTCTTATAAGGAGCTTTGTGACTGACTACACGGGCCCCCCTGGGTAATCTAAGATAAGATCCCTATCTCAAAATCCTTACTTATTTGCAAAGTCCCTTTCTGGATGTAAAGTAGCATATTCACTGGGGGTTAGGATGTGCACATCCTTAGGGGTGCGTGGGGGAACATTATCCGCCCTCCAAGAAAGGACTAGGTATAGACAGAAGTTCTATCAGACCCCACTACAGCCCAGGATTTCCTGGCCCAGCCCTGCTCCTTTCATGGGATGACTCTCATACAGTTGTTGCTCCACCTTCCAATAAATATCTGCTTTCTGGGGGACCTGAAATGTCACAGTTGATGCTTGCTTGGATGGCCCTGTTGTGTGAATAAAGCCAACAGAAGCCCATGTAGTACATTCACATTACACTTTACCTATAACACTTGACCACTGAGCTTGAGCATGTCTGACACAGCTCCTCTTCCGTATCACCTTAGGGATGAATGGTGAGCCTCTCCAGAGTCTCTCAATGGGGAAGGAAAGAATGGTGTAGTGCAACCAGCACACCATCTTTAGGGTGCAAAAAGAGATATACCATAAGAACTGAGGATCTCTATCCTTTCCCTAGTCATTATTTTTAATTTGTGAAGTTACTGGGAGTCAGGAGGCATCTATTTTTTTTTTATTGGAATTCAATTTGCCAACATATAGCATAACACTCTGTGCTCATCCCATCAAATGCCCCCCTCAGTGCCCGTCACCCAGTCACCTCCACCCCTTGCCTACCTCCCTTTCCACCACCCCTTGTGCGTTTCCAGAGTTAGGAGTCTCTCATGATCTGTCTCCCTTTCTGATATTTCCCACTCATTTTCTCTCCTTTCCCCTTTATTCCCTTTCACTATTTTTTATATTCCCCAAATGAATGAGACCATATAATGTTTGTCCTTCTCCGATTGACTTATTTCACTCAGCATAATACCCTCCAGTTCCAACTACGTCAAAGCAAATGGTGGGTATTTATTGTTTCTAATGGCTGAGGAATATTCAATTGTAGCCATAGACCACATCTTCTTTATCCATTCATCTTCGATGGACACCGAGGCTCCTTCCACAGTTTGGCTATTGTGGACATTGCTGCTAGAAACTACGGGGTGCAGGTGTCCCGGCTTTTCACTGTATCTGTATCTTTGGGGCAAATCCCCAGCAGTGCAATTGCTGGGTCGTAGGGCAGGTCTATTTTTAACTCTTTGAGGAACCTCCACACAGTTCTCCAGAGTGGCTGCACCAGTTCACATTCCCACCAACAGTGCAAGAGGGTTCCCCTTTCTCCACATCCTCTCCAACATTTGTTGTTTCCTGCCTTGTTAATTTTTCAGAAGGCATCTATTATGCAGAAACAGCACACTCATATTTGCAAACTATGTTGGTACCGATTCCTCCTCAATTTCCCCACTCAATCCCATACTGTCTTCTACATTTGACTGACAAGGAAACTAAGGTTTGCCCAGGTATGTCACTTGAGAAAATCCCAGAGTTAGTGAGGTTGGAGGCATTGCTGAGACATACATGGTCTCATTTGGGTTTCCTGGAGCCTGGAGGGCAGTGGGAAGAGGTCCAGCCACCTGAACTTCATGGAGGAGAAACATAAAGCTCAGAGATGCTGAGGGACCTGCCCCTGGTAGCACAGCTGAGATTCCACCCCAAGGCTATTGTCCTTTCTGATATATGGTACTGCCACTTAGACAGTGATGCTGCTAATTTTGCACAAATAACTAGTAATTAATTAGCAATCATCAAAGCCTGAGAGTTTGGAGAAAATAGAAATCAGGAAAGAATAGACTCCACACAGTCCCTGACTTCATTTCATAATGTTTATTTTCCATTCATATGCCACTCAGCATGTCTCATATATTTTTAATGAGAACGTTCTATTAATGCCAATGGGATTGATTTTTAAGGGCGCATTAGGAGCAGCAAAACACGACTACTGTGCAGAATTGACTAAGATCCATTATCCAACCACATTCACTCTGACCTTAACCCTGGCCAGCAGAGAAAAATGGGACATTAGCATGTCTTGAGAACCTTGTATGCCAGCATGGGAGAAGGCCTGAGCCCATGCTGGTTCCGAACATGTGTTCCTTCTGAATAGCCTTGCATGAGGAGCTGACCACAGAGCCAGCCCAGGTTTGGGGAGAGCAAGGAGTCAGAGGGGCTTGCATGGTCCCACGTACTACCCCCAACCCCACTGGACTTGGCATCCCACAAGGCTCGCAGGACACACACAGGGTCTAGGAATGGACTTCAGCTCTGGGTGCACTTTTGCATCAGTTCCCTCATCTGTATACTGGGCATAGTTCCCATACTTAATCTATATGCTTTCAGGGCTGATTAAATGAGTTAATAAATGTGAAACTCTTAAAGCCGTCCTTGGCCTGTACTATGAGCTATAGAAGAGCTAGCTAATGTTATGGGGATTGCTGCTGCTTTTGTTACTAGAAGAAGGAAAGCATTGTCAGATCTATCAGAAGCATGGTACAGATTCTCTAGGTGGTGCTTCAGGTATGTGACAAAGAGGTACTGTACTCAGATAGTCTTCCATAATGGAAGCTTATGATGGGATACAGAAATATTTCTTCACCAGAACTCCTTGGACAGCCCTCTATTTATCTAGAAGCATCAGCAGTAATGTCTATTGTGAAGGGTGCTGAGCTAAAGCCTAACACGCTGTCACTAACTGTCTTGTCTGCTGGTTCTTTTACCTTTGAGGTGTTTGCACCTGTATGGGTTTGAGCAAAGCTGAATGGTTCTGGGAGATAAAAGCATGAGAAGTTTGAGGTTCCATGACTAGAGGAAGAGGCAGCACAGAGGTGTTGCACAAGAGGATGAGGTGAGGGAAGGAGGAAAACAGCAACCACAAAACCTACAGAGAGTGGTGAGCCTAAGGAAGGCTTTGGACAGAACATTTGTAATTTAATGTGTGATTTTAAATGGTTTGAAGTAGAACTTGGGACATAAACCTCTTCCTCTGTCCCTTCCATGAACTCTTTGGTGGAACTAAAATTCATATGGAGAAAATGTTTGCCTTTAATAGTAGTCAAAAATATGTTGGAGAAAACAATGATAAATAAACTGATACCATTAAAAAATAATGACATGGATGTGACAAAATAATTATTCCAACATTGCTCACACCATGGTCACTGGGATAGCTCTTTGGGCAACAGCAAGCTGTACCAAAGTCATATAAACATGTATGTCCTTGAACCCAATTCTATTTCTGGGGATTTGTCCCAAGGAAATAATTTAAAAGAAAAAATTCTGAATTTTGGAAGATATTGAATGTTAATTGCAGAATTAACTTTAATAGGGAAAACAGAAAAAGACTAGATCTCAGAAAAACAGTTAAGTAAGGAATTTTATAACCACTCTATGGAAGCTTAGGTGGTCATTAAAATGGTAATTTTTAAAGCAAAGTGGAAAATGCTTATGATATGGTATTAACTATGGAAAAGAAGGACATATAATTATATTTATACCTTAATAAGTGTGCAGCTATGTTTGGGCCTAAACAAAGATTAGACAGGAATACAGGAAAAATAAGCTAGCTGATGTGTTGAGGGGTGGAATTGTGCATCTGAGTGCTTAAGTTTTTCAAATCTTTTATTCTTTTTTTTAAGATTTATTTATTTGTTTGAGAGACAGAGAGCAGGGATGGGGAGGGAGAAGGCAGAGGGAGAGAGAGAGAGAGAGTCTCAAGCAGACTCCCTGCTGAGCATGGAGCCAGACATGGGGCTCTATCTCACGACCCTGAGATCACGACCTGAGCTGAAACCAAGAGTCAGACGTTTTACCAACTGTGTCACCCCAGAGCTCCTCAAGTCCTTTGTTCTTATTTGAGTGTTGCAGAGCCCTATCTCTCCTCCCTGGCAAGGGGCTAGAGCAGCACATAGTACTCGGTCTCTGGAGGGGCTCTAGAGCCAAGGTGAGGCATGAGATTAGGTGAACATTTCTGGAGCTAGAAGAAGGGGCACCTGGCCTCTGCAGCTGGACCAGTGTGGTTGCAAGGAGAGGAGGCAGCTCTGCAACATCAACTTTAGGAATTCAGACAAGACAGGGACTCCTGGGGGGCTCAGTGGTTGAGCATCTGCGTTCAGCTCAGGGCCTGATCCCGGTCCTGGGATCGAGTCCTGCATCAGGCTCCCTGCAGGGATCCTGCTTCTCCCCCTGCCTGTGTCTCTGCCTCTGTCTATGTATCTCTCATGAATAAATAAATAAAATCTTTTTAAAAAAAAAAAAGGAATCCAGACAAGACAAAATACAAATGACAACACTGACAGAGGCAAAGTGATGGCTGGGGTCTTCTAGAGGGCACACATCTAATGGGAGAGGACCAATTAGAACACAAATCAGAAAGGACTCCATGGCGCTTGGGTTTGAGCTCCCCCAGGTAGCTTTTGGGGAGGGGGTGACCTGCTACTTTGAAGATAAAAGGCAGATTTCCCTGGCTACTCTCTGAGTTGTATCTTCTCCAGGTGAATGTATACAAGGATTACCACCTATGGCATTGCCACAAGCCAGGCATCCCTCTATAATATCCTCAGATTCCTCATTCCAGGTTACTGGGAAGATCAGCAGAGATTAAAGTGAATGGTGCACTCTCCATGCAAAGGGTAGGGGGGTTGATGTAAAACAATGTAAGCTCTCTGGGACAGACACCTGGAGTCAAAGGCTACTGGGAACAGGAGCAAAAGAATATTCTAGAAGCAATGGGACACAGGTGCAGATATCTCTTTGGAGTCCCATCCAAATGTTCAGAGAATGATAGTTGCCATACTGCCAAACAAGCTTAACTCTTTCTTCTATCTTTCTTTCATCTTAAGGGAAGACAGGGCTTGCCCCTTAGACCACTGACTGCCTGCCAACTGGGGAGGATTTTACCCATAAAGGATATTTGGAAACGTCCAGAGGTGTTTTTGGTTGTCACAACTGGAAGGGGGTGCTATGGGCACATGGGCCAGGTTAGTGCCAAATACCTTCTAATGCAGAGGACAGGACCCCATAACAGCCCAGAATGTCAGTAGAACCCAGATTGAGAAACTTTGCTTTAGACCCATCCCACTTATTGGAATGCCCACCAACCATGGCCAAAAATAACTGATGATAATGGTGATTATGGTGGTGGTAGTGGTGATGGTGGTAATGGTGATGTGGTGATGATGACAATGGTGGTGATGGTCGTACTGATGGTGATAGTGATGGGTGATGCTGGTGGTGGTGGTGGTGGTGGTGATCATGGTGGTGATCATGGTGATCATGATGATGGTGGTAATGATGGTGATGGTCATGGTGGTATCATCCTGTACTTACAATGCACATGTAGTTTGTATATATTAATTCATCAGATCCTTCCTACCCAACAAGATGGGCAGAAGTTATTATTCCTATTTTGAAGGTGAGACCATATAGGGTGAGAGAGGGCAGTAATTTGTCTTAGGTCACATAGTGAGCATAAGCCTAAGGCAGAACTGGTTTAGAGTCTTGATGTTTTCTAATTGTAAGCTTTTTCCACTGCATTGATTGAATTCTGTGAATATAAAAAGAAAGAAAGGCCAAATGATGCTCCTAAATCCTGAATTTGTCTCAGGCTTTACACATTAGTGCTGGAGCCAGGATTCCTCATTCCCAGACTATTCTAAACACACACCCCTATAAGACACACAGAGACTCAGAGAGACTGACAAAATATATGTTTCTATGACTGACACCATTGTGAAGTTGGGAATTTGGTTGCTTATCTAATTCTTCTGTGCAATTTATATCAATTAGAAAGCCACATGCAAAGAGCAACATCCACTAACCTCTCTTTTCCTTGTAGTTGATACTCCATAGTAACTATGGATAACTAAAATTTTTACAGACTTATCCCCCAGAATTAAATATGAATTAAATGTAAACTTGGTATTTTCTTTATTTGCCAAAAAAAGACTCAGTTGTGTCTTGGGCATTTGCTGGGAATTGATATGCACTAATTTTCATGAAACCTCACATCGCCAACCACATTTTTCTTGAAAAATACCAAGCATGATGCCCTCAGTCCTCCTCTCCCTGTCCCATTGTCCTCCCTTCCTTTATGAGTGTCACTGACGAAGGTTGGAAACCCAACTGCTTACTAACTGGCTGGAATATAAAGTTGGCATTATGAAATTGGCAGAAATAAAATAATCAAGAATGGCATCCAAATAGCTGGCCCAGATGGCCAAGTTAAATCATCCAGCATTACAGAGCTACAGCATAGAGGAGTCTGAGTGAGAAATGGTGGTGAGAACTGGGGAAGTCTGGCTCAAGTGATTGTGTTGAAGGATGAACTATGGCTCTGGGTGTGTAATATGTCTCTGAATATTGTGTTGTAGTGTCTTTTTAAAAAACTGACATATAACATTATGTAAGCTTCAGCTGCACATGATGATGTGATACATTTATATATTGCAATGCGATAACCACTGCAATTTAGCTCACAGTCTTATCAACACTTGGTCTCTTTTGTCTTCTCGATGATAGCCACCATAACAGGCGTGAGGTGATGTCTCATGGTGTTTTTGATTTGCATTTCCCTGATGTTCATGATATTGATCATCTTTTCATGAACCCATTGGCCATTTCTGTATCTTCTTTTGAGCAATGTCTACTCAAATCCTTGGTCCACTTTTTAATTGGATGGTGTTTTTGGTTTTAAACTTTATGAGTTCTTTCTATATTTTGGATATTTACCTCTTAAGCACAAGTGACAAAAGCAAAAATCAACAAGTGGAACTCCATCAGACAATATGAAAAGGCAACATACAGGCTGAGAGAAAATATTTGCAGATCATCTATCTGTATTACAGGGTCTTGAATCAGGGGTTGGTTATTCTGTGAGTAACAGTTATTTTAATAGGATTGTTCTTCACCCTGAAGACATTAAAACGTTACTGTTTTATTACCATTGATGGGTACTAGAATTCTAGGAGATAGGGGTGGGGTCTGGGATGGGATGAAGCTTTGGGGTACTATTGGATGTCAGCAACATCTAGTAGAGATTCAAAGGCTGCCGGGAGTGCTTCTCTTGAAATTTTTCCCTCTTCTTGGATTTGCTCTGGCAGCAGCACTCAACCCCCTTGCAAGAAGTTCTTTCATCTCATATCTCAAACTGTTGCCCTCCTCTGCCCCTAGTGGGACTGATTCTCCTAACCTGGATGCCCTGAGAAAAACCGAAGAAGTAGACTAGCCACATGAGTAGTGTGTCCACTCTTTAGGTGATCAGCTGTGGCCAAGGGGATGGGTGCCACAATAGGCTGCCCCCTCCAGAGTAAAAATAACCACATAGCACTTCTTCCGTGGCTTATTAATATTCCTAGCATCTACTCATAGGAGCTTTTATTCCCCATCACAACACTAGGAGGCAATCCATGACGAAGTACTCATAAAATCATCCCTCTTCTGAGGATGCAGAACTAAGGCACGGAGAGGTTAAGAGACTTGTCTGAGGGAAGTTGCAAAATTGAGATTAGAATCCAGGCAATTCTGACCCAAAGCCATGCTTTGGATCACCAGTCCACAGCAGGTCTTACTGAATGTTGGAGGGAAGAGGGTGAGAGGCTGCTCCGAAGAGGGTAGATATTCGGAGAAAAGAGGAAGAGTGGTGGGCAACCAAGTACATAAAATCCCTTGTTCTTACCACGCATCACGTGAGGATGGCCTCTGCTCTGTGTGGCTGCACAGGACCGGCACGTGGAGCACCTGGTGGCCAGGACAGCCTTGTAAGTGATAGAGGTCATTGTTTTTTGCATCATCCGTACTTGTTCTAATTTTATTCTCTCTTGGTGTTTGAATAGCTCCTGTGAAAACTGCAAGCATCCGTGCTAAGGAGAAGTGAAAGAGCCAGCTGTGTCCAGGCTCAAACAGGGGAAACCACGTTTGAAGGTGGCGGCAGGATGTAGGAGCAGAGCCCGTACAGAGGAGATCGCGTGCAAGAAGAGCATTTGAGCTTTGGCACAAGGCCACAGTTCCCCAGGTAAAGATTGACCTCTGAGTGCTCCCACTTTCGGGACCCTGCGTCTTGTCTTTTGAGGAAGCTGAGACCCCTCAGGAGATCATAGTGGGCCTTTACATGACCCCAAAGCTAACACTGGTTGGGTGCCTACCCTGGACTGCAGCAGGTCCCAGAGGTAGATGTAGATGTATTTGTTTAAATGAGGGAAAAAGTAAAAGTAAAAAAGTGAAAGCCTGAGGGTAAGGCACACCCCACTTCTGAGGAGAAGGGAAGTTTGAAGCAGCCTGGAGTCCACAAGGCATCCAGAAGGGGCTCCCTGCGGCTTTCCTGAGAACTGACTCAGCCAGACTCCTGCATTTCCAGGCACAGAGGTGTTTTAAGTGCTCCAGGCAGGGGAGGCCTTTCTGTCTGCCCAGCCAGCTCTTCCCAGTGCGACTGGTGAGAACAGGAAACCTGGCTGGCCAGGGAGTGGATGGGGGTGTGTGGGGTAGGAGGGGTGGCTGGACGGGGTGGGGGGTGGGGGCATCTGAACTGGGGTTAGGGCCCTGCTTCTCTTCCCACTTCTTTCTCTTCCTGATCTGCCAGACCGGCTTTGTCCTGTGCTTCTCACCCGCAGTGCATTTGTACTTGGGAGGAAGGTCTTAAAAGAGAGTTACACAATTATGATTGCTTCCTCGGAGCCAGGCGGGGACGAAGCTGATTTACGGGCTCCTTCCCCAGCTCGCACATTCACCGTCCTGCAGCTACACGCGACCCTGCCCAGCACCACACTCGTTTCTGAGCAGACTTCACCCCGTTCAGGAGGCTCTGGACTCTGCATACCAGAGGGATGAAAGGTAGTTTTGATTCCAGTTGTGGAAAGGAAGTGGGGAGGGCAGTTTAATATTCCTGCCAGAGTTCTCTGTAAGATCAGATTTCTGCTTTTTTTTTTTTTAAGAGAGGGAGTTGGGCTCACTCCACTGAACAGTCAAGAAATGGCCATGCTAATTGCTGTTGAAAAGAAGGAGCTGCAATTCACTTTGATGTGAGGTTAATAGATCTTAGTCCTGTTTATCATTCCTTTCCATAGATCAAAACTCAAGCCGTCGCCTCCTCTGGCATTTGCACGTTTCGAGCATTGTGCTTCTCATAGAATCAGATATCCCTTCCCTCAGGCTACTCCAGGTAGGAACTAAAGAGATATGAGGGGAACTTGATCTTCTTATTGTTAAATGTGTCTTGAGTGATTGAAGAAAACCACTTCCTTGGTTCACAGGTTCTGAACCACCAGTTGAAGGCTCGGGATTACTGGGGAGATGTTGGTCAGTCGTCTACCCCTTGATTTCCTCAAGCTCTGCCACTCTTCTCTCCTTAGAAGCATAAGTGCCCTGGCTTCCACCACCAGGCTCAGGTGAGAAATCATGAGGTTCTACCCACTGAAAAGCAAGGCTTTGATCTGTGATAGGCTTTCCTTGATCTAACTGGGTGGCTTATAAACACTGATTAAGCAGCTACTCCGTGCCAGTGCTGCCTCTGGCACAGGGAAAGTGGAGATGGATCAGATTCAGTCCCAACCCTCCCGGGATCCACATTCTGGGGGACAAACAGCTAGCCGATTAATTACAGTGCAGTGTTATAAATGCTTCATCCCAGGAGCACTAATCCTGACCTGGAGATCAGAGAAACTGTGTCTTGAAGGATGAGTAGAAGTTCTCAGATCAAAGGAATGGAGAAGGTACCTGTGAGGGACAGAGAGAGCATAAGGTGAGGAGGGGTCTGAGGATGCTGGGGACCCTTGGGGGACGCAGGGCGGCTTCGTGTGGCAGAGGATGTAAAGAGGCAGCTCATTAGAAAGGGGAGCAGGAGATGCGTCCTGGAGGTCTTACAAATCATGCCAAGGAGTTAGGTTCCATTTTATAAGAATAGAGACCCATCAGAGCGTTTTGAGCAGAGACGTGCAGGACCATCTGTGTGAAAGCAGTGAAGGCAGGAAGACTTGTCAGAAGCTGCAGTTCGGAGGAAGAATCCTGAGAACTTCAGAATGGCAGCAGAACAGAGAATAGAGATGAGGCGAAGATTCTCCAAGCATTTTGAAGATATTTTGGGGAAAACAGAGATTTAAAAAAATCTGAGTTTAAACATTAGTTTTACCACTTCCTGCCCAATTGATATTGGCCAAGACTCTATGATTCAATTTTCTTGAGCTCTACAATATGGATAGTAATCATAATATCTGCCTCATAGATTGAATGTTGTGTGGAGGCCATGAGAGAGCTCTGCATAGACTATCAAATACAGCCAAGGGCCTCAGCCACTGGGCTCTGAAGTCATTGCTGGTTTGTCCCTGGCTCTGCCTCGCTGGGGCTACTGCCAGGGTCCACAGGGGAGCTTGTTCACAGGAGACACAAGTCTTGGACATCTGACTTTGGCCTTGCTGAGTCTCACTTGGACTGGCTGGGGCCGAGAACATTTCTATGCATCCCTCCCTCTCTCCCCTTTATATGGGTCAGAGGCTTGCATGGTTCCCACCCTTGCCCAGCCTTCCCCACTCTCTTCACAGGTGGCTTAACTAATGAAATCCTTGCGTATTCAATCCCATTCTGGCACCGCCTCTCAGAGAATCTGGACTGAGGTAAATTGTAAACTCTATCGCAGAGCAACCCAATTACCCACAAATTGATGAATGCTCAGGCAAATTGTTCTATATTCACAGGATGGAATATTATTCATTCATAAAAAGAAGGGAAGTACTCACACATGCTACAACATAGATTGGCCTGAAAACACAAGAAATCCATATGCTGAGTGAGAGACGTCAGCCATGTACTAAACTGTCACATTGGTACGAAATATTCAAAATAGGCAAATTCATAGAAATGGAAAGAAGACCAGCAATTGCCAGGGGCTGGGAAGAAGGGGAAATGAGGTTATTCTGGAGAGTGGACATTCTGGAGATTGGACATTTATTGGGAAGTTTATTTTAGCTCCAGTTGTGGCGATTGTGTCACATGCTAAGTACACTAAATACCACTGATTTGTGTACCTTAAGACGGTTAAAATGGTGATTTTTATGTTACGTGTATGTTTTCACAACTAAAAAGCCCTCGATGCAGGTGTTAGGTACATTATTACTACAACAGTAGTTCTTCTCCATTGGCATTCCTCACCCCCAGCTCCTCGATCCTTTCTTTCCTGGCTTCCTCTCCCCACCAATCCATTGAAACTCCTTCACTAAACTTCCCAACCCCCTGGTTACTCCTCACGCTGGTTTTCCAGAAGAAATCTTCTCTGATGCCTCTGACAGCAATCCCTCCTCCTTTCTCCTGGTGTTGTCTCGTGCCCCCTTTTGCTCTGGTTTTGCTCGTTTCCCTATTCCTTTTAAACCTTGGAGGTCCTAGGGTTGGTCTCAATCCATGCTCAAAAAATGATGATGCCTCCAGAAGTACGACTCAGCCTCACATGCTCACTTGAGTTTCAGTGTCCTCCTGGAATGGAGATCACCGGGATGCTTTCCGGCCTCCCTACCCATCCCACTGAGTGTCACCATTAAACATGCACTGGGTTTCTCTTTGGTCTCACCCCTCTCTCTCTCAACCTCCAAATCAACTTTGCCTAGAGTTTGTTCAAAGCTACAGACTGGAAAAAAAAAAAAAAAGCTACAGACTGTTCGTGTGGTTTAAGCCCACGCTGCTACACCCTCTCGGCACTGTTCCTGCTGAGATGCTCCCTGCCATTAACCTAGACTGCACAACAGCCTCTTGCTGGTCTTCGTGCCTTCCCTGCCTCCTCTTTCCAAAATATCCTTTTTGTTGCTGCTAACATAATTTTCAGCAATGGAAACATGACCACTCACTGCCCAGTGTGGAATTCTTTAGGGACCCCATGTGCATCTTCTATAACATGACTCTAGAGTCCTGCAGGAGTCACAAGGTGACTTCTCACCCTCCCACACAGGCTGCCCTGCCCTTCCTTCTGGACCAGAGAGTCTCAGCCTGGGCTGCATATGAGATCACATGGGGAAGATGGCTGAGCATCCCTGACTGGAGATTCCAGGCTGGGGCCCCAGACACTGTTTTATTTTGTTTGTTGAAGCTTCCAGATCCTGTCAATGTGCATCCAGGGGTGACCACAACTTGAACCAGCCTTACACCAGAGGTGTAGAGACCCTAGGTCCCCAAGATGCAGAGAAGGAATCAAGGTAGGCAGCCTTCCATCCCCCATCCTGTCATGATGTTTTATTTTTTTTTAAGATTTTATTTATTTATTCATGATAGAGAGAGAGAGAGAGAGGCAGAGACACAGGCAGAGGGAGAAGCAGGCTCCATGCACCGGGAGCCCGACGTGGGACTCGATCCCGGGTCTCCAGGATCGCGCCCTGGGCCAAAGGCAGGCGCCAAACCGCTGCGCCACCCAGGGATCCCTGTCATGATGTTTTAAAGACAGAGTTTACCACCAGTTGTGTAGCAAAGATTCCTGGAAACTTTCCCTGGGCCCTGCTGAGATGAAAACTTGTTTCCTCCCTACCTGCTGGAGAGGGGAGGGCATGGAGTCTTCAGTGTGTGAGTGGAACAGAGAGTCTCAGGTTCTTTAGGAGCAGCCGGGTGGCACAGGGAAGGGTGGAGGCTGACTCCAGCAAGAACCACCTGTCACTTGCCACCACTCTTACATGCCTGGCTGTGAGAGTTTGCTGGGGCTGCAGTAACAGACCGTCACGAACTAGCTGGCTTCAGTAGAAGCCAGCGTTCCACGTGGGGGCACGGTTGGTTCTTTCCAAGGGCAATGAGAAAGATTCTGCCCCATGCCTCTCTCTCTCAGCCTCTGGAGGTTTGCTGGCCATGTTTGGCAGTCTTCTCTGGTAGTTCATGCCCTAGCTAGGACACATCACCCTGATCCCTGCTTTCATTGTCATGTGCAGTTCTCCCCAGGAGCCTGTGTCCAGAATACCCCTTTTTATAAAGAGCCCAGTCATTGGATTAAGGGTCCAACCAACTCCGCTATGACCTTCTCTTAACCAACTGCATCTGTAATGACCCTTTTTCCTAACAGGGTCACATTCTGAGATACTTGTGGTCAGGACCTCGCCATCTGAATTTAGGGGGTGACACAATTTAGCAGGGAGGTCAAAGTTTTGCCTAACTGATGCCTAAGGAAGTGAGTCACCGCTCCTCTCTGCCCACCCAAAGCAACTCGGACCTGAGACAAGAAAGGAGAGAGAGAGAGACCACGTCTGCACCACATCCCAATCCCCAAGCCGCCTTAATTTCCTTTTAACCCCTCACACCCTGTCTCCATCCCAGTTGCCAGTTTTAAACCTTGCTTTTATTCACCTTATTACGGGCCTAGCTACAGAGCAGATGTATCTTCTCATCTGCGATGGAGAAGCTGAACTAAAAGCCCTTTTATGGATCTGCCATTTCATTATTCAAATCTGATTTACAAGAATAGCTGGAAGAAACTGGGAGAACTCGCAGTTTAGTGAAGAGTTAAAAACAGCAAATAACATCTGGAACAGCCACCCTGAAACTAAGTCGGCTGAAGACATGGAGAACGAGTTTTCTCTTCTGCCCCGCCTGCCTCTCCATCCATGTTTCCCCATCTCCAGGGCGTTGGGAAGACGTCCACTGCCCTCCTGCAGGCTCTCAGCCTGGGCATAGGGACATTCTTTGTCGCGGGGTTGTCCTCCGCATTGCGGGACACCTCGCAGCATCCCCAGTCTCCTCCACGAGATGCCGGTGGTGTCTGCAGACACTGCCAAACGTCCTATGAAGGGCACAATGGTCCCCAGTTGAGACCCACTGTCGTACAACATGCAAAAGCACCTTGCAACTCTGAAACGCTATGCGGTGTGTGGAAATATTTCAAGTGTCACGTTCCAACAGCTGAGTGGTCCGTCCTTCTTCCACATCATAGATGGCGAAATAGGGCCAGCTGCTGGATGAGCTGCTTCAGGTCTCACTGCAGATCTGTCACAGCCCGTGTGCCTTAGATGACACTGTAATCACCGAAAGCTTCTCCTCTAAGGGGTTTCCATCGTTGTCTCCCATAGGAAAGGGTGCTATTCCCGAGTCACCACCAGAGGACGTCTCCGAGGGTTCCCCATGCTCGTGCCCCTGCTTGCTGAGACCTGAAGCTCTCACAGCTCTTCATGCAGAGGCTGCTGGCCTGGGTCTCACAGACTCTCATGAGGTGCCTGGAAGACTATCATGCAAACCCATGTGTTTGCAAAGGAGGCAGCCCGTCCTTCCTGGCGAGCGTTTATTTCAGGTCACGTTCTCCTTGCAGGGGCATGCACAGCTCCTCAGGGCAGATCCCCGTGCTTCAACGGCATAAAACGCAGTGTGTGAATGAGGTCCCCCTCCTCCGTCCCCACTGCGGTCACAGGGGCTGATCTTACTCAGCCTGCCAATCGTGGGAAGCTTAGTTAATCTCATTAAACGAAGCCAGTGCTCTCCCTTCTCCATCAAGGAATGGTTTTAATGGCCCAACAAAGGGTTCAGCCCAGTGCACCATGAATTTAAGATGATGTCCCACGTTGGGTTAACCGAACTCTCCTGCCAGCAGAGCTGATGCCATCTGCCCATTTATTGACAGCCTTGTCAGCAAAAATCTGGAGTCTGAGGGTTGGCAGGCAGCCAATTTGCCTTCCACTGTCTCTCCAGCGTCTCAGTAACAGATGTTGTGCCTCATGCCTGGAGCTGCTGTTGGCAAATTGCTGCATGCTCATGTTATTTATCAGGGGTGGAGGGAGGGCAGGAAGGGATACATGTTTTCCAGGAAGGAATTTGTATTCCTTTCCAGGTTCTTTCTCTGCAGACTTAAATTTTTTTTTTCACTTGAAACTGACTTTCTAAAAGGTGAAGTAATCATCTTATAATTCAATACACATATATACATATATGTGTATACATATATAAATGTATATATATATTCAAACCCATGTAACCCTCCTGCCAAACCAGGAGTTATGAAAGTTACATGATCAGGGGCCACGAGCCATTCCCCTGACAATGTGCCTGTCCTCAAGAGATGCTTTTTAGTTACACTGTTCTGCAAAAGCCACTGAATTGGGAGGCTTGTTCCCGGATAACACCTGACTCATCAGGAGATCTTATCTCTCATCAGCAGACATCGATCAGGGTGTCAGGGTGTTGTGTACTGAATGAAGGGAGTCAGGCGTGACTCAGTGAAGAGGTTTGGTATGTTCCTGATAGAGGACATATTCCTGGAGATACTTTTCCCTCTAAAGGAGGAAGCAGGAGGAGAACGGGATTAAGAAACGGATTGCAGCTCCTATGTGGAGCCCGGTGCCCATGTCCTGAGCGGGCGCTCCTGTTGGGCGAGACTTACGAAAGTCGTCTTCTCGGGAGCTTCCCGGTGCGGGTTCACTCAGCTGTAACAAAGGGAGTCTTGGATCCAGGCTGGGCCCTGGGGGGCACGAGAAGCCTCATACCGCACCTAGGTATCCACGGGCAAGCAGCAAGACGGTGCCAGCTGCTGTCTTGCGTCTGGTGCCCCCTCTGCTTCTCTGAGACAAGTGTCACTGTCTTCAGATGAGCCGGTCTCATGCACAAATGAGACAATGGAAGCCTGATGCGTTGAGTGCAAAGCGCATGTGACGGTAAGCCCCAGACCAACTGGAGAATGCATAATTTACACGGTCGGCTCTAGCACCGACGCAGGAGTACTGCTAGTCGTGTTTGGCATTCGTATTGTGCTTTGCAGCTGGCACGCTGGCCTCAGATGCATTTTCTTATCCACTGGAAGGCTTTCTTTCCTGCCGATGTCTGGGCTGGACTCTGCATTCTGGCGCTGACTTCGGCTCAGGACAATGGCTTGGTTCTGTGTTCTCAGGAATGCCCCTGAGACTGTGACAGGAGACCAGACGCTCAGGCAGCAGGGCTGACCTGGAGAAGGTCGGATCTGGAGAGGGGACCTTCAGATCAGAGATGGCTGGCATCACAGCTGGGGGCACCCCTTTCCTTGACAGATAAGGGCCACATGGACTCTAGGACAATGTTGCCTTGTGCACCCCCTCTCCCCCCAAAGTGGGGGCTTTAGAGCACAACTGAGGGTGAGGCCATGGGGGATGAGCAGAGGCTGCTGTTGACTCCAGGGACTCTGGTGGCACCGGGGGCTGTGTGCAAAGAGCAGGGACAGGCATCTTTGCCACCGAGGAAGTAGCCTTTTCCACTCACACCCTTTTAATCTACCAAATACCCACTGTTCCCAGTATGGTGAAGCATTAGAGGATGCATTTGCAGGTTTATGGAAGCAGCTGCTGGCCAGGCTGGGAACCTGGGGCTGTGTGGCCTTGTCTGTCCGGTCTTTGTGAGCTTTGGGGAAGGGTCTCCAGGACACCGGGCAAACCAGTGACCAGACCTGGCTGTTGCCCTACCTGGGCCTCCCGGGAGACTGAACAGTATGGTTTCTGTGGCTTCCTCCATCTCAGCCTCTGCTAGACTCTGCCTCTACTCCCTTGGCACCTGGCAGCAGATAGGAGCCCACCCTCTCCTCGGACCCCACGCCAGAGCCACCAGCACTTCATTCTCTATTCAACCCCCTAGCACTCATCTTTCTGCACCTTAATACCTGCTCTGAGAAGCAGGAGTTGCCTGGCAGGCAGCCAGTGACCCCTCTTCTGCTCCCCTTCCTCTCCTGTTCCACCTGCCAGGGCAGGAAGGGCTGTGGACCCTGCCCCTGTATTGGGGATCCTCCCTTCATTCTCTGTATGCTGCCAAATGGCTCTCTGCAGGGACACATCCCAACATGTACCAAACCAACAACCTCCCACGACCTGGCATTGACAGTGAATGAGGGAGGGGCACCTTGGTGGCTCAGTCAGTGAAGCATCTGCCTTCAGCTCAGGTCATGATCTTGGGGTCCTGGGATGAGTCCTGCATCAGGCTCCCTGCTGAGCAGGGAGTCTGCTTCTCCCTTTGTCTGTCTGCCTTTGTCTGCCCACAACCACCACCACCCCTACCTCTATGCCTGTGTTCTCTCTCTTGCTCTTTCTCAAATAAATAAATAAATAAATAAATAAATAAATAAATAAAATCTTTAAAAAGAAAAAAAGAAAGTAAACAACAACAACAACAAAAAGTAAACGAGGGAAACAATTCAAGTTAACTTGATGCCAGTGCAAATTAACTTGAAGCCCTGGGGGTGGTGAGGGTTGCCCCATTTGGAAAGGGCACTGATGCTCAGGCCCCATGTGCTAATGTCACATCTCCCAAGTTTTCAAGAAAAGCCACACATTCTAACTTTTGTATGAAATCTTTGGAATTTTCACAGACTGGTAACAAATCCCAAGTTTTCTTAAGCACCAAACAAACCATGTCTGCTGGTGTGTAAGGCCTGGGGCTGTCTGTGTGATGGCTGCCCTAAATGTGTGGGAATAAAGCTATAAACAAGCCCCTTTGGGGGCTGGTTGAGGTCATGGAACTGTGCGTGGTAGCTCCATTCAAAGAATTCCTTCTCAAGGTTCTGAGCTCCTCTGGGGGTCTCATCTTGGTCTGTGTTCTTGGGGGACAGCTGAGGCCTTTCAGTGCAGCAACCACCAGAAGGAAACCAATTCGTGGATAAAGAGACTGTTCTCGGCCCAGCCTTGCCCAGGTTGGATATATGATCTAAGTGTATTTGTTTTCTCTGCTGCATAACAAATTACCATAAACTTTGAGGCTTAAAACAATGCAGGTTTGCTGTTGTACAGCCTGGAGTCAGTGGCATGGCACAGGTTAGCTGGGTGCACAGCTCAGAGTCTCAGCAGCACTTGGCTAGGGCTCAGGGTCCTCTTCCAAGGTCACTCAGGTGGTTGGCAAAATTAATTTCCTTGTGGCTGTAGGACTGAGGTCCTCAGCTCCTTTAAGAATGTTCTCTGCCATGTGGTCCTGTCTGCAACATGGCGGTGTTTCTTCAGGGTAGATCAGAGAATCTCTCTGTCTTTGAATCTCCAATTTCATTTAGGACTCAACTGATTGGGACAGACCCACCCAGGGTAATCTCCCTTTGAATTAAGTCAAAATCAACTGATTAGAGACCTTCATTATATCTAAGAGATTCCTTTGCCTTTGCCCTCACCCACATATAGCACAGTCCAACCACAAAAGTGATGCCCATCATGTGAACAGTCCCCCCACCCTCAGAGGAGAGGATTAAAGAGTCATATCCACCAGGCAGCGGGAATGTGGGGGACTGTGTCAGAATTCTGCCTATCATAGTTGGAAAGACTTTTCTCTCTAATTTTAATTATCCATTAAGTTAAAACTAGGCTAGATGACTTTTTTACATCAGCTTTTTAGATCTAAGATGTGATAGTGTGATCTCGAAGAATACATTGGACTATAATATGCTCCCTTGGAAGAGCCACAGAGATGAACTGGGGTTGGCAAGGTAATTCTAAAACAAATCTGGTGTTTCATTCAACCCTGGGTTTGCTCAGTTCTTGGACAGATGAAATCTAAGGCACATAAAAGGTTCATGAATAACGAGGCATTAGAGCCTTCTCCTCAGTTGTATTGATCCAGATCATTAAGAGTTGGTTTTTCACAGAGATTCAACTGAATCATAAACCTGATTGCTTCCGGATCAGTGTTTGTGTGATGAGAGCGAACAGTTTCATGAGAAAGTCGGGTCACCATTTTGAAGACTCAAGTCCCCTCCTTGTGCATCTCACCCTCCTGAAAGAAGGAGTGAAGGCTGCGGCACCAGGGGAATCACTTGTCCTGTCTCTGCTTTTTGCTGTGTGCTCTCTCCCTGACCTACCCATCTCTCTGGTTGCTCGGGGGGAGAGATACACTTACACTCTGGCAACAGCTTGGAAAAGATACACTTCCACTCGTGTGCAAGACCTCCAGACCACAGAAACATCAAGGCAGGAGGGGGAAAGCAGTGCTGTCTGACTCTAGAGAAGAGAGTATGCATTAATGTTGGCATCCTCAGAAAGATGGGCTCACATGTGCTGAAGAACAATCAATCTACCAGCAGCCAAATTTCTCTATGAAATCCACAGAAGCTCATTTCTTAAGAATAAGGCAAGCCTGGGACTCCTGCTCTCTGCTGTTCAAGAGCAAAAGAGGGGAAAGCCTTGCTGAAGCCTGCAGCCAGTCTGTGAGGAACACTGATCTTTCAAGATTTCTGTTTCTACAAGGATGTCCTAAAGATTCAGGAAAGTCCATCTCTCTAAAATCTGCAGGCTAGTGTGAAGACCTTTTGTGATAGAAAGGAAAGTTTGGGAATCTTCTAGAAAGGCTTGCTAACTTCATAAAGAAAAATGCTCTTTGGGGAATTTTAAAAAATACAGGATTGGCTGCTCTTTCCTTCCATAATATTTGACTATGGCTCATCCTGAGTTTGTTGGGAATTACATATAGTTTGTATAGGAAAGTTACCTGGTGGGCTCTTTAGTTAATCAGGAAAATGTTCCAGATTTGAAAAAGCAAGGAAACAAACCCGAAAACACAGAACAAAAAATCAACAAGTACAATAACAAAACCCTCTTTTTCCTTCCAAACTCTTATCCCATCTTCTGTCCTAAGGAGGGCCCTTAAACCAAGTCCAGTGTTTGAGGTTGGCAGCAAATCTTTGCCAAGATCCTTTTGACATCAATGAAATCAGAGGATATGACTTACTGGCCTAAATCTTCTCCAAGCACAAGTTAATTAACAGTCTTACTATATACTCTGTAATTATAAGTTTTGCCTAAGTCTCAAAATTTTAAGTATATAAAGATATATTTAATCAGTCTGGTGCATTAGCATTTAACGGAGAGCAGCTCTCTTCTGATGGACTGAGCACCAGATAAGTTAGCAAAGCTGCTCTGTTTCCAGGTTTCCTTGGAAGCGGATTCTGTGTGCACTGTGATGCTGCAGGCTCCACCTGAACCATCCCTGGCCTCATTTCCAATAACTATAAAAGAAAGGGAGTTGAATTTGACTGTCTGTTTTTAAACTCTGCTCCCTGGTATCTTAGGGCTCTATGGAGATGATCAGAAGCCCACAATTGAGGAAGGGGGAATGAAGGAAACGGCAAAGTCTTTGTCCATTTGGGCTGCTATAGCAACATGCCACACACCTGTTGGCTTGTAAGCCACAGAAATTTTCTCCTCACGGTCCTGGAGACCAGAAGCTCGGGGTCAAGGTGCCAGACTATTGGGTAAGAGCTCTTTCATGGCTCACAGATGTCTATTTTTACCCTCATATGGCAGAAGGGGCAAGGGAGCTCTTCACAAGGATGCTAATCCCATCATCAGGGCTCCGCTCTCATCATCAAATCACCCACAAAGGCCCTCCTCCTAATACCATCACCTTTGAGGGGTAGGTTTCAATCTATGAATTTTAGGATGACACAAACAGACCACAGCAGGTGGATATTTTAGTTTAGAAAATGCTTTACGCCTCTTTCTATAGGAGGAATTGCATTGACGTTGGGTGTGGCCTTATAATTTGCCTTGTCCGGTGGGATTTGTGTGGAAGTACCTGTGTGCCCATTGCCAGTTATGGGAAGAGACTTTAAGAGGTGTCTCATGTCTCTCATTTAGCCTCTTACCTTGATGCTCTGTACCATGAGGACATTATGTCCCGGGTAGGAGGTGCTCCTTCAGTCTAGTCTGACAGTGAGAACACATGGAGAGCAAAATTCTAAACCTATCTTCCTACTTGGAACAGATCCCTGGCAGCCACCCCGCAGACCTGTGAGCAAGAACTAAACACTTGTGGTGGTTACACAGAATTGCTACTGCAAAATCTGCTCTTACAGGGATCCCATGAGCTGCCTCTATGTCCCCAAGTCTATGTTCAAGTACTGAAACTCTACCATTACTGTTGTACATATCAGCTTCCTCCTAAGAACTTATGTGAAGGAAGGAAACTTCTGCTAAACATCCCAAACAAAACACCAGCTGCATTACATTATTTTTTGAAGCTTTTCTCGACTCATGATTT
The DNA here is from genome assembly GCF_018345385.1 of Vulpes lagopus. NCBI lineage: Eukaryota > Metazoa > Chordata > Mammalia > Carnivora > Canidae > Vulpes > Vulpes lagopus. Next base: position 116,364,679 of record NC_054827.1, read on the forward strand.
TAATATTTTGTCATTTTAAAAATATACATTTCTGATCATGGTTAATTTTTATTTCTACTGTTGCAAAATAAACAATAAAATAAAACCCAGACCTCAGCAAGTTAAAGAAATCATGATGTTGAAGACTGTCTCTAACATTTTAGGTTCTTATTTTTATCACCACTTTCCAGAAATGAAATTGACAAAACCATGTAGGTATCAGTTCAGCCAGGTGGTTCATGGTAGACTTGTTTTTTTTTAAATGCTTCTTCCAGCTCTGATGTTAGCAGTCGATATATTGTCATCTGGTCCAGAAGGAGTTTTCTACAGATCTGGAGAGCAGAACAAGAGCTTGGAGATAGCTCAAGGTTGGTCACGTGTACAGTGTGCAGTGAAGTCTGACCCTGAAGCAGGCAGCCCGCAGCCGTGGCAGCGTCCCAGCCCGGCCCCCATGGGAAGCGGCCAAGTCCTGGCGTTAACGCCCTGCTCCTCATTCCCTCCCCAGCTGGCAGTCTGTCCTGCCAGCAGACCTTGTGCAGGGTGGACTTTTCTGACCCATTATTCCCTCCTCAAAAGTTAACCTTTCTGTGTCCTATTTAATCAGGGTCCTGAAAGCTGCAATCATATCTAATAAATAAATTGAGGCCAAGCTTTTAAAGGCAATGCCAGGTTGAGATGTTCACTTCTCCAGAATAGTCTCCTAGGATTTTCCAGCATTTTGGTCCAAAGAAATGAATGATGCTGTGTGTTTCAGATATCATGGGAAGTCTGTTTAGATCTGTGTACCAATTTCAAGCACTGGCTCTGGTGGGTCACCTGCATGCCTGATGCCACCCTCCTCCTCCCCCAGCCTCTGTGAGGCCATTCACTTGCGAGGACGTGCTCCACAGACAGCTTGCTCTGCAAGTTACTGCCTAAAAATACTCCCGCTCTGTGGCCGATCAGTTCCTCTCAAATGACCCCAGTTACCTCATCAGTGAAAAGAATAGATTGGACGAGATAAGAGGTATTTTTTTTCCTTTGCTACTTCCCTATCTCATGTAAGCCCATTCGTTTTTTAAGCATGTTCTTAAATTATTTTAGTAATTATATTTTGAAAATATAAATAATATGCACAAGGAATTATTTAACAGATCCTTTGCATCCACTAGTTAGTTTGAACAGATGTTGATTTATGTCTTCATATTTGCTCTGGGTCTTTCTTATTTAAGTCACAAACTGGTTCTCAAAATGTTAAAAAAAAATGAGAAAATGGCCCTTTTATTATTTTTTGTTTTTGTTTTTGTTTTTTAAATGGCCCTTTTAAAATCAAGGAATTATGGTAGGTTAAGGAGGCAATCAAATATACATTAATAAGTAATTATGAAAATTAGAACATTGCCTGTGAAAATCAGTGGAAGCATGCCGAATCTATAATCAGAAAAAAATAATGTTAAATGCTTTCTTCATTTACCAGGAAGAAAATACACTCTAGGAAAGCAAACGAATAATCAAAGAGCTATGAGGAGAGGAACTGATGCAGATAAACCAGAAATAAGCAAATCAGGGAAGGGATAACACATGTCCTAGGAAGAGATTATATAAAATGAATGAACTCATCCTGAGTATTAAAAAATGTGGGCACCTGCCCAGGTATGAAGCAACTCAAATGGTGATCCCAATATCTACCAAAGATAACA